>NC_042619.1:369307044-369609194 GCF_901001135.1 Rhinatrema bivittatum
TAGAGTCAGCTTTTTTGTTGACCGGAGAAACAGATCAGGGAGACTCCCAATTCTTTTTAAGAAGGTCTAGAAAAACCTGGTGAATGGGAATAGAAGTGATGACTTTTGGGGCATCCAAAAATTGGAGCAATTCCATCATCTGGTGCCTGTCATCTTGTTCAGATTGAAGTTGGAATGGGACCAACTCTGACATTTCCTTCACAAAATTTATGAAAGAGAGGTCCTCAGGGGGAGAACGCTTTCTACTCTCTGCAGGAGAGGGCGGTGAAGGCAAATCATCGGTGTCAGTAGAGGTATCATCACCCCAAGTATCATAGGGATCTGGATGATGACCTACAGGACCTTGAGGGGGCTGAACACCTGAAGGCCCAGGTTGAGGTTCAGAAATATCGATTGGAATCACCGGGGGCATCGAGAAAATCCTCGAAGGAATCGGTGCCGGTATCGGTGCCGGTGTAGGCATCGAGGGAACCGGTGTCGGTCTCGATGGAATCGGTGTCGGCATCGAAAACCTCGGTGGAGCAGAGATGCGTATCGCCCCCGAAGAAGAAATCGGTGGCGAGGGACTACCTGGCATCGATTGAACAATTCCCGAAGGGGGAATTCGATACGGTGTTTCTCCGCTCGATGATAAACCTGTCGGTGACAGCGGTCTTACCGGTGTCGGTGACTGAGGTATCACCGGTGGAAGGGCTGTCATGAGCGTCTCCATGCGGTGTAGCAGCGGTGCCAGTGCTGCTGCAATCGGCTCGGTGACCGGTTCCACTCTCGGTGCCGGAGTCGGTGCCGGAGGAGTCTGGAACCGTAGCATCGCCTTGTCGATGGCCTCCTGGACCAGCCGATCCAGTTCTAACCGGAGACCAGGGGTAACAAGACCCGGCTCGACGGGAGAGGGAGGCTGAGGCTGAGCCGGAGGGACCACCGTCACCGGTGGGATCACGGCTCCCAAACCCTGAGGGGGTGAGGGTTGCCTCGGTGCCTGCGAAACAGTAGTGGACGGTGCCACTTCTGATCGAGACTTTTTTGGCGGTGGCTCGGTCGGTGTTGAGGTCGATGACGTCGATTCCTCGACAGGCCGAGACTTATGACGTCGATGGCGATGTTTTTCTTTCCGATCCCCTCGATCATCAGGGGAAGGAACGGGAGTCGATGGCCGCGAAGTCATCGATGGCGACGGTCACCGAAGGGTTGTCGATGATGATGAGACCTCGACGGTGCCGGTTCCGTTGACGTTGATGCAATTGATGGAGTTGGGGTACGAACTTGGAAGAGGAGCCCCATCTTCTCCATTCTGGCCTTGCGACCCTTTGGTGTCATTAGGGCACATTTGGTGCAAGTCAGAACATTATGCTCGCTCCCTAAACATAAAACACAGACTCCATGGGGGTCTGTGATTGACATAGTTCGGGTACAGTCCGGACACCGACGGAAACCCGATGCCATGGCGAAAAGCCAAAAATTTAGCCGTGGGACTGTCGACTGACAACAGGCCTCAAGGGCCAAACTCGACGGAAGTCGACCAAACAACGGCAAAAACTTACCGAAGTTCCGCGGACCGAAAATTTGTCGAAGGGAGACCCCTGTGGGGCAAATTTTCTTCAAAATTAAGTTTTTTGAAATTCCTGTCAGGAACGTGGTTAAGAGCTCTTCTACCGCGTGGCTACTGCTGCGCGGAAAAAAGAAGACTGAAGGGAGACCCCTGCTGGCTGCAGGGTTGGTGCCGTGCTGGGCATGCCCAGTAGGGGCCAGTCAAAGTTTCTGAAACTTTGACAGAAGTTTTCCGTGGTTGGGCTCCATCCTCGATGTCACCCATTTGTGAGGACAACCATCCTGCTTGTCCTGTGAGAACATATCATCCTGCATATCATGGTTCTGAACCATAGGACCAACTAATTGTTTTACTGCAATATTCACTGGTACTTTTCCCCATAAAATACCCTTTGAATCATGGCCCTGAAAACTCTGTAAATGTACTGATCTAACTCTAATTCCTTCCTCTGGCTTACTACGAATTAATGTAATAGTTGCACCAGTGTCTAGTAAAGCATTTATTTCTTTAGTTCCATGCCTGAGGGTCTGCCTCCAGGAGCCCACTGTAACTGGCACAACTGGATCCACTTACAACATCTTGTGCTACCATGACCCTCAGGCGCCTCATTTCAATCTTCTTTCAAAAATTTTCCATACTCCACAGAATTAGAAAAATCCACAGCAGCATTTGGAACTTGTTTACAATTAAGTTGGAGAGCTCGAGCAACGATACTGGAAGTGGGTTTCCCATTCCAATACTCACAATTCTCCCCATGCTGCATCAGAATTTTCCAAACCTGTACTCTATTATCATTTTCCTGTGTAGCATTTTCATACACTTTTTTATCCTGCCACTGACTGAGAGAAGGATATAAACCTCCTCTGCCTCTTCCTATCACACCTCTATTTCTAACTCGACTTCTGCCTCTTGACTGTGATCTCCATCCACCCTCATTACTATATGTAATATCTGTAGTCCCTACAGAGGCTACACCTTGTTTCTTAACACCTTTTGGTAAGCCATAGTACATCTGAACCTGATGTACCTTTTCTCTCACTTCTATCATTGTAATTGGATGATTATCCTCCCATACAGAAAATCTATTACTATAGTGGGGATGCAAACTAGCTACACAGTCTCTTAAGGCAGAAAAGCCATAAGCTACTTTGTCTAAATTCTCTGCAGGAACATTTCCTCCACCATTCCTGATTGGACGAGTATTCCCTGCCATAACTTATTAAAAAAACCCCACTTGGTGCTAAAATTATCTGGGTCTTCCTCTGATCCCTGAACTAGAGTTGCTGCTTTAACTTTAAGATCGTTCTGACCCATTGAACATCCTAATTGTGTCATTAGTTGTAACAATGGTTGCCCAGGGACTACAGCAATTCTCTCCACTATGCCCCTTATAGAATCATCTGCACATGTTAACATCAAAAGTTGAACTTCCTTACTATTCAAATTCTCCCTAAAAACAGTTCCCATAAATGTTATTAACCAATCTGACCATGTGCGAATTGTAAGGGGTCCTAGTTCTTTCCCTAGGGCTTGCATATCTACAGGTGACAAACTCTGAGTGGTTGTTGTAGTGGTGGTGGTGTGGGCATCATTATCCCCATCTCCACCTGGAGTAGTGGCAATGGAAGTGTGGGTGACCACTGCAACAGGGTGGCATGCACCATCTGGATCCCAGCTCCAGATATCATCATTCCATTTGTCTGAAAAATCACCATCACAATTGCCATCCTCACAAGAGATAGCAGCTATTTGGGCTCTATGCATATTCACTGCTTGAGTCAATTTCTTAAGATGAGACTCACAGCGCTCATGATCTACAGGATTACGTCCCTGTTCTAAAGATAACTTCTTTACAAGTCCCTGCAATACAGAATTTTCCTTCTGGAGTTTTTCCTGATCCCCTGTCTTTTGTTCTAAATTTAAAATCTGAGCTTGTGCATCTCTGTATGCTATTTTTAAATGTTCTACGTTTGCTTGAGAAAAATGAGCAAATAATTTCCAGTGTTCCTGCTTATCTTTTAAATCTTTTGTCTCATATGCTAAAGCTGTCACCTACTCCTTTAATGTTGCATTTTCTTTAAATAATTTACTAGCAGAATTCCACAACAACCATAAACAACTAGAAATTTGTTTCTGACTATTCTTCACTGAATACAGATTGCAATATGCTTCAAGCTGTGATTCCAAATCAAATACTGAATTGATTACATCTATACAGGAATAATTCCAAGGACAAGGACCTGACTTTTGTATTATCTGCCTCAGGAGGGAAGGGCTATCCACTCTTGGATATTTATTCTTTTTTTGTTCCTGTTTTGTAATATGCTTACGCTTAAACATGATTCGTTAACAATAATTTTAATTCAAACCGAACACCAAACAGACATAAGTCCCCCTTATCCTTCAGGAAACTCCTTATATTTAGAACACAGGTGAGGGGTGTGTGTGTCTTATTTATTCTCTTACTTTCATATAAACTCCCCCTTCCTACTGTAACATTTACGGAACTTATCCAGAACCTTCCTTGAGTAATTAAAGAGCAACAAGCCCCAACCATTTCAAGGTGTTACTAGTAGAATTCCTCAAATTCCTTTGTCTAAATAATTTCCAAAATATTTAATGGTGCACCACACAACACAAACATACAAATATACAACCTATCAGAGAGAATTATTTAAAACTCTGCTTTTATTGCTATCTCTGCCCGCATGCTCCACCAATTTGTTACTATTTTAGTTTGATAAGGAATAATTCACAGATACCAATTTAATAACAATTTTTAATAAGCAGATTGGTAAAATTTAATTTGCTATATCCTTTTAATGCTTCTTTAATATACAATAAACTATATAATTCCTTATCCTATTATCTCTCTCTCGGAATCTTTTCAGAGAAATAAGGTATAAATGCAGAGTACACTTTCAGATTCCTATACTTAATTAATATTGTATTTGATACAGTGGATAACTAGTAAACCAGCTAAACCTTACTAGTGAACCAGAAAGGCTGAAGATTTGCAGTGTCTGTATTTGTTCAGAAATGCATATTGAAGACACTATACTGGACACTGGACATTGGAATGTTGGAAGATTGACAACGACTTTTGGAGTGAGTTAAAATAGCTTACATTTGGAGACTGTCTATCAACCATGGCTGAAGCCATAGATTCAGTCATTGATGTAGTCACTGATTGGTTAGTCAGAAATAACCTAGAAGAACAAATGTTGCTATATAGTACAGAATAGTTATGCTAATAATTGATTCTTATTTGGCTGAGGCTATTCTGGCACAAAATCATATATGACAAAGAGAACTTGGTTATTCTGGTACAAAACCATATTTGAGGAAAATAGCTTCAATTTATGACCAATCAGAAATGTTGAGATTACTACCTGATAATCTCCTTTTCCTTAGTGTAGACAGATGGACTCAGAACAAATGGGATAGTATCCGCGTGCTAGCAGTTGGAGACAGATCTGACGTCAGCACAGGGTATATATATCCCCACAGGAAGCGCAGCAACTTAGTAATCTTCCTTGCAAAAGCTGTTATGAATATGTGTACTGACGCTCAGTGAAAAGTGAAACAGGATTCCCCTGACCGATTGATAGTAGCTGGAGACCGCCAGCATTCCCAACCGGAAGGCGTTGACACCTGGCAGAGTGTACGCTCTTATGGAAACAGATGACATGGCTTACCTTGAATCGGTGAAACTCATGTACACAGGCAGCTGGGCGGGATGCTGAGTCCATCTGTCTACACTAAGGAAAAGGAGATTATCAGGTAGTAATCTCAACATTTCCTGGCGTGTAGCCAGATGGACTCAGATCAAATGGGATGTACAAAAGCTTTACTCCCAGCCTGGGCGGGAGGCTGCCTGAGGACCATGTAGGACCGCCCTCGCAAATGCTGAGTCCTCCCTGGCCTGGACATCCAGACGGTAGAACCTGGAGAAGGTATGGAGGGAGGACCACGTCGCCGCTTTACAGATTTCCGCAGGCGACAGCATCCTGGATTCTGCCCAAGAGGCCGCTTGTACTCTGGTAGAATGAGCCTTGACTTGTAGAGGCGGAGACCTCCCGGCCTCCACGTAAGCTGCTCTGATAACTTCTTTAATCCAGCGGGCGATGGTGGGCCGCGAGGCCCCTTCACCTTGCCTCCTCCCACTGTGTAGGACGAACAGATGGTCCGTCTTTCTTAACTCTTGTGTCACTTCCAGATATCTGGGCAGCAATCTGCCAATGTCGAGATGGCGCAATAAACGCCCTTCTTCAGATTTCTTCAAACCCGCCGTGGTAGGCAAGGATATGGTTTGGTTAAGATGAAATTGTGAAACCACTTTCGGTAGAAAGGAGGGAACAGTGCGAAGATGGATAGCCTCAGGAGTGATTCTGAGAAAGGGATCACGGCAGGACAGTGCCTGTAGCTCTGAGATGCGGCGTGCTGAACATACAGCCAGCAAGAACACCATCTTCAAGGTTAGAGAATGGAGAGACAGTCCCCGAAGGGGTCTGAAGGTGGATCCCGCGAGGAAATCCAAAACAAGATTGAGGTTCCATAAGGGCACAGGCCACTTTAGTGGCGGACGAATATGCTTGACTCCTTGTAGGAAGCGAGAAACATCTGGGTGCTTGGCGATGGTCTTGCCATCCCTCCTGGGACCATAGCAAGACAGCGCAGCCACCTGAACCTTGATGGAGCTGAGGGAGAGACCCTTCTGAAGTCCATCCTGCCGGAAATCCAACACAATAGGGATTGTGGTCGTATGTGGATTGGTGTCGTGAGTGTCGCACCATGCTTCAAATACTCTCCAGATGCGAACGTAGGTGAGGGATGTGGAAAACTTGCGAGCTCGGAGAAGTGTATCTATCACGGGCTCCGAGTAACCTCTTTTCTTCAGTCTAGCCCTCTCAATGGCCAGACCGTAAGAGAGAATTGAGCTGGATCCTCGTGGAGGATGGGACCTTGACGTAGAAGGTCCCGGAGAGGAGGCAGGGGAAGAGGCTCCCCTGCCAGTAGTCTTCTCAGGTCCGCGTACCAGGGTCTTCTCGGCCAGTCTGGTGCCACTAGAAGAACTAGGCCCCGGTGTTTCTGAATCTTGTGGATGATGGCGCCCAGCAGAGGCCACGGAGGAAAGGCGTATAGCAGAGTCCCTGGAGGCCACGGCTGGACCAGGGCATCGATTCCGTGTGAGAACGGGTCGCGCTTGCGGCTGAAGTATCTGGGTACTTGAGCATTGGACTTGTCCGCCAGTAAATCCATGTCCGGGATTCCCCAGTGATCTACAATCATCTGGAAGGCTGTGGGTGACAGCTGCCATTCTCCCGGATTTAGGCGTTCTCTGCTGAGGAAGTCTGCCGTGGTATTGTCCTTCCCGGCAATGTGGACGGCGGAGATGTCCCGAAGATTCGCCTCTGCCCAAGTCATCAGAGGGGCGATCTCCAGAGATACCTGTCGGCTTCTGGTTCCGCCCTGACGGTTGATGTATGCCACCGTGGTGGCGTTGTCAGACATCACTCTGACTGCTCTGTTCTTCAGTCTGTGAGCAAATCGAAGGCATGCCAATTGGACTGCCCGGGCCTATAGACGGTTGATGTTCCACGCTGATTCTTCCCTGTTCCACCGCCCTTGTGCGGTGAGTTCTTCGCAGTGTGCTCCCTAGCCGCTCAGGCTGGCATCTGTGGTAAGCAAGGTCCACGTGGGTGAGGACATCTTCAACCCCCTGCTCATGTGGTTGGACTGCAACCACCACCGCAACTGGGTCCGCATTCTGGCTGGCAGAGGAAGGTGCATGGAATAGGTCCATAGACGGGGGCTCCAGCAAGAGAGCAGGGAGTGTTGTAGAGGTCTCATATGGGCCCTTGCCCAAGGCACCACTTCCAGAGTGGATGCCATGAGACCAAGAACCTGCAGATAATCCCAGGCTATGGGCCGACTGGCTCCCATCAAATACTGGATACGCTGCTGAAGTTTCAACTTCCTCTTGGTAGTGAGACTGACTGTGTCTGCCCGGGTGTCGAACTGTACTCCCAGGTATTCCAGGGACTGGGAAGGCTGTAGGGAGCTCTTGCTGAGGTTGATTACCCAGCCCAAGCTTTCCAGAAGGGCGATTACTCTGTCGGTCGATCGAAGGCTCTCCTCTCGAGATTTCGCCCTGATCAGCCAATCGTCTAGGTAGGGATGGACCAGAATTCCTTCCCTCCTGAGCGCCGCTGCTACCACTACGACCACCTTGGTGAATGTCCGTGGTGACGTGGCCAACCCGAAGGGCAGAGCCCGGAATTGGAAATGGCGTCCCAGAACCTTGAAGCGTAGGTAGCGCTGATGATCTGGATGGATCGGGATATGCAGGTATGCCTCTGACAGGTCTAATGCCATGAGAAATTCTCCTGGCTGTACTGCCGCCTTGACGGAGCGCAGAGTCTCTATGCGAAACCTCGGTACCTGCAAGTATCGATTGACTGACTTGAGGTCCAGCACAGGCCGAAAGGTGCCCCCTTTCTTGGGTACCATGAAATAAATGGAATAGTGTCCAGAATTCACTTCCCAGGCAGGTACTGGGATGATGGCTTTCAGGGACAGGAGCCTCGCCAGGGTAGCTTCCAATGCTGCCGTCTTGTGTATGGGACAGGAAGATTCCACGAACTTGTCCGGAAGGAGATGATGAAAGTCCAGATAATACCCCTCTCGGATGATGACGAGGACCCACTGGTCCGACGTAATCTCGACCCATCTGGGGTAGAAGAGGGTTAACCTGCCCCCTATGGCTCCGTCCCCCAGATGAATCGGCGGATTCTCATTGGGAGGCACAGCCAGGACCCGAGCCCGGGCCTGCTCCCCTCTTGCGCTGCTTGGTCCAAAAGGACTGATTCCTGGCCGGAGGACGTGGTGCCTGGTAGCGACCCCTGTAAGGAACAAAGCGCTGGGAACTCCTGCCCCTGGAGGGCCTTGGAAAGGTGCGCTGGCCCCTTCTGAACCGATCTTCCAGCAGTCTGGGCACTGAAGAGGCACCCCATGAACTGGCCAGTTTATCAAGGTCGCTGCCAAATAGGAAGGAGCCCTTGAAGGGCAATCTGGTGAGGCGTGTCTTGGAAGGTGCATCAGCTGACCATCTCCGGATCCAGAGCTGCCTCCTGGCAGCTACGGAAGATGAAATCCCCTTAGCTGTTGTCCGGACCAGGTCAGATGCAGCATCCGTGAGGAATGAAAGAGCGGACTCCATGTCCGCCGCTGGAGCGTTGTTTCTAACCTGTGACAAACAGGCACGCGTCACCACCGTGCAGCAGGTTGCGATCCGCAAAGATAGAGCTGCCACCTCAAAGGTCTGTTTCAGAATGGCGTCCAGTCGCCGGTCATGAGGCTCCCTGAGGGCCGTCCCCCCTTCAACTGGAATGGTAGTGCGCTTGACCACAGCGCTAATCAAGGCGTCCACCTGAGGGCACGCCAGCAGGTCTTGGATAGCCGGTGTGCATGGGTACATGCTCGTCAGAGCCCGACCCCCTTTGAAGGAAGCCGCTGGTGCAGCCCATTCTAAATCTATCAGTTGTTGTGCCGCTTGTAAGAATGGAAAATGGCGGGCTGTAGGACGAAGACCTTCCAGCAGGGGGTTCTGCGCAGAGGGTACCGAAGCGCTGGGACCTGTAATATCCAATTCCGCCAGACACTGAGACACCAGGTCGGAGAGATCCTCTTTAGGGAAGAACCGCCTCATGGTTCTATATGGCTCAATCCCTGGGGGAAGGTCCCCCTCGTCCGGGAGTTCGGACTCGTCCTGTGAGACCTCCTGGTCTGATTGATCCGGACTGTCCAGCGGCGGGAGGCTCTGCTCGCGATAAGGGCGTGAGGGTCCAGGAACAGGATCCGCAGGAGCCGCCACCGCAGCAGCAGCCGCCGCAGTCGCAGCCACCGCAGGAACCACAGGAACCGCAGGGCCTGGACGGGAAGCCGTTTGCATCTGTACGAAGGCATGAATCCCCTTAAAGAGATCCACCCAGGAAATTGAAGCAGCCTCTAATCGCCGGGGTACAAGATCTCCCGGGATTCCCAATTGGACGAGACTGCCCCCTAAATCCGGGGTAGCCCCTGGGGAGCTGTCAACAAATCGTGGCTGAGACCGGTCCTGGCCTGATGGTCCCACGGCCTCCTCACATTGGGCACATAGGGAGTCTGGCTCTTCACTGCGCGTGGCTCTAAGCTGGCATGCAGAGCAGAGGCTAAGGGCTATAATGCCTGAGGCAGGCGGCGCCGCCGCCGCTGAAGATGCTGCTGCGTTCTGATCCATCGAAAAATATGCGCTGAATGCTTAATACAATAGGCGCACAATAATAATAATATGCGGCAGCAATAGGCGCTTAATACAATAGGCGCACAATAATAATAATATGCGGCAGCAATAGGCGCTTAATACAATAGGCGCACCATAATAATATGCGGCAGCAATATGCGCAATATGTTCTTACCTTGATCTCCAATCTTACCAAACCCAACGTGTCATCAACTCAGATTCCCCCCACACAGTCTCGATGCAATGAAATTGCTCTTTTCTTTAAGAATAAAATCTCCAACATCACTGCTAAATTCACCCCCAATACCAATAATATAACCCTCACCACCCCATACACACCCTCCATCCTCTCTTCGTTTGAACCTTCCTCAACCCTGGAAATAGAGAACATCTTAAAAAAGATGAGACCTTCGTCCCATCCCTCTGAAACCATTCCCACCAAACTTCTACTCGCCATTCCTAAAACCATAGCCACCTCACTCTCCAAAATTGTAAACTGTTCCCTTGAACAAGGCTTGGTCCCCAACTCCCTAAAACAAGCTGTAGTCAAGCCCATCCTAAAAAAAACATCCCTTGATCCCTCCAACCTCTCCAACCTCCATCCCATCTCCAATCTCCCTTTCCTCTCCAAAGTCCTTGAGAAACTAGTAAACTCCCGCCTCTCTGACCACCTTGAACAATCCAACATACTCCTACCAACACAATATGGTTTCCGAAAACATCTCAGTACGGAAACCCTACTCCTCTCCCTAACAGATACCATTATCAAAGGAATGGACGCTGGCAACTCCTATCTCATTGCTATGCTAGATATTTCTGCCGCTTTTGATACGTCAATCATAACATCCTTATCAACACTCTCATCAGCATAGGAATCTCCGGCATTGCTCTTTCATGGATTAAGTCTTACCTCCAAAACCGTAGCTACACAGTCCTCACTGACATCTTTGTATCTTCACCTGTTAATCTCGACTGTGGTGTCCCCCAAGGATCCTCCCTCTCTTCCACCCTATTTAACATTTATATGCTCCCTCTCACCAACCTCCTCTCCAACCTTGGTGTTACACACTTCATCTATGCAGATGATGTGCAAATCCTCATCCCCTTCACAAATTCCATTCTCACCGCACTCCAAAACTGGGACACTATTCTTGCCTCCATCAACCAGCTCCTCACTGACATGCACTTATCCCTCAATCCTCAAAAAACTGAACTCCTCCTCATCTCCTCTAAACATTCGTCTATACCCATACCCTCTAACCTCTCTTCTACCACCTTTCCCTCTGACACACGAAACCTGGGTGTTATACTCGATAACCAACTCACCTTCAAACCATACATCAAATCTATTCTCAGCAGTTGCTACTTCAAATTACAAACCCTCAAAAAACTCAAACCCCTTCTCTTTGATTTCCATACTGTACTCCAATCTATAATTTTTTCGAAAATCGACTACTGCAACGCTCTCCTCCTTGGCCTCCCTGCTACCTCCTTCAGAACGCTACTGCACGCATTCTCACTAATGCCAATAAGAAAGACCACATCACTCCCATCCTCATTGATCTCCACTGGCTTCCCATCCATTCACGAATTATTTACAAAACCTTAACCCTCATTCACAAAAGCATTACCAATGAACATTACAACTGGTTAAACCCACCTTTCCTCCCTCGCACCTCCACAAGACCTACTCGGTCCTCACTCCGTGGAACCCTGATTTCTCCCACCATAAAATCTACTAGACTTATTTCCACAACCAACAGAGCCCTTTCCTTCGCAGGCCCCACCCTCTGGAACTCCATGCCTCTTGACCTACGTACCGAAACCTCCACTCCCAACTTCAAAAAGAAACTTAAAACCTGGCTCTTCCTCCAAGCCTACCCCCCCCCATCATCACTTACTAATCCTCCCCCTCCAGGACCCACACCTAACACTTGCCCCCTCTAGCTTTCCTCTCCCGTCTTCTCTCCCCTAAACAAGAACCAACAATAATACAAATGCATCACGTTACCGTGTATGAATCGTTCGTTATATAGCCTTGTATATAACCTCGCCCTTCGAGTGTTGTATACAGGGTTATATAACCTTATATAACCTTTGCATATAACATTGTATATAACGAATGTCTCGCTAATCCCTGTACATAGCCTTTCCCTTTGTGTCATTGTCTTACCCCCTCCCTGCCCCCACCTATGTCTCTCCTAGTTGATTCCCTCCCTCCCAATTTAACTAGTTTTTGCACTGTTACTTCGTTCTATTGTTCCTGTTCTCTGTAAAGGCAATGCCTATATTTACCTTGGTTGTAAGTTACATGTAAACCGACACGATGTGCAAACGGTTGTCGGTATATAAAACCGTTTAAATAAATAAATAAATAAATATAAAATGGGTAAACAAACAAACAAATAAATAAATAGCTAAATGGAGCCCATGTGCCATGAACGCTTTTGACCCAAGTGAAGGCCCCGGCACTAAAATTTCAGCGCTCTAGTACAATCCTGCCCAGGCTACCTGCCCCCATTACAGACATTGATAATGTCTTCCGCAAACAGCGAGCAGAAACCTTACCCCCCACATTGGGACTATGACTGTTCTATTGAACTGATTCCTGGGAAGATGCCGCCTTGTGGGAGAGTGTACTTGTCAGCCCCGGAAACAGAAGCCATGACTCAATACATCCAAGATAACTTGGCCAGAGGGTTTATCAGTCCATCTTCGTCCCTGGCGGGAGACAGGTTCTTTTTCGTGGGGAAAAAATATAGGTCTCTTTGGTCCTGTATTGACTATTGAGGACTTAAGGCACTCACCATGCCGCCAGACTCCCAGACGCCAGCCTCGCCGCACCACCAGCCTTCCGGACCCGCCAGAGGGACGACCCGCAGACTTCGGCCCGGGCCTACCTCCACGGTTGGCCTTGCACGATGACACCCTCACTGAGCTGCCAGCCTCCCGGACGCCAGCCTCGCTGCGCCACCAGCCACCCGGACCCGACGGAGGGATGACCTTCAGGTTTCGGCCCAGACCTACCTCCACGGTAGGACTTGAAGCTCCGCCTCCCAGACCTACCTCCACGGTAGACCCCAAAGGAGCCGGCCCCCCTCCCGGACATACCCGGGTATGCGAGCCGCGATCGGGAGTGCTCCAGCCTACCTCCACCAGATCTCGACATCGCTGCCGCCCCAGAGGCGTGAAAGCTGGCCCAACGGAGCGACGCCGTGCCCTCCTACTGCCGACCTACCTAAGATTCCGCCCACCTATGCTCCCAAGGCGACGACGTGGGATCAGACGGAACACTATAAAAGAGATGATAGTGCGCCTAAGGAGCGCGACAAAGGGGCCTGCCCCTTGGCGCGCCCCTTAGCACATCCCCTTAACATGACTTCTATACCTCTCGGACAGAAGCTACCATTGGCCGGACCTGAGCCCTACCGTGAAGCAACAAACCAAAGCCCGCAAACCCCCCCCACAGGACAACGATCCAGGCATACTAGCCCTCTTCCCCCCACTGAAGCTGCTACCCACGACCCACAACATCATATGGCACGATGAGGGATACATTAAAAAAACCCAGCAGTGAGCCACTACAACACGCAATGCGCGCCGAAGGGGTCTTAGTGTACCCCTTTAGGCTGCCCCTCACGACGTCCAAGGATTACTCGAACAGCTCAACCAAACCGGGTCATGAACCCTCCCTTCCAAACGCACCCTCCACAATGCTTACAGTCCTTCCCATTCCGCACCTAAAAGACTGAACACAGGCTACACCTCCAGTGAAAACAGACAGAGCTCGACCCAAAGGCACTGCCACATCGACCCACCTCGGTAGGACATCCTCCTCAACACCATACCTCCCCCACAACATAACCTCCCTGCCCAGAATAAAGGAACTCTACGACTATTCCAAATCAACCTACAACAATGAATACTGCACCGACTAACAACCCATCTGAGAGGCATCTGAGAGGCACCGACACCTGGTCAAGATTCTCCTCAATAAATCACTAAAAAACATAAACGCTCAATTCCTCACAAAAAAATTCATACTAATCTCAGACATTCTTCAAGATCAAAACCCTGAATTTATCGCAGTGACCGAAACCTGGTTTAAAAATACTGACCACGTAATAACAAACCAGATAGCCAACAGCTCATACGATTTTATTCACAATACCCAGGAAATCTCGCAGAGGAGGTGGATTACTATTAATCATCAAAAAACATTTCACCATGAAACTAATCCCGCACACACTCCCCCAGCATACGAAGTAGCCCTCTTTGACCCAGACAAACTACAGATATGCAGAGTCTACTGCCCCCCCAAACTGCTTGATGACATATCACCCCTTATAGAATTCTTCATAACAAACATCAACCACAAAAAAACTACAATTCTCCTCGGAGATTTTAATCTACATTCTGATATCACCCTCTATCCCAAACTTGCCAAACCCTGATGGACGTACTAACAACCCTCAGCTTCACACAACATGTGAACAACCCAACACATAAATCAGGTCACACTCTTTTGACCTTATTTTCACAAATGACAACTTCTTCTCAAACACAACAGTATCTTACTCACCAGTCCCATGGTCTGACCACTTTCTCCTACAATGCAAGACCCAAACCAACTCAAACATTAAGCCAGAAAATAACAAGCCCTACTCATTCAAGTACAGACCCCCTTTCCTGCCAGACCTACTCCAACAAGAACTCGAAAAGCAATTGATGAACTTAGATCTCTCAAATATAAATAATGCCACACAATCATGGCACCAAATTACAACCGAAATTGCTAATAATATAAACCCAGAAAGAACAAAACAGATCAAGAACAAAAGAAAAAACATGAACCCATGTTTCAACTCACAACTAAGAGCCACCAAATCCACCTTAAGGAGAAAAGAAAAAGAATGGCGAAAAAACAAATGCCCACTAATGATGGAAAGATATCGCACCCACCTAGCATATTATAAAAACTTGATAAACAAAACTAAGCGAGATTACTACGGCAAAAAAATCCAAAACTTTTCAAATAACCCACGATCACTATTCAACATAGTGAACAACTTAATCTCAGACACCACCACCACCATCACACCCCCAAACAAAAATCTTAGCCAAAAATTCGCTATCTTCCTAAAAAACAAAATCAGTAAAATAACAGAGAAAATAAACAAAACCCCATACCAAAATACACAGCTAAACATCAAAGATATCACACCATGGACCACATTCAACCCTGTATCGACCACTGAAATAGAGAAATTAATTAAAACCCTAAACCCTGCCTGTCACGAACTCGACATAATACCTATATGAACCTTAAAGGAAATATCCCAAACCATTACTCCAACCATCACGGCAGGCAATTATAAATAAATCGCTAGAAGGTGGTGAACTACCAGACAAATTAAAAATCGTCGCAATTAAACCCATCATTAAAAAAAAAAAGAACCTCAATTCTGATGAGCTAAACAACTACCGCCCAATTTCAAACTTTTCTTTCATTGCCAATCTAACTGAAAAGGCTGCCCTTAAACAACTCAATGATCATCTAGACATGAACAACATGCTATACCCCCACCTAACATGGATTTTGAAAAAATTATAGCACAGAAACCTTACTCTTCAACCTATCAAACACAATCATAAGGTGTTTCGACAGTGGTCAACGATACATCCTCATCCTACTAGACCTCTCTGCCGCCTTCGACATGGTCGAACATAAAAGCCTAATCTTCAGATTATCCTAAATAAGTCTATCTGGTCAAACACTAGACTGGTTTACCTCCTTCCTCCAAAACAGATTTTTCAAGGTAAACATCAACATCATCACCTCAGAAGCCATCCCACTAGAAACCGGAGTCCCACAAGGATCTGCGCTATCAGACACATTGTTCAGCATATACTTCCTGCCATTATGTCAACTACTTTCGAGTCTCGGCATCACATACTTCATGTATGCCGACGATATCTGTTATGAATCCTCCTGTAGTTGCTACGGGAGGCTTCTCACCTCTTTCCTGGAGGTCGCTCTGAAGCTGGGGTCTTGCCTACAATCTATCCAGGATCTGCTCCAGGGCCTGGGAGGTCTTCGATGTCCTTGGGGTCTGCCTGAGGCTTGCTTGGGTCTGGCATGGACTTTCTGGTTTGGGCCACGCCCTTCTCCCTTGGGGCCGGCCCGCAGCACTTCTCCTCAGTTATAGGGCCAGCTAGGTGTGGCCTATCCAAACTCCTCCCAGGGAGTTGCCTGTCTTCAGCCCTATAAAAGGACTTCAACTTCCAGTCAGCTTTGCCTTTGCAATGAGCCAGTCGTCTGAGGAGCTTCTCCTTCCCCTTGGACTCCATGTTCCTGCTCTTGCTTGGTGTTCCAGTATTCCAAGGGATCCCTCTTCGTTTCATCTCTGCTGTTCCTGATCCCGGTCTCTGATGTCCTGATGTTCCTGTCGTCCTCCGTCGCTGCCCTCCTGATGTTCCAGAAGGCCTGATGTCCTCGATGGCTAGAGGTCCGTATGTACCTGATCTTTCTGATGTCTGTTCCTGCAATGTTCCAGCTCCCTGAGTCCTCCAGATGGCCACCCCGAGGGTAAATCCGTTTCGTCCGGTTCCTGTTTTCGGTCACTGGAGCCTCTGCCAGTTGGATTCCTTTCCTGAGCCTGCCCTGCTCCCGCGTGGTCCGTGACCAGCCTCCTTAGGCTATGTAGAGCGCGTAGAGGATAGGGTGGTCCGAGACCAGCCCACTGGGTCCGCCCTGAGTAGTGGGCTGTGTAGGGCGCCCTGAAGAACAGTGCCCGCTTGTCTTTGTCTCAGTCTTCCAAGTCCTTTCATCTCGTCTGGATTTCCCAAGGTCTGTAAGAGTTATCCTTGCCTTGGACGTTCCTGATGCACTGAGTCTCCATCTACTTTAGTTCCAGATGCCTTCCATGGGAGAGCTTCCACCCGCTCGCCCTTCCGGAGGTCTTTCGTTCCTGTTGTTGATGCCTTGTGTTCTTCTCCTGAGTCCTAAAGCCTTCGTCTCAGCCTTCAAGCTTCAGTCCTTGTCCGCCCTCGTCTCTTGTCCGGCCTGCCGCCTGTGCTGCTCCCTGCAGCAGGTCCGAAAGGGCTAGGAGTAGTTGGAGGACCACTCAGAGACCAACCTTGCGTGGTTGGCCTCATTCAGGCATGCAGGTCGGCAGGGGCCTGGTCACCTCCTACCCTAGACGAGGTCTGTCTTACCACAAGGGGCACACATCTCACCCCTAGCGCTCCCAGCCACCGGAGCGTAACAATATCCAATTAATCATACCTGTAACAAACACCCTCGAAAATGCAATGAAACTCTCGGCCACATACCTCAATCACCTCAATCACATAATCCAAGAGGGAGGATTTAAAAAGCAAGAATGACCGGAGGTGCCACACTCCAGCGCCGCGCTCCAAAGGGGCTTGCCCCTTTGTACACCCCTTCGTACACCCATTCGCACACCAAAGGAAATTGGATCAACCGTCCAAACCACACAACAAACATGGAAAAGGAAGGAGAAGTCTCAAGTAAGCAACCAATATCAGTCTGCATGAACAAAGGTAAATATAACAATTATAAAATGTTCAGATTTAATAACAATAAAAGAGATTTGCAGAAGTCATTTAAAAAAGAAAACAACCTGGTACAGATAATAAGAACCACCAAATCTAACACCCAAACTCTAAATAACTTACTAATGTTAACATTCATCTTAGTTAATGCTCAATCAATCACTAAAAAATTCCCAATAATCTCCGACCTACTGTATGACAATAAACCTAACTTCGTTGCAATTACTGAATCATGGTTTAAAAAATCTGATGTAGTCTTAAAAAATCAAATAGCGCACAAAAATTATGAGGTATTCTCAATCCCAAGGATAAATAAACTTGGAGGCGGCCTACTACTAATTATCGAAAAAGCTTTTAAATGTAAACTAATCCCAATAATACCTCCACCTAACCATGAAATTGCCATCTTCAGCACTAACAATATACAAATATGCCTTATATACTGCCCTCCCAGTTTACTAGAGCTAAATTTGTCACCACTAATCGAGTTTCTGACAACACATCTAAACACCTCTAAACCTACCATAGTGTTAGGTGACTTTAATCTACACATGGATATCCAACCCCTTTCTAACACATGCCAGACACTAATGGATTGCTAAAGAGAGGAAAATAGTTTCTTAACTATTTACCACCATCACATATTCAAAAAACTAGACTAGAGACAATATCATAGGCAATTGCTCACGGTGAATTTTCGTTCTGCTGTCTCTCGCCCGCAATGGGCCGCAGGCAGTAATCAGCCTGTGAGCTCAAACAATTTTTTAATCATTTATTGTCTCATGTCTCCCCACCATTCACTCCAAAAAACATTTTTTATTTTAAATAGATTGCTAACTCAACCATTAAAGTGCAAGATTTTTTAAAAACTAATTGTATAACTTTCAACCGGCTAGTAACCCATATATTTATCCACCTGAAAATGCACAGCCACAAAAGTGGTCAATCAAATATCTAGAAGAATACTTCCGTTATTCAACCCCGACATGGTCCATGTTTCGACTCTCAACGAGTCTTTTTCAAGGGGAATGTTTATCGCCATGTTGTGATCCTAAGACAAACGATTCCGGCGTTTCGGAACTGAATGAAAGTAATGTACCGGTGATACAGTGATCTGGTATCTTCATTCCCCTTGAAAAAGACTCGTTGAGAGTCGAAACATGGACCATGTCGGGGGTTGAATAACGGAAGTATTCTTCTAGATATTTGATTGACCACTTTTGTGGCTGTGCATTTTCAGGTGGATAAATATATGGGTTACTAGCCGGTTGAAAGTTATACAATTAGTTTTTAAAAAATCTTGCACTTTAATGGTTGAGTTAGCAATCTATTTAAAATAAAAAATGTTTTTTGGAGTGAATGGTGGGGAGACATGAGACAATAAATGATTAAAAAATTGTTTGAGCTCACAGGCTGATTACTGCCTGCGGCCCATTGCGGGCGAGAGACAGCAGAACGAAAATTCACCGTGAGCAATTGCCTATGATATTGTCTCTAGTCTAGTTTTTTGAATATGTGATGGTGGTAAATAGTTAAGAAACTATTTTCCTCTCTTTAGTGTTTCACACTTTGTTGTGCAAGATATTAATTGAGAGGGTTTGCTTCTGTTTAGTGATTAGACACTAATGGATGCCATGACAGCACTAGGGTTTTCACTAATAACTGATAAACCAACACACAGAGCCGGACACTCACTTGATCTAACATTCATAAATAGCAACTATCTAGAACACTTAGCAACAAGCTACACACAAATTCCTTGGTCTGACCACCTCCTTATTCAGTCCAATATTAATATTCTCAATCCTCAGACCATACAAACTCATAATCCTATAGAATTTAAATATCGACCACCCTATAACAACGATGAACTAAAGGACAAATTAGAAGAAGAACTAAAAGACATAACACTTAATGATTGTAACTCAGCTACAGAACTCTGGTTAGACTCAACTAAAAAAATAGCCGATGAAATAAACCCCATCAAAACAATAACTATCAAAGAAACAAAACAAAATAACCACTGGCATAATGCAAAAATAAAAGATGCAAAAAGAAAGCTCAGAAAATTTGAAAAAATCTGGAGAAAACACAAAACAACTGAAAACCTAACCAAATTCAGGAACATTTAGCTTTCTACAAACAACTGATCCTTAATACTAAAAAAGAATACTATTCCAATAAAATAGAAAAGTTTGCCAATAACCCAAGAACCTTATTCTCCATAGTAACGAAGCTCACAAATGACAAACAAGAATCACCTCAAAGTCTTCCTGAATCAAAATGCAATGAATTAGCTAAATTTTTTAGTGACAAAATATTAAACCTAAGAAACAAACTCCCCAAAAACAGCAAACAAGCAATCATAATGCAAAAAAGAGATGTTAACATATGGTCCTCATTTATAGAAATATCTGAACAAGAAGTTGAATCAATGATAAAAAATATAAACCCTGCTCCACATAAAATCGATACAATACCAACAACTGAGATAAAAAAGATTACCAATGTAGTAACCCCAACACTAATATCATAAACCTATCCCTAACTGAAGGATTAATGCCAGATACATTAAAAGGGGCAATCATTAAGCCAATCATCAAAAAGAAAAACAGTGACCCATTAATCCTCATTAACTACCGCCCAGTCTCAAACCTTCCATTATTAGCTAAATTAATAGAGAAAACAGTACAGAAACAGCTAGCTGAACATCTAGACAATAATAACATACTGTACCCTTCACAACACGGCTTCCGAAAACACTACAGCACTGAGATATTACTTCTCTCACTAACAGACAACATACTAAGAGGTTTTGATAACAGTAAACATTATATCCTTATAATGCTCGACTTATCTGCAGCCTTTGATACAGTAAACCACAAAATACTACTAAAAAGACTTGAAGAAATTGGATTATGTGACAAAACAATAAACTGGTTCAGATCCTACCTAAACAACAGGTTCTTTCAAGTCCAGATAAAAAACACATTATCAGAAAAATTTAAACTTGAAACAGGAGTACCTCAGAGTTCAGCGCTGTCTGCTACCCTCTTTAACATATATATGCTACCCTTATGTCATCTGCTGGCAGGCCTAGGGATAATACTTACATTTACGCAGACGACATTCAATTAATTCTACCAATAGACGACACAATTGAAAAAACATTAAGTCTAGCTAACATGTACCTAGACATAATTAAACAACTACTAAACCAGATGGAACTGGTTATCAACATTGACAAAACTGAATTCCTTCACCTTGAGAGAAAACATACTAAAATCATTCAAACACCAATAACCCTAAGAAATAACCAAAAAATTGAGCTAGCCGAAAAAGTAAGGAATCTGGGAGTAATAATGGACCCAGAAATCAACCTGAAGCAACACATATCTATAAAAGTAAGAGAAGGCTACGCAAAACTTATGGTCCTCAGAAGATTAAAACCATTACTCACACCTGCCCACTTCAGAACAGTATTGCAAACACTTATCTTTTCTAGCACTGACTACTGCAATGCACTCTTACTAGGACTCCCAAGCACATCGATAAGACCACTCCAGATACTTCAAAATACTGCAGCCAGAATACTAACGGGAAAAAAGAGGAGGGACCATATAACCAAAACTCTAGCAGACTTACATTGGTTACCCATCGAATACAGGATAAAATACAAAGCCTTATGCACCATACACAAACTAATATATGATAAAGAAGCAGACTGGCTAAACACAGCCTTACGAGTACACGTTCCACAAAGAAACCTCCGCTCAGCAAACAAAGCACTACTAACAATCCCTTCAGTAAAGTCAGCCAAATTAACCCAAGTGAGAGAAAGGGCTTTATCATTGGCTGGGCCCATACTATGGAACACGATGCCCCCCAGAATAATCTCAAAACTTTTAAGAAAAATCTAAAAACATGGCTCTTTAAAATAGCCTTCACTAAAGAGTGTGGAGGGTAGAGAGAGAATGAAAGTACAAGGTAATGCAGATGAGAATGAATTTAATCAATCCTACTTTTAAGAAGTAATATTTCAAAGCGATAGTAACTCAATAATATACCTGGACTTGACCAACATTACTCAAATAATGATTTTATTTATGAAATTGTAACCGAACTTTATTGGCACCTGTTAGAATGTAAGATATCCTACATTTACTTACCTTAGTCTAAGTGCCTATTTGTAAACCGTTGCGATGGTATATAACTTAGCGACAGTATAGAAAAGTTTTTAAATTAAAAAAATAAATAAATAATATGGACAAAACAGAACGTATTCTATTTGAAAGATAAAACTCTGGAGACCACCAGAATCATACCATTCAAATTGACAACACTCTCATAAAACTAAAAGAAAACGTGAAAGATCTAGGAATTTGGATTGACCCAGAACTGAACTTCAAAAAACACATTGCAATGAAAATCAAAGAAGGTTTCCACAATTATTAATTCACTAACACCTCAAACCATTCCTGAACCAACTTGAATTCAGAACCATTCTCCAGTCCCTGATATTTACAAACTTCGATTATTGCAATTCACTTTTGATAGGCCTATCCAAATCAACTACACGCCCACTCCAAATATTACAGAACGCCACTGCTAGAATCCTCACCAGCCACAAAAAAATGGATCACCGGCCACAAAAAAATGGATCACATCGGAAGCGGCCTCGGGGGGAACAGGCAGCGCGTGCCGGGCTCGGCGTGCGCAAGTTGCACAAATGTGCACCCCCTTGCGCGCGCCGACCCCGGATTTTATAAGATATGCGCGGCTACGTGCGTATCTTATAAAATCCAGCGTACTTTTGTTCGCGCTAGCGCAATTTTATAAAATCCGGCCCTTAAGGAACAGTGTTTTCCTCAAAGAAAACACTTCCAAGGTTTTATTAACCACATTGGCAACAGGACCTTAGGCATTGCCAATCGGAGCGGCCAATCGGCGCGGCCAATCGGAGCGGCCTCGGGGGGAATTTTCTTTCCACCCCCCCGCACCTTCCCCTCCCTTCCCCTCCCTAACACCCCCCCCCCCCCACCTTTGTTGGCAGATTTACGCCTGCTGAAAGCAGGCGTAAATCTGCACGCACCAGTGGGCTGCTGGCGTGCCATCACCCAACCCGGGGGCTGGTCCGGAGGCCTCGACCACGCCCCTGGGCCGGCGCCATGCCCCCGGCCCCACCCCGCCCCCTGGCATGCCCCCCTCCCCGCCCCTTTTACGAAACCCTGGGACTTACGCGTGTCCCGGGGCTTGTGCGCGCCGCCGAGCCTATGCAAAATAGGCTCGGCGCGCGCAGGGGGGTTTGGGGTAGGTTTTTGGGGGGTACGCGCGTACCCCTTTGAAAATCTACCCCTAAGCTTTTAACTCCTACACCACCTGAAAATGGAGTTTTGTTCTTAGATTGTAGTAGAAAGGGTATGAAGCATGATGGAGTAGATCTTTGAGAAGATCCATAGCCTCTGTTGGGAATTGTGGACTCTTGGCCCAAGGTGGTGTTGGCTCTACCTGTGGAGATTGAGCCCCACAGGTCCCCACTGCTTTCTTCAGGGCCCTTGCTCCATGGTGCCTGATTCACTGTTGCTTCGAAGGCACCATGACCTTGGACTGGACTTGACCCTCGCTTCTTGCCACCTGCTCTCGACCTCGGACCGGACCTGACCTCCCTGGTTCTTCCTGTCTCATCTAGCCGCTTCTCTGGGACCAGCCACGCAGAGGCCCACCTAAGACCAGCTGGCCCCGGCACCCAAGGGCTCAACCTGCGGGGTACATGGGCTGGTACTGGCGAAGTTCCTGTTGGCCTCTACCAGCCCATGTTCCCCGCAGGTTGAACCCTTCAGTGCCGGGGCCAGCTGATCTTAAATGGGTCTCTGCGTGGCTGGTCCTGGAGAAGCGGCCCGATGAGACAGGAAGAACCAGCGAGGTCCGGTCTGAGGTCGAGGGCGGGTGGCAAGAAGCAAGGGTTAAGTCCAGTCCAAGGTCATGGTGCCTTCGAGGAAAGAGTGAATCAGGCACCATGGAGCAGGGGCCCTGAATTAGGCTCCATGGAGCAGGAGCACTGAAGCAGGATCCTGTGGAGTAGGAGCGCTGAGGCAGGCTCCACAGAGCAGGAGCACTGAGGCAGGCTCTGTAGAGCAGGAGCACTGTAGCAGGATCCCGTGGAGTAGGAGCACTGAGGCAGGCTTCGCGGCGCAGGAGCACTGAAGCAGGATTCCGTGGAGCAGGATGCTGAAGCAGGAACCCGTTGAGTAGGAACAGCAGGTCAGGAACGTTAAGGCAGAATCACCGAAGCAGGAACCAGAGAACTCGTTGCCAAGTCAGTTAGTGGGGGAAAGAGGCCGTCCTTAAATAGCCTGGGGGTCTGATGTCATCACCTGGGGACAGCTCTGAGGTTCTCACCATTGGCCCTTTAAAAGGAGGGCTGGTGGCATGTGCGCGCGCCTAGGAGGGCCCGAGTCGGAGCATTGATGGGCGGCGTCTCGGCTGCCACGTGGAGTCCTGGAGCCGCGGTGGAGTGCGGTGGCAATGGCTGGCCGTGGCTGCAAGAGCACCAGGAGCCAGGAAGAGTGAGGCACGGGGTGAGTTGTGCCGACCGCGGGTTTCCATGGCCGGTGGGTATAACAGCCTCCTTGACCTTGTCTCTGAAACAGTTCCCTCCAGTACATGGCACATCTGCTAGCCTTTCTTGCATATCCTCATGATGTACACTTGTAGCCATAAGAGCCTGCATTAATCAGTGGCCATAATAGAAACTATCAATGCCATCTCTAATGGATTTTAGGCAAAGCAGACTAAATTCACTTCATACTTCTCACCTAATCCAAAAAGGAATGAAATTCACTTTGGTCTTCCTGAGACAGTGAATTTCTGTGCCTTTTGCAATATGGGATGCAATACTGGAGCATGCAGATCTGGAAAGATGTTATATGTGTTGCGAGCGGGGTAGTGGACCCTTGGACCGGCCTGGCAGAGTGGAATGGAAGAAGAGAACAGCACTCTGCGGAGATAGAGAAGACCGGTGGGCGGTATCAGGTCACACGAAGATCCGAAGTCTTGACCCTGGAAGCCGGCGGACCTCCCAAGAGGAGCTCGTGAAGTCCCAGACCGGTGGGACTTAGGAGAAGCGGAGGACCCATGCAGAAGCTTCGCCCTGGAAGCCCGTGGACCCCCCGAGAGGAGCTCGTGAGGTCCCGGACCGCTGGGACTTAGGAGGACCAGAACACGGAGGAAGAAGATATATAGTCCGAGGTCGAGGCAGGTGGCAGAAGCGAAATCAGGAGCAAGCCGGAGTCAAAGCCAGAAGAATCAAGCAGGAAGGATGAAGGCACGGAATGCAGGAGCTGGAGCACCGGGAGCCGGATCAGGACTGGGAAGTCTGGAGCCGGAGCAGGAACCAAGGATCAGGATCAGAAGCAGGACTGGAACGTCAGGAGCCGGAGCAGGATCAGGATCAGAAGCAGGGACACGAAGCAACTAGCACTCAGAAGAGGAACCTCGTTGCAAGGCAGGGAAAGGAAGCAGATGCCGGCTTAAATACTAGCTGGCGTTGACGTCACTAAAGTGGGCGGGCTGCAGTCTGGCGGGAAAAGCCCTTTAAGTTGGGCTTCCCCGTGCGCGCCTAGAGGAGGAGAGGCTAGCTTCCGAGCTTCGGTGGCGTCTCCCTTGTGGAGACGCCGCCGCGAGAAGGCCCGAACCGAGCCGGCAAGACACGGATCACGCTGCGGAGCCCCAGGAGACCCCGAGCCATCTCGAACTGCCCACTGCGGTCGCCGGAGGACGAGAGCAATGTTCTCTCAACCTAGCTTGATGCTACCCAGGTAGAGAGTCCATCAAGCTAGGTAGAGAGAACACTGCACAAATCTCATCTTTAGGTGAGTTTCCTCACTCCGAAGGTCATCAAATCTTCACAAGAGACCACTGTTCTGTTTGTACGTCTCCCGTTGAATGTCAAAGTGGCCCCTAACCCCTACACTAATACCTAAACCTCACCTCGAGTTACTAGGTGGGCCTCCTATAGGGATACAAATACCTATCTAGGGAGCAGGCATTATGGCTAGTTTCTCTCTCTCTCTCTCCCCCCCCAGATGGCTAGGGCTGGTGCTCCATGAGCTTGAAACCTACCAAAACAGGCCTTTCAGGAGACATTGCAAAATGAGCTAACACCTTACCACCCCATAACACAAGCTATCACATGGCTTAACACTACTGAAAAAGGTGTAGCTAAAATCAGCATTAAGTCCATGCAATAGGATTTCACAAACTGGTAAGCCCACCCCTAACTCCTCCTCTTTTTCAGATTTGCATCGCACCATACAATATGGTGCTTTCGCATGCAATAAGCCCTTAACGCATGCGAAAGCGCATTTTGATAAATGACCCCCATAGGCTGTTATCCTGACTCAAAAGCGTTGGGAATTCAAACATGTCCAGAAGGCATGAAACAGAGTACCTGCCTCCAATTTACAATGCACACAGTGTCTGAGTCCGCTATGCCAATCCAATAAGCTTGGACTTGAGAAATATATGCACACCTCAAAAACTTGTGAAATTCATGCAGAGAAACATTTCCAGACGAAAGCTGGATCATGTCATAAGGTCCGTAATTATAAACCTTCCGTCTTTTGAGTAACGACTGGCTGCGGACACAAGACTCACCTCAGGAGCCTGCTGCTGCAGTGCCTTTTGCAATCTGGATAAAGATATCTTTATCCAGTCAAAAAGGTCCTCTATGGTTCCTAAAAAGCATATTTCAAATCTTGCCTTAATAAGGAGGCCATCTCTGATAAGAAGCAGCTGAAAGTAGGAAAAATAACTCGTGTCCGATAACCCATAAGGGTCTTTCAGTGAAGACAAACAAAACATACCATTCTCAGAAAGCACATGTCAGTCCATATATTTTCCATTTCCCAAAGTCTTTAGAGTGACTTCCAGGTACAAAATCCAAATTCCCTCTGAAGGGCTATCAACTGTGAACACTGAGAGGACTGTTGATAAAGGTTAGTCAAATGTTTCCAAGCCCATCTAATGGGTGCAATCAAAGTACAGCTAGACAAACCTTTGGTAATTTCGCTGGAGGAGCATGTAACGCATACTTTAAATCTAATGATGCTACTCGTGATCTATCTCCCTCTAAATTTATGCAATCAGATTTACTATAGAGCCAATCACGTAGAATATGAAAAAGACTGGCAAAGTTATATTCTGCTAAATCCGGTAATGCTAGGCCACCTTGCCCCCAGTCACATTTTAAGCATGCTAAAGTGATGCAGGGTTTCTTATCTTGCCAGATAAATTTTACAGTCTCCAACAATTTGAGAGGTAATTGCTGAAGGACATATAGCAAACAGGGAAAAATCTTCATTTCATACAGATTTATTCTTCCCACAAATGAAATCTCTCTTTTTAGTATGATGAGTCGTTCAAAATTGAGATGATAGAGGTCATCTGGATTGGTTGAAATGATTAATCCCAAATATCTAAAAACCCCATCTGCCCATTTGAATGGAAAGTCCCGCCTCCAACAAGCCTGTATGGAAGAAGGAAAATCTAAGGCTTCAGATTTATCCATATTCAGTCTTAGTCCCGAAAACTGCCCAAAGTTAGAAAAAAGCTCCAACAAACATGCTACACTGGATTTGTGAGAAACACTAAAATATCATTAGCAAAAGCTGCATATTTGAAGGTATGACTCCCCAGTTGTATTCCCTGTATAGCCCCATTTTCCTGGAGAGAACACAAGAAAGGTTCCAAAAACAGCAAGAACAACAATGGAGATGGGGGCAGCCCTGTCTAGTAACCCTTTCAATGATGAAGGTGTTAGAACTGGATTGACTGGTTAATACATATACTTTGGGGTTGGAATATAATAAATTAACCACCCATCTAAATGGGCCATCCAGACCTAGTTTGGTCATTGCTTCAAATAAATAATCCCATTCTACCCTGTCAAATGCTTATTCAGTGTCAAAGCTGACCTCCAGAAATGATTCTTTGATCTGTCTGCAAAGAGTTATTGCTGCCATTACCAGGCAGACATTAGTCAGGGCATATCCCCTATACAAACCCCATCTGGCAATGTCTAATTAACTTAGGCAATAGGATTGCTAATCGGTCTGCCCAAATCTTGTCTAGCAACTTCTGATCAAAATTCTGGAGAGATATGGGCTGATAAGAAGCAGATAAGACTTCATATTTAGCTTTTTTTTATGAATGACAATTATCTGCACTATATTCTCCCCCATAGGACAAGACCCTTTTTTTTTTTTTACCACGGATGGAAAAACACAAATAAGTAGTTTTGAAAGCGTATCCCACAGAATTTTATAGAATTCACCACTGAATCCGTCCAGCCCCGAGGCTTTCAATGGTTTAACTTGGCCAGTTTGTATCCTTATTTCTTCTCTAGTGATCAGGCGATTGAGCCACTGAGAATTGAGAAGGATGAATCTTTTTAAGAAATCTCCCCTTAACGCCATGTCAGGGTGGTGCATTTCTTTATAAATTTCGATAGTGTTGCGATTCCTCCCGTGGCTAGTGCCACGGGAGGCCTCTTCCTTGCGACAGGAGCCACAGACGTCCTGGTTCCCACAGCCCGGGGCTGCCATCTTGCCGGCGTGGCAGGAGCCACACCGGGGTTCGCCTCCATGGCCGGAGGTCACCATCTTGCCAGCAAGGCAGGAGCCATGCCAGGGTTCCTCACGCGGCAGGAGGCCACCGCCATTAACTTCTTCGACGAGGCCCGGAGGCAACAGTCCCCAGGGTCTCCTGGCAGTAGGAGCCGCCAACAGCTGTTCTTCAGCGGCAGGGAGTCGTCTCCCACATCGGGGCCTGCCTGCGGCCCTTCTCCGGCTCCCTCTCTGCTTCAGCATCTTCAGCAGGACTGCTGTCCGTGGTCCTGCACTTCCTGTTCCTGTTTCCCTTAGGTGCGGGGCCGTGCCTCTCTGCCAACTTTAAAGGGCCAGTGCAGATGTGGTCCTCTTCTGACTCCTCCCTGGCTGTTTCCTGCTTCAGCCTACAAAGGCCCCTCAGATCAGTCCTTCCTCGCCTTCACAAGGAGTAAGTTCTTTCCTGGAACTTGTCCTCTTCAGGACTCCTGCTTTCCGCTCTTGCTGGCATTCCTGTTATTCGTCATGGGATCCCTCGTCGTCATTGTTCCTGGTCTCTTGTTTTCATTGTGATGTCCGTTCCAGTCCTGATGTCTTCTGTATCCTGATGTTCCGTTCCAGCCCTGATGTCTTCTGCATCCTGATGTTCCGTTCCAGCCCTGATGTCTTCTGCATCCTGATGTTCCGTTCCAGCCCCGATGTCTTCTGCGTCCATTGTCTAGATGTCCTCAGCTCCACTCTGACCCGTCCCTCGGGTCCGTGACCAGCCCGGCTGGGCTGTGTAGGGCATGTAGAGGCCCAGTGGTCCACGACCATCCCGGCTGGGGTGTTTAGGGCGCTGGTGGGTCTTTTCCATCTGACGGCGCCAAGGAGTCTTCTTGTCCCTCGTCAGACCTGCCTTGTTCCTGACCTCTTCCTGATGCCTTCTCCTGATTGGCAGCACAAGCCTCCGGGACCTTCCTCTAACCTCTGGCTCCAGCCTCAGTTCTGGACTGTCTCCGAGTCTGCTCCAAGTTCTGTACGCCGAGCCTTGGAGCCTGGGGTTCTGCTTTGGATTCTGGTCCTGTCCGGGTCTTCAGAGTCCTTGGCCCTGCTTCACCTTTGCCTCTGTCCTCGAATTAACTCTCCTTTCCTGTCCATGGCATGGACTGTGCCTGGCCTTAGCTGACTGTGGAGGGCGCGCTTTGGCACAGGCTATAGAGTCTTCGTCACCTGTGTTCCAGTTCCTAGTCTGTATCCTCAGAGTCTTCGTCTTCCTCAACGCCTGAGTCTTCAACTTGAGTCATAAGAACATAAGAACATAAGAAATTGCCATGCTGGGTCAGACCAAGGGTCCATCAAGCCCAGCATCCTGTTTCCAACAGAGGCCAAACCAGGCCACAAGAACCTGGCAATTACCCAAACACCTAGAAGATCCCATGCTACTGATGCAATTAATAGCAGTGACTATTCCCTAAGTAAACTTGATTAATAGCAGTTAATGGACTTCTCTTCCAAGAACTTATCCAAACCTTTTTTGAACCCAGCTACACTAACTGTACTAACCACATCCTCTGGCAACAAATTCCAGAGATTTATTGTGCGTTGAGTGAAAAAGAATTTTCTCCGATTAGTCTTAAATGTGCTACTTGCTAACTTCATGGAATGCCCCCTAGTCCTTCTATTATTCGAAAGTGTAAATAACCGAGTCACATCTACTCGTTCAAGACCTCTCATGATCTTAAAGACCTCTATGATATCCCCCCTCAGCCGTCTCTTCTCCAAGCTGAACAGCCCTAACCTCTTCAGCCTTTCCTCATAGGGGAGCTGTTCCATCCCCTTTATCATTTTGGTTGCCCTTCTCTGTACCTTCTCCATTGCAACTATATCTTTTTTGAGATACGGCGACCAGAATTGTACACAGTATTCAAGGTGTGGTCTCACCATGGAGCGATATAGAGGCATTATGACATTTTCCGTTTTATTAACCATTCCCTTCCTAATAATTCCTAACATTTTATTTGCTTCTGCATCTCGTCTGAGTCTGATTTTCGTCCAGTCTGATCTTCATCTCTATCCTGTTTTCATCAGCATTCATGTTCCAGTCCTCAACCACCTCTGCCTCATGCTCGGCCTGCTGCCTCTGCCGCTCCCTGTGGCAGGTCCGAAAGTGCTTGGAACGGTTGGAGGACCATTCAGAGACCAAACATTGCATTGTTGGTCTCACCGAGGCATGCAGGTCGGCAGGGCTTGGTTTTGCTCCGTTCTCAGATGAGGTATGTCTCGCCGCAAGGGTACACACTATTCATCCGCGCTGGGGAGCACCCCCTAGCACTCCCTTCAATCACTGCGCAACAGATAGTATTCCATTAAAACATTTGCAATGGATTTATTATCTCAGACCAAGTCCCCTTTATTGGTCTTTAGCATTTTTATAAAACACAAATCTGCTGCCGTCCTAACTAAATTAGCTAATTTGCTATACTGAAATAATTGATATCTGTAATACACCACAATTTTCTTTGCCCTCTGATGTACTAAGGTATTCAAATGGGATCATATAATTCAATAATTTTCTCTTTTTTCCCGTGTATTAGCTCCTATCTGTTGCGCTGGAGGTGGACCCTTGGCCTTGCGCAGGATTGGTACAGCCCTCAGGGAGATCCCCAAGGGCGCCTGCCACCAGGAGGCAGAGCACACAAGGAGACAGAGGCAAACTGGAGCTTCACCACTAACAGTTCGGGGATTCCGCAGGTTGAGCCCTTGGGTACCCGGACTGCCTGGGCTTAGGTGGGCTTCAGAGGGTCTCACGGAGAGGTAGCGGAGAGGTGTACCCACCAAGAGCAAGAGTGCTTGGCTAGTGGAGAACAGCTGAGCTAGACCGGAACAGAGTGTACCGGAGACCACTGGAAGGGAACAAGAACTGAAATCCTCCGGACAGGATAGGCAGCGCCTAGTGGTCTAGCTTGTAGAAGGCTGCGGGCAGCGTCAGAGCAGGCAGACCTGGTGGTCACAGGAGAAGCGAAGAGAGTGTCCGAGTGAAGCGCAAGGGTCAAAGCCAGGGTATCCTTCCAAGGGTGGTTAGCCAAAGCAAGGGTCAGTTCCAGGTATCAGTCCGAGTGTGGTCAGTGGCAAGCAGAGGTCAATACTGGGTATCAGTCCAAACGTGGTCAGAAGCAAGCCGAGATCAGTACCGTGAATCAGTCCAAAAAGGTACAACCTGGGAAGAGGAGCAAGAATCAGGAACAGATGCTGGCACACAGGAAGGACCACAAGAACACAAGTATGAACACTGGAACAAGCACAGGAACACAGGAATGCAGGAGCATTGGAACACACACTGGAACACAGGAATGCAGGAACAATTTATTTATTTATTTATTTATTTATTTAACAGTTTTTTTATACCGACCTTCATAGAAAATTACCATATCGGATCGGTTTACAATTTAACAAAGGAAAAAAACAAGAGTAACAAATTCACGTAAACGAAAGATAACAATAAGTAGGAATAAGTCAAAAGTTACAATCAACAGGGGGAGAGAACTTGGAAGCTTGCAACAAGCTGGAAAGAAGATAGGCCGGTAAAAGAAATTTTACCATAGAGTGTACAAGTTAAAAACTTAAGGACGGTGCTTTAACCTTAATGTCTCAGAGTCCATTTATTTTTTCTTTGAGAAATGAAATGCCAGACCGGGTAGGAATGAAGGCCAACTAGTGATTGTCTGGAGGTTCAGGGAAGGCTTGTTGAAAGAGCCAGGTCTTAAGTCCTTTTCTGAAAGTTAAAAGGCATGGCTCCAGTCTGAGGTTTGATGGGATACTGTTCCAGATCGATGGGCCAATAGAACAATAGAACAAGGACAGGAACACTGGTTCTACAGGATCAAGGAAGCAGGAACACAGGACGGCAACTAGCTTCTCACGAATGAGACGACCCCTGCGCTCCATGGAGGAGTTTCCCGCGCTTGGCCCTTTAAAGGGCCGGGTGATCCGCGTACATGCGCCTAAGAGCGGACCTGACGCCGACGAGGACACCGAGCCCCACCAAGAGGAGCAGTGCGAGATTGATGGTCCCGAGGGGCTTGGAGATGTCGTGGGACGCGCCGGGGGCTGGCTGCGGCTGCGAGGGAGGATGCACCAGGTCTCGCGGAGGGGAGCCCAAGGTGAACAGGCTATTTATCGATGTCCCTCCTCCTTTTTGCCACAAAAGAAATTATCTCTCCTCTTAAAACCACTTTAGCAGCCCACCAAAAGAGGACTGGGTCATTCAGATGTGCTATATTAAGAGTGGCATACTCCTGCCATTTAGTTTTGAGAAACTCATAAAAACTAGCATCTTTGGCTAAAAAGTAAGGGAAATGCCATTGCCTTTTTTTAATGGCTGCAGCACCCCGTCAACTCAATCCATATGGGGGCATGATCAGATAGTGTAATATTACAAATGACTGCTTCTTGCACTCCAGCAAAAAGGTGTTGAGAGAGCAATAATCAATTCTGGAATGCCAAGAATGCACTCTCCAGAGGGTGAAAAAGATGCCGTGCATCTACTATCTATACCTATAAACCTTTATCCAAGAACCTAATGCTCTTATTTCAATGGAGACCATCGGTCAAAGAGGGATTAGAGTTATCCATCATTGGATCATGGACCCAATTAAAGTCCCCGTCCCCCCCCTACTAGCAACCCATCGTCTAGCTAAGGACACAAATGGGAATATAACCTCTCAAAGAAGCTATGATCATAGATGTTAGGTGCATACAAATTACAAAATACTAATCATTTGTAATACAACTCAGCAAACAAAATCACAAAGCATCCTGCAGGATCTCTGATCTCTTGGAATCAGGATCTCTGATCTCTTGAAAAAATTAAAAACCTTGCTGCACGCCGCTGATTTCCGCACTGTCATACAAGCCACCCTTTCAACAAAAATGGACTACTGCAATGCCCTCCTCCTAGGTCTCCCCTACTCCTCCGTAAAACCTCTCCAAATGCTACAGAATGCTATAGCTAGAACTATCTCTAACACCCGTAAATATGACCACATTACCCCCATTCTGAAAAACTTGCACTGGCTCCCGATCCCATCACCCATCATCTTTAAAATCCTGACTGTGATCTACAAAGCCATACACTCCCACAACTCAAATTGGATTGACGAGCCCTTCCGTCCAATACGATCTAACCATTCCACCAGAGCCTCCAACAATGGGACCCCTCCATGTGCCTTCCCTAAAAAAGGCACACCTCACCTCCACGAGGGACCGAGCCCTCTCCATTGCTGGACCCACACTCTGGAATTCATTACCCCCCAACCTCCGGCTCGAGACCTGCGCTTCTAAATTCAGGGCCAATGTTAAAACCTGGCTTTTCAAGCAAGCTTACCCTTCCTCCCTCCCATAACACCCCCCCCCCCCCCCCCCGGCCTCCCCTACTAGTACTTACTGAACCTTGTACAAAGTTTTTTTGGGCACAGTTGCCACACTATCATGTTATTGTTTAACAGCTCTGAATAGTCTCTTGAGCAGCCCTCATGTTGTTCCTCTCTAATCGTTGCTGTTTACTTGTTCCTATGTGAGCCCTCTCCCCCCCACCTGTTCATTGTATTTTCCTCTCTTTAGTTAAGATGTAACCGATATGATGTCCCCACTAATATCGGTATAAAAAAGTCTTCAAATAAATAAATAAATAAATACATTGACTAAGGCACATTTTTCTAATCAGGATAGCCACTCCTGCAGATCAAGTTCTTGCAGATGCAAATCTTATCTCTCCCTACCCACCATTGTTTCAACTTCTGATGTTCTAAATCATTTAAATGTGTTTCCTGCAGGAAAGCTACACCCACTTATTGTTTGTTCAGAGCTGCCAGAATCTTGGACCTTTTGATTGCTGAATTGACTCCACATATGTTCCAAAAGACAATCTTCACTCCTCTAAGCAACATTTATACCTGAACAAGAGGAAAAGTAATATCTGTCTAAAAGATATAGGCGAGAAGGAGCCCTCCCAGCATGAGCTTTTCCTCAAGAACAAGATACAACTATGGATTACCCACAGAACAGGCCAAAGTCGAAGAAACAACATCTGTGCCGCAGATGATACCACAAATATTCCCAATATCTTACCCTCTCGACCCCACCCCCCACCCTTCCATCCCAACCCCTTTCATAATGCCCCCACAAATTCCCATCTATCAGGAGTAGAGATTACAATCAATGCTAAGGCTACCTCCCCTCCCCCACTCCCTAACCAATTAGAGCCATTCAAGGAACTCTGTTCCCCCTGAAATCAACAACAACTTTAGAAGGATTAACTACCTTTGGGACTGTAAACAAAGTTAAGTAATTTATATGTCCAAGGAAAAGAGTCAAAACACAGTTGAAAAAGAAAAACTGTCAAAAACTGAGGCTTCTGGAATATACTCTCCAGTGTCCGCTTACAATATCCAGTTAAATGTAGAAGTCCCAACAATTATGTGCTCACTTGGAACGTGTTAAGTAGGTCACAAGAAGTGAATCCTAATTGTTCAACTCATTATTTCCAAAAACAACCCAAGCAGGTTCGGGCTACAAATGTCAGCTGGACTCAGATTCCAAAACATGGAGTGCATTAAAATGTTGGCTACTATTATGCAGGCTCATTATCTAACATAGCAAGAAATCATTTTGCTTCAAGTGTAGAAATGAATCATTTTACACTGTCCTTGTGGGCTCTCCAGAGCTTTGCAGGATATAACAGAGCCAAATGAATGCCCAATTGAAATAACTTAGAGCAGACGGTGGAAATTCTTCCCGCTACGCTGACAACTTTGAGGAGTAATCCTGGAATACCAGGATCTTCTTTCTCTCATAAGATAACTGCTTCCTCGCACGAAGTTGTTGCTGAATTTCTATCTTTTTGGTGAAGTTAAAGAACTGAGCAATGACCACTCATGGACAGCAATGTTATCCTAGTGGGGGCCCAAAGGATGTGCACGTTTGATGCGTAAGTCTCCACTTTTTCTAAGAAGGCCCAAATCCCAAGGCAACCAGGATTTCAGAAAACTGGGCAAGGATTGTTCATCCACGGTTTCTGGAATGCCCACCAACCTTATATTGTTGTAGTGAGACTGATTTTCCATGTCTTCCAGCTGCTCCTCTTGCTCTAACAAAGCGCCTTGAATGACGGCGATATCTGCTTGTTGTGACTGTTGCTGCCCGACGTCGCCACTCCGCCCACCTACCGCATTGGCGACTCCTTCCGGGGTTGATGGAACGCTGGCTGCCGCGGCATCTTTCGGCCGTCCTCGTCCGGCTTCCCCGGACTGGCCCGACGCTGCAATCCGCCATGTTGACCTGATGCCTAGGGGTGCGCTCGGGGCCCCGCCTCAAGTACCAGAAGTGGCGCGAACCTCAGGGGCATCCCCCTGAGATGACGTCATCCACTTCAGATATTTAAAGTTCTCTGAATTGCTAACAAGTTGAGTTAGCAAGGATAAGGTTACGGATAAGCATTCGTTCTATCTACGCTACTCTGCCTCCTCGGACTAACCAGGGGTACCCACTCCTCGGGGGCCTCGTTCTCTCTTACTTTGTAGATTGCAGACTGGAACAGGTACTCGCTCCTCGAGGTCCCTGGTTCCCAGACTTCTTCAGAATTCACTTCTGCCTGGAAGTCATCGCTGTCTACTACATCTGTGAGTTACCATCGCTCTCGCAGAGCTTTCCCTGGAACCAGGTACTCGCTCCTCGAGGGCCTACTTCATTCCAGCTCCTGGGCTTCTATGAGACATTGTGTGAGTGTTACCATCAGGTTCTGTCCATGAACCCTGCATACCCTGCCTACTCAGTTTATCTACAGCTCAGCCTCCAGGGATCGCTGTTCCAGTGTCTGAGGGACTACAGCCCAGCGGGGCATTCCAGCTCACTACTGCCACCTCTGGTGGTTCAGTATACTGTCTAATAAAAGAACTAGTGTGTGTCTGTCTTCTAACTGTGAGCCTGACCGGTGGTCCCTCTCGGGATCTTCCCCCGGGGGCGTGGTCATCTGCCACCGGTCCAAGGATCCACCCACAACTCTCCTAAATAATAACACTGCTCATGCACCATTAAGCCCGTCCCGTGTGTCAGAAATCCGCTGTTCCACTTCTGCCATGCGCCTTTCAAACCCAGATAATGATGCTGAAACATCGTCTAGTTTATCTGCAATTTTTTTAAACTTGGTTTCTAGCGCGGCCTCCACCAGCGATTTCAATTCGCTGTCAGCATTGGACCTTCAGCCCGATCAGGATCCATGCGGTTGTCGGCCATCTTGGGGGATGCCAGCTTCCCTCTCTTGCACTCTTAATCTTTATTGATAAGCCAAGATTACATTGCTTGATGCAAGTTACCCTCCAAGGGAACTCAGTGAGTATTCTAGCACTCTAAAAATTAAGTTTCAAACAAATAGGAATTAATAGGCACAGGTGGCAGGGAAAGAGGCCCGAGAGATCAGTTTCCTACATCCCACTGCTCTCACAGCATCACATGATGCTGTGAGATTCCTCAGGGGATCATGTGATCCCCTGAGGAAACGCGCTCTATCTACAGCGGGCCCGTCTCTCTGGAACTCCCTACCACCGGACCTCCGCCTTGAGCCGTGCCATACTACTTTTAAAGTGAAACTCAAGACTTGGCTCTTCCGTCAAGCTTTCCCAGAGAGCTAAAAGCAAGAAGAACAACAACCATCCTTGCCTTACAGCAATAATCTAATGTTTATATTGCTTCAGTTATATGTTTCCAAGTTGTGTTCTAAGTGGATCTTAGTTGTTCTAAGTTGATCTTAATTGTTTTCCCAATAGATTGTACTTTATTATATATTATCCGTTCATTATTTCGATATGTTCCATGTAAACCGCCTCCCCGGCGATAGTTATCTCTGTTAAATGTGAACCGGAGGGATATGTATTGTATACAGGAACTTCCGGTATATAAAAACCAAAATAAATAAATGATCTCCACTGATTTAGTTTAAAAAATGTATCCCTGTATATTGAAGAAATGGCCCCTTCTTATCTAACAGGTTGAGCTATATCACCATTCATGTAATTTAAGGTCTTCTCAGGATTGTCTGAGCAGGAACCAGAAAGAATGTGGTCTCCATTGTGGCCTCCCATTTATGGAGTGTATTGCCTGGAGAAGTATGGCACTACCAGCATGTTGTACGTTTTAAAAATAGTCTACAAATGTGCCTTTTTAGGAATGCTTTCAACATTGATTAATGGGTTTATTAATGAAATTTTCATAAAGAGTTGGTGTCATGTTAATTCATGATAATAATATAAAATACATAAGAGGTACCATGGTCCATTGAGCCTAGCATCCTGTCTGCAACAGAGACCTGTCCAGTCACAAGTACTTGGAAGATCCCCAATAGTTGATCTGTTTCTTGTATCTCACTCCCATGGATTAGTCCAATTTTCCTAAATTTACCTGGCTAATAATTGTTTAAGTACTTTTCCTTATGGAACTTGTCCAATCCTCTTTTGAATTCCATTATGTTAGTGATTGTGTGCCGAGTGAAAAAATACTTCCTATGATTTGTTTGAAATCTGATGGTTGCTATTTCATGAAGTGCTCCCTAGTACTAGTGTTATTTGAAAGGGAAAATAAGCATTCCCTATTTACCTGTTCCACTCCACTCACAAATTTATAAATCTCAGTCACATCCCCTCTCAGTCATCTCTTTTCCAATCTAAAGAATCCTAATCTGTTTTGCCATTCTTTATAAGTGACCTTTTCCATCCCCTTTATCATTTTTGTCATTCTTCTCTGTACCTTTTCTATGTTCACTATGTCTTTTTTGAGTTCTGGAAACCATAACTGCACACAAAGGCATTATGATATTCCCAGTTTTCTTCTCCATTCCTTTCCAAATAATATATATTTGCCTTTTTGAATGCCACTATAAATTTCAAGGAATTGCTTACAAGGACTCCAGCGTCCTTTTCCTGGGTGATGACTCCTAACATGGAACCCAGCTGTTGCAAATGTGGTGGTGCGGTCACTTGCTCTAGAGAGATGTGAGCCCTTGGACCACAGCGTGGCTCAGGGAGGGGCCCTAAGACACACCATGGGAGGTGAGTGTGTCCAAGCACAGGTTGGAGCTGGAACAAGGCTGGACCAGGATCGAGACGTGGAACATCTGAGGAACTGAAACAAGGCAGGCTCAGACCTCTGCTGGACCTGATGCAACACAATCCTGGTCTCAAGAGTAGCCCTCCGGCCTCTCGGTAGCCCTTCTACACCTGCTGCTTGGGAATGATGAGTGCGTGAGGCCCGACGGAGGCTGAGGGCAGGAACATGATGAGACATGGAACTGAGGAACTTGGAAGACTCAGATGAGGACTCGAGGAACTTGGAAGACTCAGACGAGGATTCAGGCACTAGTACAGGGTGAGAACCTCACCGAAGTGCACCCTACACCTGCCATAGCTGGTTGCGGACCACGTCGGAAGTGAAGCAGACTCCAGACGAGAAGATGCAGACTAGGAACTGGAAACATGACGAAGATTCAGGAGAGGCCTGCAATGAGGCACGCCCTACACAGCCACCCATGGCTGGTCGTGGACCACGCTGAAGTGGAGCAGGTTCTGGCTTGAGTCTAGGGCATGGATGGAAGCAGGAACAAGGAACTCCGAAGACCGGGAACAGGATTCAAGACTCAGGATTAAGGAACAGACCTCAGCATTACAAGCAAGGGCCTTCTGGAAACTTGTGCTGAAGACCTAAAGACAGTCCTTATGCCACAAATTGCCCTACACAGCCCCCCATGGGCTGGTCACGGACCACGATGGTGGCACACCAGGAAAGGTGAATGAGCAGGAAACCTGGAAGCAGGATGAAGAGCTGGAGACGGGAACATTAGGAATTCAGAACATCAAGAAAAAAGAACATCAGGAACACCGGAGAGATGACGAAGGAGCTCCAACAAAGAACAAGACCAGGAACATTCACAGGAGACCAGGAATATCGAACATGAAGACTAACAAGACAGGCGGAGACCACGGAGAACCCTGCATGGTGAAGGAAGCACAGACGACTGTGAGGATCCATGCGAAGGCACCGAGGAAGTGGAGGAGAGCCCTTTAACAGGGTTAAACATGACCAGGAGTGATGACATAATTCGTTGGGGCCGTGGGGCTTTTCCCACCGCTGGCCCTTTAAAATGTTGAGAAGAGGCACGTGCGCCAAGGATAGGTGGAGGCAGCAGCATCACTGGAGCGTCCCTGCCACAAGAAGAAGAGGATCAGTCATAGCTCCCCTGCCACACGGGGAGGCAGGGTCGGCAGCAGCTTCCTGCCGCGATAAGAGGTGGACGGCAGTGGCTTCCATGTCGCGAAGAGTAAAGACTGCGGCGGCCACTCCTGCCGTGCACAGCGGCTTTGGGCCGCGTGGGAGCGGCAAGTGGCAGCAGTCCGAGGCGGTGTTGATGTTGAGAAGAGGCCCGTGCGCGCACCTATGCAGGAGCCTGAAGATAGGTGGGAGCAGCAGCATTGCTAGTGGAGTCCCTGCTGCGAGAAGATGATCAGCGGCAGCTCCCCTGCTGCACGGGCAGGTAGGGTCGGCGGTGGTTTCCTGCTGCGACAAGAGGCGGACAGCAACGGCTTCCATGCCATGAAGACTAAAGACAGTGGCGGCCCCTCCTACTGTGCACAGCAGCATCAGGCCGCGTTGGAGAGGCAAGTGGCGGTGATCTGAGGCTGCCTTGGGCCATTTCAAGAGCGGGGGAACTGGCAGCATCAGCCCGGATGGTGAGTGAGGCTGCTCGCGGTCAGGGCCTGCGAGCAGCGAGCACAACACCAGCATCATGTAACTGTAGTTGGGATTATTTTATCCTACATGCATTACTTTGCACTTGTCCACAATAAATTGCATCAGCCATTTAGATATCAGGTCTCCTAGTCTCACAATGTCTTTCTGGAGTTCCTCATAAATTGTTTTTGTTTTAACTACTCCAAACAATGTTATGTCACCTGCAAATTTGGTTTCACTTGTTGATTCTTTCTCCAGATCATTTAAAAATATGATAAATAGCACAGGTCCCAGTACAAACCCTTGGAGCATTCCACTAATGACCTTTCTTCATTTGGAAAACTGAACATTGAGTTCTACACTCTGTCTCCTGTCTTTTATCTGGTTATCAATCCACAATAGGGCCTTTTCAATTCTATGACCTCCCAATTTCCTGCTGAGGGACTTTGTCAAATGTCTTCGGAAAATCCAAATACACTATATAAAATGGCTCACTTTTATCCACATGTTTATTTGCACCTTCAAAAAAAAGTTAGTAAATTGGTAAGGCAACATTTCCTTTTGCAAATGCCATATTGACTCTCCCCTATTAAACCATGTCTATTAATATGGTCAGTAAATTTTGTTTTTAAGAAATTCAAAAGAGACGAATACGATTATAAGAACAATAGTGTTTACTCTTGGCACAGAGTAAATAAATACAACAATTACAAACACACATACAAGTCTAGGAATGACATTCTACCATTAGGACATAAGAATAATTCCAACAAGATGATCAGAATGAGCCTCCCAGTCCTAATGTAGATAGAGGATCCAAACGTATTCGAAGTGATACTGGAGATACCATAGATCCATCCGCACCATTATTTAGCACTACACAAGACACAGTACCACCCAAACCTGTATACCAGGTTTTTCAGTTAGGGAAACTTTGGAAGAAAGATACAAACAAGACCATGATACAGGAGAAAAAATGGGAAACACCACCAGAGAGAGGGAGAGGGAGAGGGAGGGGGAGGGGGAGGGGCAGGGGCAGATCCTTATACAATCAAAACCAGAAACCCCTATTTTGATTGATAATACATGTGTGGTCAACATCTCTCAGAGAAAACTTAACACAAATGAAATTTCGGTTCTCAATAAAGGATTATTATTCGTTCCAACAGAGAATTACAATGCTTTTAAAACTAGAATTGACTTGCTCAAATTCATTAGAAAATTGAAAATCATTGATATATTCTCCACTAAACCCATAAGTTCTGATATCTCTATTGTCAAACCAAACAGCAAATGGATGCCAAATGGCCCAGTGAATCCGATCATACATACTTTTGAGACATTGATACTGCAAGATATAGATGTAAAAGAAAAACAGTTTAAATATAAACATAACATCACACAAAATGAAAGGCAAGCCTTAGAATCCCTAAGTCGCGACAATACAATAGTGATAAAGCCAGCCGACAAAGGCGGCGCTATAGTCATAATGGATAAAGAAAAGTATGTATCAGAAATTGAGAGGCAGCTCTCTGACACCAATTTTTATCAAAAACTATGGAGTGATCCGATGAGTATCTTTAAAAAGAATTTAGAAAACATCTTGACAATAGCAGAGAAGTTAAATTATTTGACTAAAAAAGAGATATCATTTCTTAAAGTCAATCATCCGATTGTACCGATTATATACACGTTACCAAAAATACACAAATCAATGTCTGACCCACCTGGAAGACCTATCATTTCTGCAAATGGTTCATTACTTGAACCAATTTCCATTTTTGTTGATAATTTCCTATTCCCCCAAGTACCAAAAATATCGTCATATGTGAGAGATTCCACTCATATCATCAATATGCTCATGGATTCTTCATTCAACCATAACTCACTTATCATGGCAACACTTGATGTGGAATCACTATACACAAACATAAGAACATAAGAACATAAGAAAATGCCATACTGGGTCAGACCATCAAGCCCAGCATCCTGTTTCCAACAGTGGCCAATCCAGGCCATAAGAACCTGGCAAGTACCCAAAAACTAAGTCTATTCCATGTAACCATTGCTAATGGCAGTGGCTATTCTCTAAGTGAACTTAATAGCAGGTAATGGACTTCTCCTCCAAGAACTTATCCAATCCTTTTTTAAACACAGCTATACTAACTGCACGAACCACATTCTCTGGCAACAAATTCCAGAGTTTAATTGTGCGTTGAGTAAAAAAGAACTTTCTCCGATTAGTTTTAAATGTGCCCCATGCTAACTTCATGGAGTGTCCCCTAGTCTTTCTACTATCCGAAAGAGTAAATAACCGATTCACATCTACCCGTTCTAGACCTCTCATGATTTTAAACACCTCTAACATATCCCCCCTCAGTCGTCTCTTCTCCAAGCTGAAAAGTCCTAACCTCTTTAGTCTTTCCTCATAGGGGAGTTGTTCCATTCCCCTTATCATTTTGGTAGCCCTTCTCTGTACCTTCTCCATCGCAATTATATCTTTTTTGAGATGCGGCGACCAGAATTGTACACAGTATTCAAGGTGCGGTCTCACCATGGAGCGATACAGAGGCATTATGACATTTTCCGTTTTATTCATCATTCCTTTTCTAATAATTCCCAACATTCTGTTTGCTTTTTTGACTGCCGCAGCACACTGAACCGATTATTTCAATGTGTTATCCACTATGACACCTAGATCTCTTTTCTTGGGTTGTAGCACCTAATATGGAACCCAACATCGTGTAATTATAGCATGGGTTATTTTTCCCTATATGCATCACCTTGCACTTATCCACATTAAATTTCATCTGCCATTTGGATGCCCAATTTTCCAGTCTCACAAGGTCTTCCTGCAATTTATCACAATCTGCTTGTGATTTAACTACTCTGAACAATTTTGTGTCATCTGCAAATTTGATTATCTCACTCGTCGTATTTCTTTCCAGATCATTTATAAAAATATTGAACAGTAAGGGTCCCAATACAGATCCCTGAGGCACTCCACTGTCCACTCCCTTCCACTGAGAAAATTGCCCATTTAATCCTACTCTCTGTTTCCTGTCTTTTAGCCAGTTTGCAATCCACGAAAGGACATCGCCACCTATCCCATGACTTTTTACTTTTCCTAGAAGCCTCTCATGAGGAACTTTGTCAAACGCCTTCTGAAAATCCAAGTATACTATATCTACCGGTTCACCTTTATCCACATGTTTATTAACTCCTTCAAAAAAGTGAAGCAGATTTGTGAGGCAAGACTTGCCCTGGGTAAAGCCATGCTGACTTTGTTCCATTAAACCATGTCTTTCTATATGTTCTGTGATTTTGATGTTTAGAACACTTTCCACTATTTTTCCTGGCACTGAAGTCAGACTAACCGGTCTGTAGTTTCCCGGATCGCCCCTGGAGCCCTTTTTAAATATTGGGGTTACATTTGCTATCCTCCAGTCTTTAGGTACAATGGATGATTTTAATGATAAGTTACAAATTTTTACTAATAGGTCTGAAATTTCATTTTTTAGTTCCTTCAGAACTCTGGGGTGTATACCATCCGGTCCAGGTGATTTACTACTCTTCAGTTTGTCAATCAGGCCTACCACATCTTCTAGGTTCACCGTGATTTGATTCAGTCCATCTGAATCATTACCCATGAAAACCTTCTCCATTACGGGTACCTCCCCAACATCCTCTTCAGTAAACACCGAAGCAAAGAAATCATTTAATCTTTCCGCGATGGCCTTATCTTCTCTAAGTGCCCCTTTAACCCCTCGATCATCTAACGGTCCAACTGACTCCCTCACAGGCTTTCTGCTTCGGATATATTTAAAAACGTTTTTACTGTGAGTTTTTGCCTCTACAGCCAACTTCTTTTCAAATTCTCTCTTAGCCTGTCTTATCAATGTCTTACATTTAACTTGCCAATGTTTATGCTTTATCCTATTTTCTTCTGTTGGATCCTTCTTACAATTTTTGAATGAAGATCTTTTGGCTAAAATAGCTTCTTTCACCTCCCCTTTTAACCATGCCGGTAATCGTTTTGCCTTCTTTCCACCTTTCTTAATGTGTGGAATACATCTGGACTGTGCTTCTAGAATGGTATTTTTTAACAATGACCACGCCTCTTGGACATTTTTTACTTTTGTAGCTGCTCCTTTCAGTTTTTTTCTAACAATTTTTCTCAATTTTTTCTCAATTTTTCTAACAATTTTTCTAACAATTTTTCTCAATTTTTCTCATTTTATCAAAGTTTCCCTTTTGAAAGTTTAGCACGAGAGCCTTGGATACCGCAAGACAGGGCAATAGACATCATTGAAGAAACTATTTATGGTAGGGATACTCTTACTAGAGTACCCACTCAATTAATTTTAGAATTGGCAACAATTGCTTTGACCAAACATTTCTTTGTGTTCGAACAACAATTCTATATCCAAATCAAGGGTGTAGCGATGGGTTCTGCAATGGCCCCATTGATCGCTAATTTAAACGTTGCAAAGTTTGAGGAGAAGTACTTGAGTAGATGTCATTTTGGTGGTAACATTAAACTATGGAAACGCTATACAGATGACGTTTTTTTAATCTGGGAAGGTAGTGAGTTGGCATTGTTAGAGTTTAAGGATTGGCTTAATAGTTTGACAACAATTTGAAATTTAAAATGGAATACAGAAGGAACGAAGTGTCATTTTTGGATATACTTATTATAAATACTCCCACCGGCTTCATAACAGACATTTACCGGAAACCTACCGATAAGAACAAACCCTTAGGGGTAGATTTTCAACCCTTAGGGGTAGATTTTCAAAAAACGCGAATAGGCGTACTTTTGCTGGCGCATCAGGCGCCAGCAAAAGTACGCTGGATTTTAGTAGATACGCGCGGAGCCGCGCGTATCCACTAAAATCCTGGATCGGCGCGCGCAAGGCTATGAATTCTGTATAGCCGGCGCGCGCCGAGCCGCGCTGCCTACCCCCGTTCCCTCCAAGGCCGCTCCGAAATCGGAGCGGCCTTGGAGGGAATCCTCTAACACCCTCCCCTCATCTTCCCCTCCCTTCCTCTATCTAACCCACCCGCCCGGCCCTGTCTACACCCCCCCCCTTACCTTTCTCCGGGGATTTATGCCTCCCGGAGGGAGAAGTAAATCCCCGCGCGCCAGCGGGCCTCTTGCGCACCGGGCCGCGACCTGGGGGCGGGTATGGAGGGCGCAGCCACGCCCCCGCCCCCGGACCGCCCCCGGACCGCCGCCACGCCCCCGTACCCGCCCCCAAAACGCTGCCGACACGCCCCCGAAACGCCGCGACGACCGGGCCCGCCCCCTGACACGCCCCCCTCGGAGAACCCCGGGACTTACGCGAGTCCCGGGGCTCTGCGCGCGCCGGTAGGCCTATGTAAAATAGGCTCACCGGCGCGCAGGGCCCTGCTCGCCTAAATCCGCCCGGTTTTGGGCGGATTTAGGCGAGCAGGGCTCTGAAAATCCGCCCCTTAGCATTTAACAGTTGTCACAACAAATCCTTGATATGCAATCTTCCCTAAAGCCAATTTCTCCGTTTAAGAAGACTGTGCACAAAGGATGATACATTTAGACAGAGATCAATTGAAATGAAGAATAGATTTGCAGAAAGAAGTTATCCACCTTCCTGTGTTAATGACTGCTTCTCCAGAGCAGCCAAGCAAAAACGAGTGCTTCTTTTGAAACCAAGTAAGAAACCAGCAAAAAATGAAAAAATAATCTGTCCTCTCACCTTTACAGGTTTGTCTCATGACATCACAAAAATCATTAAGAAATATTGGCATATAGTACAGACACTTCCAGCATTTAAATCCAAGGAGATAATGATAACTAGCAAAAGAGAGAGAAACCTCAAGGAATATCTAGCACCAGCCTTACCTATTTTGAAACCCACCAATCATGGTACGACCGGGCATAGTCCTTGTGGAAACTGCAGCGTTTGTTCAGCCAATTTAAAAGTAAAATCTTTGACAATTCCTACTACTGGTAGAATCTTCAAACTTAACAATCTAACCAATTGTAAGAGCACTGGCGTTATCTATGTGGCCATTTGCCCCTGCAACAAATTTTATGTGGGGAAAACCATTAGACAGCTGAACACAAGGATTATAGAACACAAAAGTGCCATCAATAGGAAAGCAGAAGGTAAACCACTGGTAGCACATTCTATACTTATGCATCATAACTTTAATGATTATAAATTTTGTGCCATCCACAAACCATCAAAAAATTGGAGAGAAGGAAATTTTGACAATTTTCTGCTGAGGCTAGAACAACAATACATTTTTTATTTTAAAACCCTCTCTCCCCTTGGTTTGAATGGGGATACAGATCTCAGTGTGTACCTTTAATCCTTAAACAATTTTACTACATAAGCATGCTTCTAATCATGGTTCCCGTTTTTCATTCATCTTTTTATTTTTTTATTTTTTTGTTTTCAATTCTGGCAATTTCATAGTTCACCATTTGATTTCTATTTTTTATTTTGTCATTTTCACATTTTTTTATTTTGTCATTTTCACATTTTATTTCCAATATTTTTATTTTTTGATTGTCTTTTATACAGGTTGAATTATTGTTTATTATTTTCATATTTTCACAATTTCGGTTTATGTATATAAAATTTTTTTAAATTTTTTTATTTTTTATTATTCATTTTTTATTTATTTATTTTTTCAATCGGTAGGTTCCATGTGGAGAATGGTCTAACACACACTATTGTTTCATTTTGTAATTCTTGATATGATCATGTAGTGGTATGGTTTCATACACAACTATATCAAGTTTAAAAAATATATATATACATAACACCCATTAATTAATATACACATTTGAACAAACATACCTTCTTTTTATCTAAAGTATGTATTATTTTTTCAAATATGTTTATACATTTGTTACACATAGAAGATTGTGGTTCAACATTACATGGCATCTCATACATATGTATATTGTGTAGCATCGTGAGACTTGGAGTAGTTATAAAGACCATCAGTCTTCTGCACGACTCTTTATTACGAGAATCCGCTGTTGTGCGCTAATTTTGCGAGCTTTTTCCTCTGTTTGCCTTCAATAATCGGTGAGTTGCTTAAAACTACGTTTCTTTAAAAGAATCGGCATAGAAAGCAAGATTAGTAACCACGATATGAGTGCTACATTATGCAGCTTGACAAGATGCTGAGTTTTGGCGCCTATTTTATGTTATCGGCAATTGTGAAAAAACTTGTATTTCATTAAATTTTCATGTCGGCTTAATCCACTTGTATAATTCATATATTTTTATATTATTACGGTAGTTTTGTGTGTAACATTTGTTGCTTTGCAATTCATTCTACTAGTCATAGTAATAATATCAAACCTGTGTAGACTACAATTAAGATCTACAGATAGTTTTATTTATAAAACTATCGAATTAGTCAGCCCAAAAAAAAAATATATACAGATAACACACTGACGTTTCTTGTATTGCAACTTTAGTATGTATTGTTCAATATTTGATTTTATTAGATGCCGATATTTAGCGCCAAACTTGCAGTACCGGCACATATTTTGATTAGTACCTCATCAAGCTCCGTAGTCTGCCAGATATGTCTACACAATATACATATCTCCCCCCTTTGTTCTGCTTAGTGATCAATCACTGATGTATATAGCTTTTAATTAATTGACCTATACAATCATAGTTACATGGCATATCTTCTTATTTAGCTTTTTGTAACCAATTCTGACATATGCCGTTTTTTAGCGTCAAAATTAAGCTGACTGAGATGAATAGCCATTACACTAGCTCACAAGATTTTTGAATATTTTATGAATATTTTATCTATAATCAGTAGTTTTTTATCAGTCATATAAACAATTATGATTAATACAAAAAATTATTTTCCTTTTAGATGCTACATCAATTAAGATTCTGCAATTCATATTCATTTATTTATTTATTTTATGGCTCATTTCTCTTATAGATATCACTTATTTATTTATTTATTCATTTTATGGTTCATTTCTCTTATTGACTTCACTTATAAATATCCTGCATATTCTATAATAGTCCTTTTTTTTGAAGGTATGTGATACTGATATTCTTATGTTTAAACAGTTTTTATTGAATTTTTGAAAAAGGAACAGCAATAATAACAGTGCGAGGAAGAGCAGGACACTTGGCTCCTCCTCACATGAAACAACAACAAAAACAGCAAGAAGTATTTCAGTATTCAAACACCCTCCCCCCCCCCCACCCCTCCCCCCCAGACAAGGGAACATTCTGCCATAGGAAACACTGTCAATAGTGTCACATCAGTACATTATTACAATAGCGTTGAGCTGGCACCCCACCACTGTCAGAAAGCTCAATCATTAATCACTAAGCTTCGGGCGTGGGAGGAAAGAGACTGAATATAGGGTTGCCACACCTTCAGGAACCCCTGTCTACGTTTAGGAGAGATCCTCGCCTCCAAACTCTCCATGGTCATCATAATATGCCAATGGTTTCTCCAAGCCCAGTAGGACGGGATATCGGAGGTTCTCCACGCCAAAAGTATCAGCTTCTTCCCCACTAAACTAGCCTTTTGAAGAAGCAATCGGGAACCCGGATCCCGAATTCGAATTGGGGAAACACAGCCAAAGAGCATCCACATCGGGGTTACTGGAAAAGAAATATCTATCAAATCAGCTAGGTAAGCTGCTATTCTACGCCAAAAACGCTGTATGAAGGCACACGCCCAGAACATGTGAGAGAGAGTCCCCAGCACTGCGCCACACTTAGGACAGGCCGCAGTGGTCGCTATGGTCGATTGGTGCGCCGCTAGCGGCGATATGTAGGCCCGGCTGAGAAATTTAAATTGAAGCTCTCGATAATTTGTGGCAGTCGAAAGCTTAGCTATCCTCCGAAATGCTCTGGTCAATATTGTCTGACTAACCACGAACACCCCATCCCTATTCCAGCGAGCTTCCAGCACAGCGCACATATCTATCTCCACAGTGCATGCTAGAGTTTTGTAGTAGGTAGACAGAGTGGGGGCATTAACCGCCGTGAACTGAAACAACTGGTCAAGAGTATGATACGTCGAGGGGCGTTTGGCCTCGTCTGGTAACGCTTGGATATAATGTCTGACCTGTAAATAAGGGAATGCGTGTGTGACTCCAAACCCAGACATTGCCATAAAGTCCTTAAATGAAAGACACTGCCCCTCCCCTGTGAGCAAATGTCCCAAGTAAGTAAGTCCTCTCTCTTCCCAGTGCCTGTAATAGGAGGCCTGCAACCCCGGGCTGAATTCCATATTCCCCCTAAGGGGAAGAAAATACGCACAAATCCCCTGTATCTTCAAACGTTTCATCAATCGAAGCCAAGTCTGCCTTAAAGGCCTAATCATCACATTTCGGGTAATGTATGGAACAAGATGGGTAGAGTTCGCCTGTAGCGCGTACACCGGCGCCACGGGGAACATAATCGCCCGATCCGCTGGTAAAGATGTGTATGTTGGGTCATTGGTCAACCAATCACGGAGAATACGCAGGTTACAGGCCAAATTATACAAGGCCAAATCAGGTACCCCCAAGCCTCCTCTCCCCCACCGCGTCTTTAGCCAGGACAGGGGCAACCGGGATTTCCCTCCCCGCCACAGAAAATGCCGAATGTCACTTTCCAAACGCAGTATATCTATTCGCTTGATAAGTAAGGGGATATTTTGAAGTATGTAAAGCCATTTGGGCAAAATAATCATTTTGAGTAAATTTACTCGACCAATTAAAGAAAGGGGGAGAGTCCGCCATAAAGCTAGCTTCTCCTTGGTCGCTTGTACCTGCCTTGGAATATTAGCCCCATAAATGTCAGCCGGGTTCTCCGGAAGTCGGACTCCTAAATATGTAATAAACCCCGGCGCCCACTCCAGCGGGAAGGAGTCCGCCCAGTCTCTGCGCAGCGTGGGAGGGTAGGCCAGCGCCAAGGACTTGGACTCATTCAGGCGAAGACCCGAAAAAACGCCAAAGTCCCAGATCAAACGTAGTAGTCTGGCCAAGGATGTCCTAGGTTCCGTAAGGAAGACCAAGAGATCATCAGCAAAGGTCACACTCTTAAAGATCTGGTTATCAAGACGTACTCCCCGGATTTCCCTCGTCTGTTGAACTGCAAGCAGCAACGGCTCTAACTGCAACACAAACAATAAAGGAGATAGCGGACAGCCCTGTCTTGTTCCCCTGGCCACCTCAAAGGTTTCCGACCTGGCCCCATTAGCAAAAATATAAGCTCGAGGGCTGCTGTATAGCAGAGCCACCGCCTTCACATAGAAGCCTTCAAAGCCCATCTTCTGCAGTAGATCAAATAAATATTGCCACTCCACTCTGTCGAAAGCCTTTTCGGCATCGAAGCTGATAATTAGATGAGGGAGTTGCAGTTGTCTACACACTGTCATAGCAGCCAACACTTTACGGATATTAGTCAGGGCATAACGATTGCGAACAAAGCCCACTTGATGTGCCCCTACTAAGCATGGGAGAATGGGAGCAAGCCTGTCCGCCAAGATTTTTGCCAAAATCTTAATATCGGAATTTAATAAGGAAATGGGGCGGTAGGATTCGGGCAACAGAGGATCCTTGCCCGTCTTGTGTATAAGCGTGATCAGTGCCAGATTTTCATGAGTTGGAAAGGAGCCTTGGGCGACCAGTTCCATATAAGCTTCCGCTAGCGGGCCAGCAATCTGATCCTGAAGGGACTTGTAAAATTCCGCAGTATACCCATCCGGGCCCGGGGCCTTAAACGGCTTGGTCTGACGAATGACTGTAATAACTTCCCCTGCTGTGATTGGGCGATTCAGTTGTTCCCGCTGAGCTGCGGTCAAGCTAGGTAAGGGTAAAGCTGAACAGAAGCGTTCGCGCATCTCATCATTCCCCCCATCAGAGGCATATAGGGTAGCATAATAATCTCTAAATTTCCGTAATATAGAGGGGGTGTCACGCACCACAGTGTTAGGGGAAGAAAGCAAGGCCGGGATATAGCGCCGTGGGCGAGCCGACTTTATCAAATTGGCCATCATCCGTCCCGTCTTATTGGCGTACTGGTAAAGGCGAAACTGATAATAAAGAAAGCTTTTTTTCTCCCTCTGGTGGATTAATATATTTAGGGCATTTTGCAAAGATCTATAATGATTACGATGTTGAACACTGCCACTAGCATTCAACTGTGATCTGGCTTTGGTTAGCTGCACATTCAATGTCAGAATTCGTTTATCTATCATTTTCTTCCTGTGGGACACATAAGAAATAATGTCCCCCCTAAGGACGGCCTTAGCCGTATACCAAAACAAGGAGGGTTGAGGGCAAGAATCACGATTATTGGTTACATAATCCCGCCATTTACCCTGTAAGTAGTCCTTAAATTTAGCATCAGCAGCCAAATAGTAGGGATAGCGCCACAATTTGCCCCCCATCGTACTACCCTCCCACTGGAAGTCCACCCACACCGGGGCATGATCCGAGATTACTATGTTATCTATGCGTGCCTCTTGTATTTTGGGAAAAGCATGATCACTGACCAGGAAGTAATCCAATCGGGAGGAGGAGGCGTGCACACGAGAAATGTGTGTAAAGTCACGCTCTGTGGGGTGTAACACCCTCCATACATCCATCAGGTGCAAAGACTGCTCCAGCATCTGTGGACCCCTTCCCAATCCCTGCTCTCTACGACGGGGCGGCATCGCATCCAAGTCCCCATCCCGAACTGTGTTAAAATCACCGCCAATAATTAAAGTCTCATTAAGATAGGGAAGTAGATGCGCACACAGACCCCGAAAAAAGGTAGCGCTGTAATTATTAGGCGCATATATATTGCAAAAAATCAATTTTTGAGCATATAAGTCGGTTTCCAGTATGAGGTACCTGCCGTGTGGGTCTACAATCTCACGGGTGACCGTGATGGGCAAACACTTGTGGAATAAAATGGCGACCCCCGCAGACTTGGTGGTGGCCGTTGCAGATCTAACCTCACCCACCCAGTCTCGCTTTAGTTTGGCGTGCTCAGCTACTGTTAGATGCGTCTCTTGCAAATAAGCTACCTGCGCCTGTTTTTTCCTTAATAAAGCAAGGACCTTAGAGCGCTTAATAGGGGAATGGATCCCATTGACATTCCAAGAAAGCACACGAACTGTATTACTCATAATCTACAACCATGTGGAAATGATAGTCACCATGATACTTCGATACTCCGATGAAAGCCCTCCCAGCTAAGGCTCCCATCATTCCCCTAATCCCATTAGGCCATCTCATACACCCTGGCAAGAGTGTGCCAACGCCATACCCGACACTATTCCAAAACTCAGATGTCCCTTCCCTGCCCATGTCTCTTCGTGCCCCCCCCTGCCTCCCTTATAACAATCTCCCCTCCCCAACCCCTCCCATGCCCTCCTATCCCTCCCCTCCGCCGCCCCCCAGTCCCTTGTCTTACCCCCATGCACCAGTCTATACTCCCCAGGGAAGTACTAGAGTCACGGACCTATGTGTCCGATACTTCCCCTCCCTCATCTCATATCTTAACTCGTACAGCGTGCATCCCTTAAGACCAAAACAACAACGTAAAGAGATTACATCTTAGAAAGAAGCAAGAGGTCTCCCGCCTCTCTGCGGGGATGACCCCCAAAACCAACCCATGGGGAACCCCCAGGAGCGGGGTCCCAAAACAAAGGCCCCTTCCCAGCTCCCCTTGTGATCCAAGCTATAAAGACACAACAACAAGAAAGGGTAACCAGGGCATCATAACTGCGGGCATGAGAAGTCTAATATCGTCCTTGAGTTCAGTGAGGATATCCACTTGCTCCCCCAAGCAGTAGCTTCCGTCAGCCACTGCGCCTGTTGCATGACCAAGCCCACAGTCACGTCAAGCAGTTCAACAATAAAAATAAAAAGTAAACAGTGAAATATATATGAAGCATACATGAAAAAATATATAAAGCGAGTTCGACGTCCAGGGTCAAAGGGACTCCATATCATCTCGCCTAGCGCAGCGCAGACAGTTATCGCCGAGACTAATCCGGTATGCAGCTAGAATAGGAGCTCCTGTCCGGGACCGGGATCCGGGCAACAAAAGGCCAGAACCGGTCCAGATTTAGCCCGTGTGCAGTCCATCCACTGACCCAGCGGGCCCCACCCCGGAGGCCAGACCAGCATCCCCTCAGCTCATGCAAATAGCCAAACAAAGTCGCGGTTCAACAAAGGAGCATGGCCCACAGGCAAACTAGGGTGATTATAAGCCCGGCTCCTCTGGGCATCCCACCCCTGGAGCGATTCAGAGCCCACTTTATTCCACCACTATGGAATCCACAAAAGCTTTTGCGCGGTCGGTGGAGTCAAAGGTTTGAGTTTTCCCCGCATGCCACACTCTCAGTCGAGCCGGGAACAGTAAGGCAAACTTGATGCCACGTTTATGAAGGAGTGAGCAGAGTCCAGAAAAACCCCGCCGTGCCTCGGAAACTGCACTTGAAAAATCCTGAAATATACGTATAGGGTGTGTATCGTACTTTAAATCAGGCCTTGCTCTGGACGCTCTCCAAATTTCTGCCCGATGCGCCGAATTGAGGACCTTGGCAATAATAAGTCGCGGCCTGCCCGCATTCTGGTTTGGCGCGCCAAGGCGGTGGGCCCTCTCGATGGTCAGCTTTCCTTCCAGATGCGGCAAATTTAGGGCGTTGGGGAGCCAGGACTCCAAGGTTACACACAAGCTGTGCTCCTCCAGGGCCTCGGGGAACCCCAGGAACCGGAGATTATCCCTCCGCGCCCGATTTTCTAAATCGTCAACCTTGGCATGCAGAACGTTTAACAGGGTAGTGTGTTCCGCCATCTTAGCCTCCACCCCGGGCCGCGCGTCTTCCAGGTCGGAGATGCGTGTTTCAGCGGCTGCTATACGTGGCGGAATTGTGGCGAGAGTGTCCCGTACCTCTCCCAGCTGTTCCGTGAGCACTGACAATTTCTCGTCCAGGGCCTCTCGGATGACCGCCTTAATGTCCAGCAGTGTCAGCGGCAAAGCGGGGGAGGAGAAGTCTCGGTCCGGCGCGGCCGCCATCTTTGGACCCAGCGTCAGCGTTTTTTCTTTGTCTTTTTTTCCGGGGCGGACACTCATGGGGGTCGAGAGCTTTGGACGAAGAGCAACCGGGGACATAGACCTGATCACCCTGCATTTCCGAGTCAAAATAAGTCCAAAAACGCGCTGAGATGCCTCGCGATTAGGGAGGGTGGATCGGAGCAAGGAGAGACCGCGTCCTCCCAGCTACCACATCACGTGACTCCTCTCTCATGTGATACTGATATTCTTAAAGCTCTGCTTGGAAACCTAAAGAACCTCCTCTTGATTGCACCTTGAGTTATTTTAAGCCAATTCATGTGGCTTGTAAGGTATTCATTTCATTCTATTGCATTCTATTCATTGTTTCATTTTATTTTACACCAGATCATTTATACATTGTATTCATTTCTTTATTTTGGATTCATATATTGTCTAATTGTTGTTTTATACGTACACACTACTGAGATCATATCTCCATTTCAAGTGTATGCCTATACAATTAGTACACACACATATTAATAGCACTCAGTACAGTTATGACATAATATATGTTTGACCTTCATTGCTTAGTTTTAACCTTTATATCAAGATTGACTCTGTTTTATATTTGTATTATATGTTTTATTATTATTTATATTTTTGTGTTAACACTATTTATTGATGTCAGACGTACATTTTATTTGTGGTTTCAATTTTATATGTATGTGTGTCATTTTATATGTTTTATTAGCCCCTGAGGCAGCTCTTTGAGCAAAACTCGGCCAGAGTCGGGCAAGCTTCAATAAAATTCTTGTTTACACCGATCCATCTACGTGTTTCCTTATATTTAACTTGACAATGCTTATGCTTTATCCTATTTTCTTCCAATTCTTGAAGGATTTTTTTGATAAAATAGCCTCTTTCATCTCACCTTTTAACCATGCCGGTAATCGTTTTGCCTTCCTTCCACCTTTCTTAATGCATGGAATACATCTGGATTGCGCGTCTAGGATTGTATTTTTAAACAATGTCCATGTCTGTTGAACACTTTTAACCTTTGCAGCTGCACCTTTCATTTTTTTCTATTTTCCTCATTTTATCAAAGTTTTGAAAATTTAGTGTTAGAGCTGTAGATTTACTTAATGTCCCCCTTCCAGTTATTAGCTTAAATTTGATCATGTTATGATCGCTATTCGATGGGGGGGGAAAGGCTGATGTGCACGGAGCAGGAGAGGGACCTGGGGGTTATAGTGTCTAATGATATGAAGTCTGCGAAACAATGCGACAAAGCGATAGCAAAAGCCAGAAGAATGCTGGCCTGCATAGAGAGAGGAATATCGAGTAAGAAAAGGGAAGTGATTATCCCCTTATACAGGTCCTTGGTGAGGCCTCACCTGGAGTACTGTGTTCAGTTCTGGAGACCGTATCTACAAAGAGACAGAGACAAGATGGAAGCGGTACAGAGAAGAGCGACCAAAAAGGTGGAGGGTCTTCATCGGATGTCATACAAAGAGAGATTGAAGAATCTAAATATGTACACCCTGGAGGAAAGGAGGAACAGGGGTGATATGATTCAGACCTTCAGATACTTGAAAAACTTTAATGATCCAAAGACAACGACAAACCTTTTCCGTCAGAAAAAAATCAACAGAACCAGAGGTCACGAGCTGAGGCTCCAGGGGGAAGACTAAGAACCAATGTCAGGAAATATTTCTTCACGGAGAGAGTGGTGGATGCCTGGAATGCCCTTCCGGAGGAAGTGGTGAAGTCCAAAACTGTGAAGGACTTCAAAGGGGCGTGGGATAAACACTGTGGATCCATCAGGTCTAGAGGAAGTGTATAAAGAGGAGGCAGCAAAACACTGCACGGAGCGGCAGTAGCCACAGAGGCATTCACGGAGCGGGATGCCAGTGGCCAGTGGTTGGTGTTCCACCTTCACGGAGCGGAAGGATGGAGGCCTGCCATCTCCATATTTTAAAAAAAAAAACAAACCCCAAAACCAGGGGTGGGCAAGAGTATGTATAATTAACGAAGAGTTCATAAGCTATAGGTACTACCAATTATTAGGCTTATTCAATATTTGTTGATAGATAATGTGGCTTTCAATGCATACTTCACTTTCAATGCATATCCAGCGTAGCTCTCTGCTTCAACAGCAGGGGAGAAGAAAAACTGATGCTTCGCGCATATCCAGCATTGCTCTCTGCTTCAACGGCAGGGGAGAAGTAAAACTAATAGTACATGCATATCCAGCATAGCTCTCTGCTACAATGGCAGGGGAGAAGAAAAACAACCAATAAGGGCTGATTAACATAGTCTGGGTGAAACAAATGGGCATGGGTGTAGCTCGCTTTTTGCGGCGGTTACTACCCCTAACTAATCGGGCTTGATATTTCACTTGGATGCAGCTCCATCAATGCTCTCTGCATTGGTGGTGGGTGTGAAAGGGAAGTGGAACCGAGGGTTGCTGGGAGCCAGGAGAAACAGATAAGTACGAGAAAGAGAGAAGTGTGAGGCTTGCTGGGCAGACTGGATGGGCCGATTGGTCTTCTTCTGCCGTCATTTCTATGTTTCATGTTGCCAAGTGGCCCTACCACCGTTACACCTCTCTCACCAAATCCTGCATTCCACTACGAATTAAATCTAAAATAGCTCTCTCTCTCATTGGTTCCTGAACCAATTGCTCCTTGAAGCAGTCATTTATGATATCTAGAAACTTTATGTCTCTAGCATGTCCTGATGTTACATTTACCCAGTCAATATTGGGGTAATTGAAATCTACACAAAAATTAGTGGAAACCAAAATAACTTTGATGTTATAGCCTAAAAGGTGTCAGCAAGCCTGTCATTGTGACACTTAAAGTGGCCAACCGGTCTACACATAACCCACCTTAGAAGTCTTATTTAATGAAAATAAATTTTTTGATTTTTCGATTTTTGTAAAATTTCTTCTAATATATTATTTAGTGAGAGACTCTTCACATTCAGTTTCGCCAGACCCAACACGGCCCATGTTTCACTGTGAAGCTTCTTCAGGGGCATGTAATGTTATCAACGTATGGCGAGTCACATCACTTTACCTGAAATCATCATTTGGCAAAATTAATTAAATTTCTTAGATATAAAGTGAAAAGACAGAACAATACTTATCTAAAACTTGAACTTGGCTACCATTTTAAATTCGGACATGGCGTCTCAATGTCTCTTCGCCTGAAAAGCAAAGGAAGCGAAGCCGAGGCTATTGCTTGTTTAAATACTTAGTCATCAGATGACATCATGAATGAACGGAACCTAAATCTTCTTCGCCAGCTGACGTATGATTAACAAATTTTGTCGATCTAAGAAATGTGAACAACAGTGTGTTATATATCATTGTCCAAGAAAGACATGTAAATCAAGTTCGGTATTTAACCCAGTCGGAGCAACAGTGTTTAGCTTATAAATCCATCTTTGTTCTTTTTGCAGCAGTGCTGATTCCCGGTCACTACCGCGCCAATGTGAAGGAACATGATCGATAGCACAAAATCGGAGATCTGTAAAATTATGTCCGGTGTTTAGGCAATGCATCACCAGCGGTTCATCCACTGTAGAATGCTTAATGTTTGATTTATGTTCAATCATCCTTGTTTTTAAAAAGCGTTTTGTTTTGCCAACATATGACAATCCACATGGACAGATAATCAAATAAACAATCATGGTAGATAGACATGTAGTGTGATGTTTCAAAAAGATTTTTTGTCCAGTACCAATGGTTAGTGTATTCTGAATGGACATAGAGGAAGAGCATACTATTCAGCTATTACAGGGAACATGTGATCCCTGTAAGTTGTCATTAATGTCTAAAGGCACAGAACAATCAGATCTTACTAACAAGTCTTTAAGATTGGTGGCTCTTGAGAAGGTGATACGTGTAGGGACTTGAAAAATCTGATGCATTTGTAATACATGCCAATTCTGAAGAATCGATTGTCGAATCTTATAAGCGTCAGAAGAAAAGGGCAACACACAGGTGTGACGAGATATTCTGTCTTCAGTTCTGGGTAAAAATAGCCATTCTCTATGTGAGAATTTTGCTCTTTTGTAGGCTTTCCGAATACTTGACACAGGATACCCACGGGCTGCAAAGCGTTCACAAAGGGATCTGGATTGTATTTCAAAATCTGCCGGAGTGGTGCACAGCCGTCTCAGCCGAATAAATTGGCTTATGGGTAGATTTAATTTAAAATTCTTCGGATGAGCACTTTCAAAATGTAGGAATGTATTGGAGCACACTTGTTTCCGATACAAAGATGTAATGAATTTATTGTCAGTCATGGTGATTTTGATGTAAAGAAAAGATATGGATTCCTGTTGTATATCAGCTGTGAAATGTAGATGTGAATTCAAAGAGTTCAACCATTGTACAAAGGCTAGAAAGGTGTCATTCTCACCTCTCCAAAGGACAAACACGTCATCGATATAGCGTTTCCAAGTAACCACATTCTTGTCAGAGGGATGTTGTTTCAACCAACTTCCTCAAAAATATTCATGTAAAGGTTTGCAAGGTCTGGTGCCATGGTTGCACCCATGGCAGTGCCACATATTTGCTGATAGTATTCTTGATTAAAAGCAAAGAAATTCTTTTTGTGGGCAATCTCAAGTAACTCTTGCAAAAATGTGCTGGGAACACGATGTGGTCTGGGACATCTTTCAAAATAAGTGAACGCTATTTCCAAAGTCTCATCCTGGGGGATGGAGGTATATAAAGCCTCAACATCCAATGTAGCCATTCGAAGTCCAGTAGTATCAATTGTAAGTTGTTCAAGAAAAATTATCATATCAGATGAGTCCTTAACATATGATGACATCAGAGGTACAAATGGTGCAAGAAAATGATCGATGAACCTTGAAAGGGGTTCTAAAAGCGATCCACAACCGGAAACGATCGGACGTCCAGGAGGACGTTCACAATTTTTGTGAATTTTAGGTAGTGTGTAAAATACAGGTGTCCGAGGATGAGTGTTAATCAAAAATTGGGCTTCTTTTTTAGTGAGGAAGCCATCCTTTGTACCACTTGCAACGATGTTTTGAATTTCTTTCTGTATCATGGTGGTTGGATCTGAGCTCAAATGCCGATAGAATTTATTATCATTTAATTGACGGGCAATTTCTGCCTCATAAGTACAACGATCCTGGAGGACTATTTTGCCGCCCTTATCAGCCGACTTTATAATAAGGTCTTTTGCAGCTCGCAGTTCCTGTACTGCCATTTTTTTTTTTTCGGGAAAAATTAAAGAAAACTTGCTTGGACGGAGAGGTATCAAGCAATGAAATGTCTCTTGATACCAGCTGATAAAATACTTTCAAAGCAGGATCTTCAGGACCGGGTGGAACCCATGTTGATGGATTAGAAATAACCGATGGATCATATGAAGGTGGATTTGTTTCAAAACATTTTTTTTATTTTCAAATTTCTCACAAAGCGATATAAAGCCACTTGTAGAGAAAATTTATTTGCTCTAGATGTCGGTACAAAAGACAAACCCCGTTCTAAGACTTGCAGTTGTGCAGCTGATAAATTACATGAGGACAGATTCAAGACTAAGGATTCTTCACTTGTTGTGATCGAGTGATTCATGCCGGAGGTGCAGAGTGATCTTGATAAGGAGCGCTGGGGTATCGATTGGATCGGCTGTAATAGGGGCGTCTGGAGCCTCGCTGTCCTAAAAAAGGCGCCACATTTTTAAATACAGTATTGTCAGTTCTGGGTTGTCGAGACCGACTATCATCATCCCCAGACGAATCATCGCCACTAGAATCAAATGTGACGTGTCTAGATGACTTTGTAATATTCGCCTTAGTCATCCAAGGGTAAACAAACCCCTTAGTGTAATCGCGTTCATCACGACATAATTTTTCAAACTTAAATTTTTTTAAATCCGATCTGAATTTATCCATTAATTCATCTGTAGATTTCATTTGAATAGTGAACTGATCAGGATCCATGGCAGAAGCCAGCGCGGACTTGGCAGACTGTATCTCCTCACGTATTGTGACAGCAGTTACCTGTGCTTTTTTTATAATTAATATCATGAGGTCTAAACTACATTTGTTTAATATGGCATTCCAGTCTGACATGAATTCTACATCCTCTTTGTAAAGGTGGGGTTCTTTAATCACACGAAGTCCTCGAGGTATTCGTTGCACCCGACAGTATTCAAGAAGTGTCTCAGCGTGTAAATCAGTACGGATTGAGCGGCGAAAAATCTTTTGTAAATTAAACAGCTGTAAATCAGTCGAAGGTAAATCTGAAGTTGATGAGAAAGAAGATGACTTTTCAAGCAAAGCTTGAAGGTTCGCATCAGAGAAGCTAAGGGTTTTCAAAGGAACAACGGCTTCGGGTTCCATGACTCAATCTAGTGTAACACAACTTAATCAAATAGGAGAGTCAGTGGTATATCACATAAATATAATCGACACAAAAATTAGTGGAAACCAAAATAACTTTGACGTTATAGCCTAAAAGGTGTCAGCAAGCCTGTCGTTGTGACACTTAACAAAGTGACCAACCGGTCTACACATCACCCACCTTAGAAGTCCTTTTTAATAAAAATAAATTTTTTGATTTTTCGATTTTTGTAAAATTTCTTCTAATATATTATTTAGTGAGAGACTCTTCACATTCAATTTCGCCAGACCCAACACGGCCCGTGTTTCGCTGTGAAGCTTCTTCAGGGGCATGTAATGTTATCAACGTATGGCGAGTCACATCACTTTACCTGAAATCATCATTTGGCAAAATTAATTAAATTTCTTAGATATAAAGTGAAAAGACAGAACAATACTTATCTAAAACTTGAACTTGGCTACCATTTTAAATTCGGACATGGCGTCTCAATGTCTCTTCGCCTGAAAAGCAAAGGAAGCGAAGCCGAGGCTATTGCTTGTTTAAATACTTAGTCATCAGATGACATCATGAATGAACGGAACCTAAATCTTCTTCGCCAGCTGACGTATGATTAACAAATTTTGTCGATCTAAGAAATGTGAACAACAGTGTGTTATATATCATTGTCCAAGAAAGACATGTAAATCAAGTTCGGTATTTAACCCAGTCGGAGCAACAGTGTTTAGCTTATAAATCCATCTTTGTTCTTTTTGCAGCAGTGCTGATTCCCGGTCACTACCGCGCCAATGTGAAGGAACATGATCGATAGCACAAAATCGGAGATCTGTAAAATTATGTCCGGTGTTTAGGCAATGCATCACCAGCGGTTCATCCACTGTAGAATGCTTAATGTTTGATTTATGTTCAATCATCCTTGTTTTTAAAAAGCGTTTTGTTTTGCCAACATATGACAATCCACATGGACAGATAATCAAATAAACAATCATGGTAGATAGACATGTAGTGTGATGTTTCAAAAAGATTTTTTGTCTAGTACCAATGGTTAGTGTATTCTGAATGGACATAGAGGAAGAGCATACTATTCAGCTATTACAGGGAACATGTGATCCCTGTAAGTTGTCATTAATGTCTAAAGGCACAGAACAATCAGATCTTACTAACAAGTCTTTAAGATTGGTGGCTCTTGAGAAGGTGATACGTGTAGGGACTTGAAAAATCTGATGCATTTGTAATACATGCCAATTCTGAAGAATCGATTGTCGAATCTTATAAGCGTCAGAAGAAAAGGGCAACACACAGGTGTGACGAGATATTCTGTCTTCAGTTCTGGGTAAAAATAGCCATTCTCTATGTGAGAATTTTGCTCTTTTGTAGGCTTTCCGAATACTTGACACAGGATACCCACGGGCTGCAAAGCGTTCACAAAGGGATCTGGATTGTATTTCAAAATCTGCCGGAGTGGTGCACAGCCGTCTGTCTTCAGTTCTGATATGTTCAGATATATCATTACCTCTCAAATGGGAAAATTCACGAAGATCTTCTGAAAGGAAAGTCATTATTTGAAATTTTATGTTCTAACCCACAGAAATATAAGGGGTTTATCTTAGAACTATATTCTGTTTTAAATAAAGGGTTAATGGTGAAACCTAAATATATTTTGACGAGAAAAAAATCTTAGAACCGAACTTGAAGATGACAAGATGAAGTGTTTTGTTGATATTGTATCAGATCTATCTTGGATTGAGAATTCCTGTTGGAGATGATATGGGAGTATTAGATCATTTTTCCATATTTGGTGGGAGTGTCCTAAAATGCAAAACTATTGGGATATGGGGCTTTCTATAATTTTGGAAATTATGGGATGTGTAATACCTAATGATCCTAAAATGTTGTTATTGGGTATACCAAATTTAGAAGTTTCTGAGGAAAAATAGAGGTTGATTAATCAAACAATTGTTGCGGCTATATGAGAAATGGATATATATATTGGAAAAGCTCCAAATTACCAGGAGAAGTGTTGTGCCCGGTCGCAGACGGCTGCAACTTCTGTTGCTCACCTCTCTTTTCCCTACACCAGCGATTATTGGAAGAATGGCGGCCTCTGCTTGCAAACGCCGCCTTCCCCGGCGTCCCCAGGACGGCGTGGGTGATCCCGTCCGCCATCTTGAATCGGGGATTTCCTAGGGCGTGCGCGCCAGGCCCTCTCTTATACATGTCATGGCGGTAACCTCGGGGGCGTCCCCTCCGCATGATGTCACCCACCAGTGTATTTAAGCTATCCGGCCTATGCTTCCTACGAGTTCGCAAGTACATCCTTCCTGCTGAATTCCACTCCACTTGGAGATGTTTCACAATTCGCTACACTGAACTGTTCCTGAACTCCGGGACTTGGACACTTTAGTACCCGCTCCTCGGGGGCATTGTCGTGTTCTGGCTATCCGCTCCTCGGAGGGCCTTCCTGCCTGGAGAATCCATCTACTCTTGATTGAGACCCAGCCACGTTCAGCCTTGTGAGTACGCTTGACGTTGCTACCATCTTGCTGACGGAACCTCCGGTGTACCCTGTATGTCGGGCCACTACCGTGGTCGCCTCAGCAAAACATCTTCTACACATCAGAGTGAGAATCTTCATCTACCCAGCTCTGCTGCCCTCCTGCACTTCTCTTATCAACAACAGTGCTGATTCTCAGCGTACCCCGTGCTGCGGGCCACTACCGGATCTACCCTGAGAAGTGTATCATCTGGAGGAATTTTTCATCTTTAATAAGTAATGTTAAGCTGGAAACCAAAATCAACTTCCAACATGGTTATTACTGCTGTAAACAAGTGACTTTAACGACTAATTAACTGATGAACAATGCTCAGAGCCTAGGAGATATTCTACCTCCTACCCTCCAATAGGGACTCTTGGACTTCAGAGGACATTCCAAGCATTAAGAAAGGTGGTGTTATGGAGTGGACCCTTGGATAGCGATGAGGATGGCGCTACCTGGAGGGGGAACCCCTATAGGTCGTCATCATTGGCAGGCAGAGCTGGTCGGTGCGGTGACCCAACTGGACCTTCACCACTACCAGCCCTCGTTCCCCGCAGGATGAGCCCTTGGGTTCTGGGGCCAGCTGGACTTATGCACAGGTCTACAATGAAGAGGAATCCCACGACGAGAGGAGAAGACAAGGTCAGGAGGTCCACGGTTAGGGGGGGCAGCGATCAAGCAGAGTCCAAACAGCGTCCAAGGGTTCAGGGCAGGCGGCAGACAAGTGGAATCTGGAGAATGTATCAGGGGTCAAGGCCAGAAGACAATCCAGGAGGACATGGAATCAGGAACGGAGTCAGGAACATGGTAACCAGCAGCTCCAACAGAATACGACCTGTCACGGAGGCTGAGGTCTAGTGGTTGCAGGGGCCGAGGTCTAATGTTTGAGGTTAAAAAGAGCCCCAGGTCTTACATCATCAGGACAGGCCACGGACATTTTCCCACTGCTGGCCCTTTAAAAGGGGTAGAGCAGCGCGTGCCTAGGGAGCAGGCTGGAAACTGCCGCGAGGGGGGCGTGCCTATCGCGGTGCACTGGAGAGGATAGCGAGACTGGCACTGCCTGCGGGTGGCAAGAGACGCTGGTGGGGATGCCCCGCTGCGACGAGGGAGCCGGAGGACGTCCTTGCCATATCGGTGAGTGGGGCCGGTCTTCGTCCGGTGCAGCTGGCCCACGTGACAGTACCCCCCATTTTAAGCCCCCTTTTTGAGGGTTTGAGCTTCCATGGATGGGAGGCGTGGAACTGTCTAAGCAATCCTTTGTCCAATATATTGGAGGCAGGTTCCCACGTATTTCTTCGGGGCCGTAGCCCTCCCATGAGATGAGATACTCCCATCTTTGATTCCTCCGTCATAAGTCTAGGACTTCTTTAACCTGGAAAACTTGGTCGTCTTCAGCTGATACTTCTGGAGGTTTTGGCGCCGTCTGGGATGGCCAAGAAAGGATTAGAGATTTGAGTAAGGACACATGGAAGATGTTGTGGATCTTTAATGAAGGTGGTAGCTTCAGTTGGTAGAACACATGGCCAATCTGTTGAGAGATGGAAAAAGGTCCGATGTTTCATGGTGCCAATCTCATCAAGGGAATGCGGAGATGGATGTGGCACGTAGTTAGCTAGACCCTATCTCCTGGCTTGAATCATGGAGCATGTCGTCTATGCTGGCCCATCGTTCTCTTGGCATGAAGGGCTGCTTCCTGGATCATCTTCTCATTTTGTAGCCAAAGGTCGTGCAGCTCCTACTCCAGAGTCATTCACCTGAGTGAGTACGGCTCCTATATGCAGGGAGGAGGTGTCAATCTCTAATATGAAAGGGCGTTTGAGGTCTGGGTGTTGGAGACAGGGTTCTCGCTGGAAAGCCCGTTTAAGTTCATGGAAGGCCAAGATCGCCTCAAGCAGCCAATTCTTGGTGTCGGCACATTTCATGGAGAGTGCGGTCAGCAGGGCAGTGAGCTGAGAATAGTGAGGAATGAACTGCTGGTAAAAATTTGCAAAGCCAAAGAATCTCTGGAGGCTCCGAAGGCCTGATGGTTGAGCCCATTCCTTGATGCATTTCACTTTATCTGGATCCATTCTGAAGCCCCAGCTGGACACAATATATCCCAGAAAAGGTAGGCTCTCTTGCTCAAAGGACCATTTTTCGAGCTTGGCGATTAGCTGGTGATCTCGTAGGCAACCAGCAGCTCCAAAAATAGTATGACCTGTTGCTGAGGCATCTGGTGGTTGCAGGGCCCAAAGTTAAATATGGCCCCAGGTCTGACATCATCAGGACAGGCTGCAGGAATTTCCCTGGGAGCACGCCGGAAGCTGCCACAAGGGGGACATCCCCCTCACAGCATGCTGGAGAGGTTAGCGGGAACAGCGCTGCCCGTGGGTGGTGAGAGATGCAGGTGGGGATCTCCCTCCATGATGAGGGAGCCGAAGGACGTCCCTGCTGTATCGGTGAATGGGGCCGTTTGTCGCCTGGTGCGGCCGGTCTGCGTAACAGGTGGGAGGACTTCAGATGTATTCCATGCATTAAGAAAGGTGGGAGGAAGGCAAAAAGATTACCGGCATGGTTAAAAGGTGATGTGGGAGGTCACGTGATGCAGTGAACCGGGAAGGTCACACTTCTCTCAGCTCCGGGTGTTGCCCGCCATGGATTCGGACCGCATAGCGCGACAACTAACTGCATTACGTTGGGACCTAGCGAAATTAATTGACCTTGTTACTGCCATCATATACATTTATTTCTTTCCCGAGAAATGTCAGCGAAACCGGTCAAAAAGGATAAAATCAAAAGCGTAGAGCAGGATCCCAAAATGGCTGACCCATGAGGGAGCTCCGAGGGTGCGAGCCTGGACGAACGAGCAGTCATGAGCTTAACTGAAGCAGCAATAAAAGGGCTCGAGCACAAATTTGTTGGACTCACCGAAAACCTGCAAGTTCTAAAGGAATCCCTAGGAGATATCAGGAAACGAATTGACATTGCAGAAGGCTGGATCTCAGCCGTGGAAGAGGATGTCATGGCAGTCACAACACGCGTCTCCGCATTAGAGTCTGCAGTAAAAACAGCAGAAACCAAGCTGGAAGATCTTGAAAACCGCGTGAGGCGCAACAATTTGAAATTCCTGGGGATCCCGGAACGTGTAACAGAGGGTGAGCTTAAAAAGATGATCGACGACTGGCTTCCGAAGGCGCTTCAACTCCCAGCCTTGGAGGGCAGGGTGACTATGGAGAGAGCGCATCGCTTAGGACCACAGCGGGACACGGATCGCAGATCGTAATTGGTTATCGCACGCTTCTTAGACTGGACTTAAAAATCTTTAATTTTGACTGCGTTCAGGCGAAATAAGGAGCTTAAATATCAAGATCAAAAAATTATTATCTTCCAAGACTTCTCAGCAGCTGTGGCTGCATGACGAAAACTCTTTTCACCAATATGCAATGATCTTTTTAATAAAAACATTCGTTTTGCGCTGCAGTTTCCTGCCTTGTTAAAAATTTGGAAGGATGGGAAAGTCCTTAATTTTGATGCTCCAGATAAAGCAGCGGAATGGCTTACTACTATGGAAGAGCAGCGCTGAGACAGACTACACAGGCCTGTGGGCAGCTTAATAAGAGAGCAAGCATAAATTTCAAATTTGAAGCTAGCCAAAGCCATAAAATATATAGCTTGTAAATATGGTCATTGTTGCTGGCAAGTTATTCAATGCTCACAGGATTTTCTGTCTCTTTATTTGATGTATTTGACAACTTCATGAAGTGGGATGGATTCAGGGGGGCAATACCCGAGCGCATGTCACTGACCTTGTGCCCCGTTTTGAGGGGCCTTCTTTTTCATCACTGGTGGGAAAGGACTCTAGTTTAAGGGAAAGATGGTGAGTTTGGGGATGTTTATAGGGAAGGGAGGGGAGGGGGGTAAGAAGGGGAAGAGTATGTAAACATGGGTTCTATAACAGGGACACCACATCAAATAGGTTTGTTAGTCATAAAACTTTGCAGATGTTTTATCCGTATGCATTACTAGTTTGGGAAGTTCAACAGCCGGAGGCCCAGGCTGGGAGGCTGTCTGGCGGGCAAAGAGCTTGGTTGCTACGACAGGTGGCTTTCCCCTGGCAAGTGGGATAGATCGCCTAAAATTCTGTTCCTGGAATGTGGGAGGGCTAGGTTCCCCAATAAAGAGACAGAAAATCCTGTGAGCATTGAATAGGCAGAAAGCGGGCATAGTAGGTTTGCAGGAGACACACTTATCCGAGCAAGAGAGTAAAAAGCCTAAAAGGAGTTGGGTAGGGCATTGCTTTTATGAGCCAGCTGTGGGACGTAAGGCAGACACTGCAATTTTAATTCATAAAAATCTACGTTTTGAGCTCATACAACAATTCTTCAATCAAGAGGGCTGAATACTTATAGTATTGGGGAAATTACAAGGTCAGGTGATGACATTATGTTCTGTGTACGCTCCAAATGTATATTCCCGTAAGTTTTTTCAGGGACTAGTGGGCTTACTTCTTCAGGTTCAGAAAGGCCCCATTGTACTATTAGGTGACTTTAATTGTGTTCATGAAATGAGCTTAGACAAATCTCAGTCTAATACACCAAGCAAAGATCTACAGGCTAAAGTGATTGCATACATGTGTGCAGAATTACATCTATTAGACATTTGGCATACCCTGAATCCCACTGAAAGGGATTAAACTCATGTATCGAGGGCACATGCAACGATGTCCAGAATTGATTATATTCTTATATCAGAAACATTACTTCCTAAAGTTAGGCAAGCTCGCATAGGAGCTATTACAATCTCGGACCAGGCCCTCATCTGAGTAGATATGACTGCCAATGGGGAGGAGGCACCACCTAAGCTATGGAGGTTCCTGGGCCATCTAGCTGACGATCATAAATTCCATAGCCTCTTGCAGGACAAATGGAGAGAATATGCCCAACATAACCATGAACATATGGACGACCCCTGCCTTTACTGGGAAACTAGTAAGGTGGTTATGCGGGGGGAGATCACGTCATATCTGATAGCGCAATCTAAGGCGATGCATAGAAATATTCTTCTCCTTGAAAAACGGCTAGGTCAAGCCAAAAAACAGCTGGCACAGCACAATAATCGGACAAATCAGACTGCCTATAATGAGATATTGCAGACCCTAAATTCTTTGTTACACTCCAGGGCTCAAAAAATGCTGCAAGCTGGAGCGCATAAATTATTTCACTTTGGCAACAAAGCTGGAAAGTTACTAGTCAACTTAGTAAAGCTCCAAAGAGGGAAAACTTACATAGATAAACTTAAGGATGATAGGGGCCAACCCATCAAGTCCTGGGCTAGATTTAAGCAGTTCTATGAGGCCCTGTATAGGGAGGATAGACCAGGGGGCAGTTTGGAGGAGTGCGCGTTCTTCAAGGATCTTTCACTCCCAAAAGTTACAGAGCCCCAACGGACTAAATTAAATGCTCCCATTGACATAGCAGAGCTTATAGCAACCATAAAAGAGGGTAAGCGGCATAAAGCCCCAGGCCCAGATGGACTGAGTGCAGAGTATTATAAAATCTTGATTAACCAAGTATCGGTCGCCTTGTTGAAATTTATCCATGCTGCACAACAGAAGCGACAATTCCCAGAGGGGGTCACGAAAGCCTATATAAAGCAAAATTGCTTACCTTGTAATAGGTGTTATCCCAGGGCAGCAGGATGTAGTCCTCACATATGGGTGACATCACTGACGGAGCCCTATCACAGAAAACATTCTGTCAAAGTTTCAAGAAACTTTTGACCGGCATCCTGAGCCCACTGAGCATGCCCAGCATGCCATGATCCCTCCAGCCACAGGGGTCTCCCTTCAGTCTCGTTTGTAGCAATGAGCATTAGCCAAAAATAAAATAATAAAACTTATCGGACCCAACTCCGCGGGGTAGCGGGTGGGTTTCGTGAGGATTACATCCTGCTGTCCCGGGATAACAACTATTACAAGGTAAGCAATTTTGCTTTATCCCAGGACAAGCGGGATGCTAGTCCTCACATATGGGTGATTAGCAAGCTACAGGCTGAGTCATTTTTGTATTGGACCAACAGTGTACAACTTGTGCAACAGGCACAACAACTGGTGTATTGTTGGGAAAAATGAGGCAGCCTGAAATCACGAAAGGTTGGATGTGGAAGGAGTTGGATCATGCTGGAAACAAGTTCTTTAAGACAGATTGTCCATAGGCTGAATCTTGTCGTCCTTCCTTGTCGAGGCAGTAGTGAGCTGCAAAGGTGTGAAAAGAACTCCATGTTGCGGCTTTACATATGTCAGTTATTGGTACTGAACGATAGTGTGCTACTGAGGTTGACATCGCTCTTACTGAGTGAGCCTTCACTCATCTCTGGAGAGGAAGGCCTGCTTTTTCATAACAAAATTGTATACAATCTGCAAGCCAATTAGATAGAGTTTGCTTGCCCACTGCTTTTCCAGGTTTGTTTTTATCATCAAAGAGCTGGGTGGATTTTCTATGGGCTGCAGTGCGATCTAAGTAGTACGCGAGCGCACGCTTACAGTCCAAGGTGTGTAAAGCCCTCTCTCCTTGGTGAGAGTGCGGTTTTGGGAAGAAGGTAGGCAAGATGATGGATTGATTCAAGTGGAATTCCGTAACTACCTTGGGGAGAAATTTTGGGTGTGTCCGGAGTACCACCCGGTCATGGAGGAATTTTGTGTAGGGGGAGTATGTAACAAGTGCTTGTAACTCGCTAACCCTTCTTGCAGATGTGATGGCTATTAAGAAGATAGTCTTCCAAGTGAGAAATTTAACATCACAGGAATCCATGTGTTCAAAAGGAGAACGCATGAGCCTCGTTAATACTACATTAAGGTCCCATTCCGTGATTGGTGGTCGGTGTGGAGGTTTAAGTTGAATTAAACCTCTCATAAATCTACTAACGAGGGGTTGCACTGATATTGGTGCATCTCGGACGGTATTGTGATAAGCTGAGATTGCACTTAAATGTACTCTTACAGATGAGGTCTGGAGGCCAGAGTCTGAGAGATGCCATAGATAGTCTAATAAAGATGATGTAGTGCAGGAAAAAGGGTCAATACTGTTTTGTGCACACCACGTGGTAAACCTTTTCCATTTAGCATGATAGTTCTTTCGTGTGGAGGAGGGTTTACGTGAAGCTACAAGCACTTGAGAGACATTAGTTGAAAGATTGAGAGGTTGTAGAATCAAGCTTTCAACATCCATGCTGTGAGGGATAGGGATTGAAGGTTGGGATGATGCATCCTGCCCTGATTCTGAGTTATGAGAGTGGGTGCTGTGCCCAGGCAAATTGGGTCTCTGATTGAGAGATCGAAGAGTATTGGAAACCATACTTGTCGAGGCCAATACGAGGCTATGAGTATCATGGACCCTTTGTCCTTTTGTAGCTTCACTAGAGTTTTGATTATTAGCGATATGGGGGGATACGCGTATAGAAGGCCTGAATTCCAGTGGCGAGCAAAGGCGTCCCTGTGTAAGTGGTTTCTCTGCTTGTGCAGGGAGCAAAAGTTGTCCACTATGTAATTCAGTTGTGATGCAAAGAGGTCTACTGTTGGTTGGCCCCAAAGTTGAAAGATCTTGGCCGCTACTACTGGATCCAGAGACCACTCGTGAGGTTGGAACTGACGACTGAGGCGATCCGCCACTACATTGTGAATGCCTGCCAGATAAGTGGCCTGAAGAAACATTGAGTGCGCTAGGGCCCAGTTCCAAATCTGTGTGGCTTCTTGACGAAGGAGATACGAGCCCGTACCTCCCTGCTTGTTTATGTACCACATGGCTACTGTGTTGTCTGTTTGTATCAGAACAGTCTTGTGGGAAAGGCAGTCCTTGAACGCATGCAGCGCATAACATATAGCTTGAAGCTCTAGGAAATTTATCTGAAATGTAGCTTCGAGTTTTGTCCAAGTACCTTGAGTCTGAAGATGTCCAATGTGTGCTCCCTACCCGAAGGTGGATGCATCTGTAGTTAACGTCACTTGCAGAATCAGTTGTTGGAAAGGTTGGACTGTGAGCAAGTTGTCCATGTTTGTCCACCATAGGAGCGAGGACCGTAGTTGCTGAGTTACTTGAACTGGATAAGACAGTGGTTGAATGGCTTGTATCCATTGGTTTCTGAATGTCCATTGAGTAACTCTCATGGCTAATCTGGCCATAGGAGTGACGTGAACTGTGGAGGCCATGTGACCCAAAAGAGTGAGACATTGATGAGCTGTTACTTGAGTGCATGCGTGGAGAGAGCCTGCTAACAAGGCAAGTGTCTGTGCATGGTCTTTTGGAAGGAAAGCTTTTGATGTTATGGTGTTTAATTCTGCTCCGATGAATTGCAACAGGTGAGATGGTATGAAGTGGGATTTCTGGTAGTTGATGAGGAATCCCAACGAATGGAGTAGAGTTATTGTGAACTTGAGAGAGTTGAGAGCTCCTTGTCTTGTTTGGCTTCTGATCAGCCAATCGTCCAGGTAAGGAAAAACGTGCACGCCTTCCTTGTGTAAGTGGGCAGCTACCACTGCCAGGCACTTTGTGAACCCTCGAGGTGCTGAGGCAAGACCGAATGGTAGCACCTTGTACTGGAAATGTTGACTTCCTACTAGGAATCACAGATACGTGCGATGAGGAGGGAATATTGGAATATGAGCGTAAGCGTCTTGAAGATCCAGAGAATAGAGCCAATCTCCTTTTTGAAGTAGAGGTAGTGTGGTGCCCAATGATACCATCCTGAATTTTTCTTTTTTCAGGTATTTGTTGAGTTTCTGGAGGTCCAGAAAACTATTTTAAAACTAATCGAAGAAAGTTCTTTTTTACTCAACGCACAATTAAACTCTGGAATTTGTTGCCAGAGGATGTGGTTAGTGCAGTTAGTATAGCTGTGTTTAAAAAAGGATTGGATAAGTTCTTGGAGGAGAAGTCCATTACCTGCTATTAAGTTCACTTAGAGAATAGCCACTGCCATTAGCAATGGTAACATGGAATAGACTTAGTTTTTGGGTACTTGCCAGGTTCTTATGGCCTGGATTGGCTACTGTTGGAAACAGGATGCTGGGCTTGATGGACCCTTGGTCTGACCCAGTATGGCATTTTCTTATGTTCTTATGTTCTTAATATGGGACATAGGCCTCCTGTTTTCTTTGGAATGAGGAAGTAACGGGAGTAGAATCCTCTGCCCTGCTGAGGCCGGGGAACTAGTTCCACAGCCCTGGCTCTCAGAATGGTGGATAATTCTTTTTGTAAGAGTGTGGATTGATTGTTTACTGTCCAAGAAGAGGTGGGTAGAGTATCGTTTGGTACAGTGAGAAAGTCCAGGTGGTACCCTTGAGATGTTATCGAGAGTACCCATTGGTCTGTAGTGATGTGTGACCAATTGTGATGGAAGAAAGTGATCCGACTTCCTACTGGCAAATCTGGGGTTGGATTGGTAGACAGGCTTCTCTTCCCTGGTGAGATTTCAAAATCCCGAAGTCGGGCCTGTTTGCGGAGGGAGTTGAGCTCTAGGTGCTCTTGGTTGTCGGGCCTGCGGTCTTTGTGCTGGCCTAGATGACCTTCCACGGGTAGAAGGTGGATAGTATCTCCGTGGTCGATAATATGGTCATTTTGAATCCTTCCTTGGGAGTCTTCGTGAGGATGTTTGGGACTCCTGAGGAGCAGAGGAGAGTTGCCACAAGGTTTCCGAATGTTCCTTCATCTGGGAAACTGCCTCACGTACTTTATCTCCAAAGAGATTGTCCCCTGCACAAGGAAGATCAGCAAGTTTCTCTTGTACTTCTGGTCTCAGGTCAGAGGCCTTGAGCCAGGCCCATATGCGGGCACTTATGCCAGTGGCAGACATTCTAGATGAAGTCTCAAAGCTATCATAAGCTGCACGAACTTCATGTTTCCCAACCTCCAGGCCCTTATGGATGATACTATTGAAGGAATCTTGAAATTGTTGGGGGAAGAGATTCTGATAGTTCCTGAATTTGTTTCCACAAATTATGCTGATACTGCGTCATATAGAGTTGGTAGGACGCAATTCTGGATACTAGCATGGATCCCTGAAACATTTTTCTGCCGATGGTGTCCAAAAACCTGTTGTCTTTCCCAGGAGGATTTGATGAATGAGGTTTAATTCTTTTTTACCTCTTTTGAGCTGATTCTACTACTACCGATTGATGGGGTAGTTGAGTTTTTTGGAAGCCTGGGATATGCTGAACTAGGTAGGTAGCATCAGTTCATTTATTCACCGGTGGTATGGTGCAGGGTTGCTCCCATAGCGTGTGTTGTAAGTCTACTAGGACTTCATGAACTGGTATCGCCAGGACTTCTTTAGGTGGGTCCATGAATTGTAATACCTCCAGAGTCTTCTGTCTAGTATCTTCTTCAGATACCAGCTGAAAAGGGATAGTATCAGCCATGTCTTTGATGAAATTTGAGAAAGAAAGGTCCTCTGGAGGAGATTTCCTTCTTTCCTCTGGAGGAGAAGGTTCTGAGAGGACTTCCTCAGAGGAAGAGTCAGTATTTGGATCCTCCCAAGTGTCCGATGAGCATGGACGAGGAGGAGTCGATGGAAGAGGAAGAGATGGCATCGACGGTTTCTCCAGTGGTTTCGATGGAAATAGTGGAGAAAACGATGGCCGTGGACGTGAGATTCCCGATGGACCTGGAGTAGGTTCAGGTATCAGTACTTCCTTCGCTATTTCTTCTTCTTTTTTTTTTTTTTTTCAAAATCCTTTTTTTTTTTTTTTTTAATTAGAGAGCAACACAGGTACAATCAATAACCCAAACTTAAGAGAAGAGAGTACAATTGGAATCAGATATTATCATTATGTGACATTTCAAGGACAACTCCCAATATTGCTAGTTCAATTATAACAACACCCCGTGTACTCTCCTTTTTTGTGGTCCTCCTGACCCAGCAAAACAGATTAAACTCCAAACATATCCCACCACCCAATCACACCACATACCTCCACTAACAGTCCACACACTATACATACAACCCCTCCCCCCCTCCCCTGCCCTGGGAGACACCCCTTCCACAGCCAGCACTGTCTAACATTGGCAGTAAAACAACGTTATATGCCTTTACATGATTCAGTCATTATTGTAATGTACAATGAACGCAGAACAAGTCACTTCCAAGAGGGGTGTTAACCAGCGGCGGTTAAAGTGGATTGAAGGTCCGATGGCAGTAGGCTATAACAAGTAGACCAGCAAGACTGGTACAGCATATCCCTTTCTCTCTCACTATCCGTGGCAGCCATTCGTTCCATTTGCATTGAGAAGGCCAGCTGCCCAAACCACGCCCGCAAGTTGGGCGGCGTGTCTGGCGTTATCCAATCAGCTAAGATCATGCGCCATGCCAGCAATATTGCAATGTGGCCAAATTTATCCAAGGATAATTTGTAGAAAGGAAGAGCGCCTCTTAAACCAGAAAGAAGTAACTTGCCCGTCCAGCCAATAGAGGAGCCAGTACATTGATCTACTACTGCAAGCACCTTCCGTCCAAAAGGTTCGCAGAACAGGACAAAGAAACAATCTGTATGCCAAAGTGCCTGTCACTTGATGACATTTAATACATTTTGGGAAGGGTAACCATCCCATCCGGCAGCGGTGAACATCGTCACAAAAAATGTGGTGCAGAATCTTAAATTGTAGCTCCTGAACAGAGAGATCTGGTAGGCTTTTGGGCATAAGCTTAAAACACAAAAGCAAGTAAGAAGTAGAGATATCCATGGTCCACGCCTCTGTCCAGTATCATGCCAAAGAGGCCACATGCGGCACAGAGCGATATGTTCTACCAAACTCACACCATCCCTTAATGGAGTTACACTTTAAAGCCACATAAAAAAAAACGCTGCGTAAAGGCTGACTCCTGACGAAAGGACTCCTCAGTCTAGTGAAAGGATTGGAGATAGTGACGGGTCTGTAAATATGCATAGAAATGTTTAGCTGGTAAGTCATATTCTCGGGCCAAAAATGCAAAGTCATGCACTATTGGCGAGTCAGTAACATAGAAGCAAAAAATAAACGCTAAACCTTTCTGTAGCCATGCATCAAAAAGAAAATAGTTGTCTCGGCCTGGAAGAAAGTCCAAGTTGCCCATTAAGGGCATGAAAAGAAAGGAAAGACCCTCCAGTCCTCCTCTGGACCTTATCCATCGCCAGGCCTGTCGACATGGCTGCACCAAACTGTGAGGGATATTTAAAGTCTGATAAGCCCCAGGACTAGCCTGAATCAAATACAAAGGGGACCAAGGTGCAACCATACTTAGAACCAGCCCATCTTCACAATATGCATTTTTGTAGAGGATCCATTCCCCCACAAATCTAAGTTGGCAGGCCGCATTGTATAACCGAACATCCGGTATGCCAAGTCCACCCTCCCCTCTCTGAGACATCAACACGTGGTGGCGTACCCTCGCTTTTTTCCCCGCCCAAAGAAACTTTTGAAAGGAAGACTGCAACCACTTTAAATCTCTGCTAGTAAGCCAGCAGGGCAACATATGCAATGTATAAAGAAGTTTAGGCATAAGAACCATCTTAAGAAGAGCACTTCTACCAAAAAGGGAGAGGGGCAGAGAGCGCCAAGCCTTCAGATGAGCATCCAAGTCCATCAGCGTGCTTTTAATATTCAGAGCATAGAGGTCCAAAGGGTCTCGAGAGATCCAAACCCCCAGATATTTCAGTTTATTCTGAGCCCATGCGAACGGGAACGCTCCCGGCCAATGTTGTTGCATACCAGGGTCTAAAGCAAGTGCTTCTGATTTAGAAAAATTAATGGTCTGGCCTGAAATAGAGTGAAAAACAGTAAAACACTGTATAATGACAGGGATGCTCACCCGAGGTTGTCCCATAAACAACAAGATATCATCAGCGAACATTGCTAACTTCATCTGATGTTGGCCTACGCGAAGGCCTTGAAACCTATCCTCCAAGCGCAACTTAATAGCCAGAGGCTCCAGGGCTAACACAAATAAAAGAGGAGACAAGGGCATCCCTGGCGCATCCCACATAGGATAGGAAAAGCTTCTGACAAAGTACCATTGATAAGTAACCTGGCACTTGTATTAGCATACAGGGCTCGCAGCCAGGATAAGAAGGAGCCCGATATGCCATATGCTTGCAAAGCGCAAACAAATAGTCCTGCGAAAGGGAATAAAAAACTTTTTCAGCATCCCAGCTCAACACCAGGGCTTCCGTTTTAGAGTGAATAAGCCAATAAGGCGTCTCACATTTTTAACGCCTTGGCGTCCCTTAATAAAGCCGGTTTGCTCATCGTGTATCACGGAGGGCAGAAGGAGACAATCTGGCCACCAGCACTGCAGCCAATATTTTAAAATCCCCATTTATAAGAGAAATGGGTCTGTATGAGCCTACCTCCTGTAAGTCCTTCCCAGGTTTGGGGAGCAACACTATAGTGGATTGATTTTCCATGGGTGTAACCGGATTCTCCTGGACTAAGCTATTATAATAGGGTCGCAGCGCAGGTAAAACGGGGAATTTCAAAATCTTATAAAACTCCGGCCCAAGGCCATCTGGACCGGCCGCCTTTCCCAGTTTAAGGCCATGAATAGTAGCATAAATTTCAGAATCAGTTACAGGCACATTTAACGAGAGAAGCTGCGCCTCAGTAAGGTGTGGCCAAGGAAGATCAGAAAAGAAAGACTCTCTTGATGGGATATGGCTATCCTTTTCCCCATAAAGCCCACTATAGTATTCCAGAAAACGATCCGTAATTGCTGCCGAGGCAGTTTGACTGGACCCAGATCTATCTTTAACACTAGTTATGAAAGATTTAGGGCCACGCGCCCTAACCAAACTAGCCAGCAACTTACTGGGCCGATTACCATATCGATACAATTGATATTTATAATATTGCATAGACTTGGACGCTCGCTGAAACAAGAGCGTGTGCAGAGTTTCCCGCAACTCGTCTATTTCACGCTTGCTAGAGTCTGACATGGCACTAATATGCCTGAACTGTGCTTGTTTCAATTCATCGGTTAGTTTAAGAATCGCAGCATTGCGCTTCCTATTCTGGGTAGCAACATAGGTAATGATGTGGCCACACATTACTACTTTTCCTGCGTCCCATAGAACCCGTGGTGTAATATCAGAAGCATTATTCAGAAGCATATATTCTTCCCAACGGGTTACAAGGTAGCGAGAAAACTCTTTATCCAAGAACAACCCCGGAGACATGCGCCAAGAAAAGGGGGGCTTAGGATTACGTCCAAATGTTACTGTAACAGAAATTGGCGCGTGATCCGATAAGGCAGGGGTGGGCAATTAATTTTCCCATGGGGCCGCATGAGAAATTGGGATGGTTTTAGAGGGCAGGACTAATATAATTAACTCAGTTCTCAATAGCCCTACTTATGAAAAGACAGCAGTTTACCACCAATGTATGTCCTCTGAGAAAACACAACAAATAAGACCGATACAAACGCTTACATGCTAGCAAAATATCTCATCTCGGTAACAGACACAGAACCGACCTAACATACTCCCAGGATCTGTAGTAATGCACATAAACTAATCCGCACACAGTTACACCTGTATTATGGAATACACTCAAACAGGAGCAACCCTATCTATGAAAAGGCAACACTACAAATATTACATCAGACCCTAAACACCAATACACCTCTTATTAGGAAAACAGAACTAACAAGCAGCTATAGATCCCCACACAGAAATAATTGTAAAACTATACTAATAAGCAGAATAAATGTTTCTAAACAGCTATGAACAGAATAACATCCAACAATTAAAAACTCATAAAAACTATTAAACATTCTCCAAACACCAATAAAATATTTCAAAAAAGCAGACATCACACAATTAAAATGGCATCAAGAAAAATAAACTTAAAGCCACCTTTACTTACCCCCTCCAGCAGCTCTCCTACTCCCCTTCCCTGCAGGCCATGGCACACACCAGAAGCAGCAGTAGAAGCTAAGCTCTATACTTATGGTCCTCTTCCTTAGTGCCCATGTCTCTCACACACACACCATACCAGTCATGCCCCCATGACCAGTTTCTGTCTCTCACACACCAATCATCTCCCAAACAGTCTTTGGCAAACACACACCAGTCACCTTCCTGAACAGTTTCTCTCATGCCATACACACACACACACAAACACACACAGGCTTCCCACTCCCGTGTTCTACTTGCATATATGGTCTTCTCACTCTCATAATCACTTTGTCTCTCTCTCTCACACACACACACACTCACTCACCAGTCTCTCACTCCCATGCTTGTTCTCTCCACATGCACAGGCTTCTCATTCCCAAAATCACTTTCTTTCTCTCTCTCACACACACACACACCAGTCTCTCACTCCCATGTTCTCTTTCAGATATACCGGCTTCTCCCTCCCATGATGTGTCTCACACATACCCGGGTTTCTCACTCCCATGCTCACTCTTCACATGCACAGGCTTCTCATTCCCATAATCACTTTTTCTCTCTCTCTCTCACACACACACACCAGTCACCTGATCTCACTCATGCATACACACACACACAGGCTTCCCACTCCCAAGTTCTCTTTCAGATATACAGGCTTCTCCCTCCCATGCTGTGTCTCACACACACCCAGGCACTCACTCTCATGCTCACTCTCTTCACATGCACAGGCTTCTCATTCCCATAATCACTTTCTCTCTGTTACACACACACCAGTCTCTCTCATTTCCATGCTCACTCTCCACGTGCACAGGCTTCTCATTCCCTGAATCACATTCTCTCACATTCACACACACCAGTCTTTTTCTCTCACACACACAGTCACCTTACCAAGCAGTCTCTCTCTCTCATGCATGCACACTCACCCAGGTTTCTCACTCCCACAACTCCAGGCTTCTTATGCTCATGCTTTCCCACATACCCAGACTTCTCACTTCCATGCTTTTTCTCTCACACACACACACACACATCAGTCACCTCCCTGACTAATGCCTCACACTCTCACATACACATCAGTCATCTCCCTGAGCAATCACTTTCATTGTCTCTCACATACACACACACATCAGCTCTCTGACCACTCAATCACACACAGGCTGGCTGGCTGCTTCTCACTCTCTCTTACTCACTTTCTCTTCCCCCTACATATGTCACGGAGTTTTTTGCCGGTACGCAGCGCGCGCTCCCGGTCTCTCCCGCTGCCATTGCCGCTGGGCTGTCAGCACGTTCAAGCCCAGTGGGAACGGCAGCGGTGTTGGAAGAAGCTGTGGCACCCGCGGCTGGCCTTTTCTTCTTCCCGCGCCTGCCCCCCTCCCGTGACCCGAAACAGGAAGTGATACACGGAGCGGTGCGCGGGAAGGAGAAAGAGCCGTGCCGCGTCGGCTGCAGCATCGGCCCCCGAGCAATTGAACCAGCCGGCAATCGAGAAAGGAGTCAGCAGCATGAGCCCCCGCAGGCCAAGAAAGAAGAATCCCTTCGGCCGCGGGAGGCTCATGCTGCTGACTCTTCTCGATTGCCGGCTGGTTCAATTGCTCGGGGGCCGATGCTGCAGCCGACGCGGCACGGCTCTTTCTCCTTCCCGCGCACCGCTCCGTGTATCACTTCCTGTTTCGGGTCACGGGAGGGGGGGGGGGGCAGGCGCGGGAAGAAGAAAAGGCCAGCCGCGGGTGCCATAGCTTCTTCCAACACCGCTGCCGTTTCCACTGGGCTTGAACGTGCTGACAGCCCAGCGGCAACGGCAGCGGGAGAGACCGGGAGCGCGCGCTGCGGACCGGCAAAAAACTCCGTGACATATGTAGGAAAGAAACTCGAGCGAAGGCACGCTGCCCGATTGGCCGGTGCTGGGCAAGCCTTGCCCAGCACCGGCCAATCGGACAGCGTGCCTTCGCTCGAGTCACTCCCTCCTCCCCCCACCCCCGGACGCTGTAAAAAAAAAACCAGTTCATTCTCCGCTCCCTCGCTCCCCGATTGGCCGGCCAATCGGGGAGCGAGGGAGCGGAGAATGAACTGCTGCCTTCCCTCTGCAAGGGAAGGCAGCAGTGCCTCATTCCCCGTCTGCTCTCAGCAGTGGGCGGGCCGGATTCAGACCGTAGGCGGGCCGGATTCAGCCCACGGGCCGCCCCTTGCCCAGGTCTGCGATAAGGCAAATGTGCCTATGGCAGCGGTTGTCACCCTGGGGAACAGGAATTCCGAGATCAAAAAATAATCCAAACGGGAATAAGACCCATGAGGATATGAAAAAAAGGTGTAGTCCTGCTCTCCAGGATACAACGCCCTCCAAATATCCAGCAAGCGCAATTCCTGGCACAGAAAATTAGGGCCTTTATGACTATCATTAGGTTCGACAGATTTAGGAGGTTTGCAGTCTTCCAACTTGTTGGCTACCATATTGAAATCCCCTCCCACCAAAAGTGCACAATCAGAGAGTTCACCAAGGATCCCCACTAGACGAGTAAAAAACTCATGCTGATAGACATTAGGCGCATATACATTACACAAAGCCACTCTTTGCTGATTACATAAGCCCTGGACTATAACAGCGACCCTCAGGGTAGTGCCATACCCACTCAGATTGAAAAGGAAGTTGTTTATGAATAAGTATAGCCACCCCTCGTTTTCTGGAATAATATGAGGAGAAAAAACACTGCCCCACCCACTCTCTTTGTAATTTGATAGGTTCACTCACTGACAAATGGGTCTCTTGAAGGAACACAACCTGCAACCCCATATGTTTAAAAGCCATAAGGAGTTTCTTTCGTTTGATAGGGGAGTGTATGCCATCTACATTAAGAGATGTGCATTTTACTGTAGCCATAGCCGGATTTACTTAGAAAATAGTACCAATAGAATACAACATAGCTGCCATGGCAACAATAAGAAATCCCGGGGCTCCACAGCCTAAGCCCCCAGGATCATAAGGAAAGAACCAGCAAAGACCTGAGCCAATAGTCATAAAAAACTGCCTTATCAGCCAAATAAAAGGGATGTCTCCCAGGACTCCCCCCCCCCCCCCCACCCCAGTCCCAGCCGACCAAACTTCTCAACCCAAGCACACCATTTTGCACCAATCATACCACAGCCATACCAACTCACATATGCACATAACCCATAACACAAGAACCTGCCCCAAGAGGCTCAGAGCCACTCCCCCCACCCCCACTCCTGGAAGCAGTAGGGAAAATAGCCCCCCTCTAGGCCCCTAAGCCCCCCCCCTCCTGAACAACGTAACTTGTACAAAGAATCAAGCAACATTAACAGCATTTTAGAGTCATGATGGAGCCACGAGGTCCCCAATCAAGGGGACCCCGACATGCCAGTTGTACTCCAAGGGCACAGGCAACATAGTGAAGTCAGATTAGATTGTGTCACAACTACAAAAACTTGTAGCAGATCTCGTCGATCCCAAGGGTTAGAAAAAGAGCAACTTAACAAGAACCAGGATCCTCAGCCATCCTTCCCCTTGTTCCACAACTAGGAAAACTTCCCTACGACATCAGCGTTTATGCTTCCCCTGTGGCTGGCAAGGTAGCTTTAAATCTGTCCGCAGCATCTCTGGAGGTGAAGAGAAGTACCTTGTTATCATGGAAAACTCACAGCTTAGCAGGATAAAGCAACCCAAATTTGATGCCTCTCTTATGCAACTCTGTACACGCCAGGGACATGATCTTTCGTTGCGCTGCCGTTGCCGCTGAAAAATCATTGAATAGAAGTATCTTATGGCCTTGAAATTCCATGGCACCTGCTTAGATGCTCGCATGATCTGCGTTTTATGCGCCCAGTTCAATATTTTCACTAGCACCGGTCTGGGCCTGTTCGCACTTTCCCGTAAGATTCCAACTCTGTGAACTCGTTCGCAAACCATTGGCGTCGCAGAAAACTCCAGCCCCAGTTGTCTCGGCAACAAAGATTCCACAAATTCAGACAACTCACTTTCTTTGACTGACTCTGGCACCCTGATAATATGAATATTGTTCCTCCGACTTCTCTCTTCTAAATCTTCAATTTTAGCCAGAAAGTCTCGTTGGGCAGCTTGTAGTGCTGCCACACTGCACTCTGACTCGCTCAGCCGGTCTCCATGATCTGACAGAACGTGTTCCGTCTCATCTAACCGTTTCGTCTGACCTTCCAGCGCCGATTTGATGTCGTCCATAAATGCCTGTATTTTGGTGAGACGAAGGTCTAAGGCTGCTGTGACACTTTGAGAGATCTGAAGAAGTGCATCCGCAGACAGCGAATCAAGAACCTTTGCGCCTACAGGGGCCTCTGCCATCACGACAGCAGGGATGCGAGACTGACAAACGACACTCTTCCGCACGCTCTTCTGGCACATCGCCCCTTCTTCCAAACAGTAAGGATGGACCCCTTGGGCAACAGTGCAACAGCAAAGCCTGATAATGCAAGAGGAGATATCTAGGCAGGAATGTTCCAGTTACTCAGCAGGATGTAACAGCGCAACCAGAGAGTACAGCATGAGACATGTTCCAAATAATCATCAGGATGCGACAGCGCAGTCAGGTACTACACTATGAAGCATCTGAGAAAGAAAAGTCCATAAAGTCAGCGGATTGCAACAGCAAAGCCTGAGAGTACAGGATGTGATATCTGAGAAGCAAAGTTCCAAATAGTCATTATGGTGTAACAGCGCAACCAAAGAATACAGTATGAGACATCTGAGAAAGAAAGATCCATATATTCAGTGAATTGCAACAGCCAAGCTTGAGATGGCTATGGGTGATATCTGGGAAGCAGCGTTCCAATTAATCTTCAGGGTATAACAGCACAACCAGAGAAGACTATGAGACATCTTAAAGAGAGCTCCAAATAGTCAACAGAATGTAACAGCAAAGCCTGGGATTGCAATATGAGATATCTGGGAGGAGGTTTTCCAAGTAGTCAGTAAAATATTACAGCGAAACCGGAGAGGACAAGTTGAGACATCAGAGAAAAAGAATTCCAAATGTCTAGCTGGGTGCAACAGCACTGCCTTAAATTGCAAATAGGCACCACCCTTGGTGCAGAAGCCTGTCCAGGCCAGGCTTCAAACTTCCATAAAACAATTAGCCCACGCCATCCAGCTGCGCCCTACACAAGAAAAGCGAGGATGAGCCCAGATTAGAGTAAGATCCAGAGGGTTAAGTACTACAGACAGTCCCAAGGCTCCAGCCCCCGCTTCCCAGCGTGTTCACTCACTGTATCACTGGAGAATGATATCATCCCGGCCCGGCCGCTGCTCCTGCAGATCGCGCTGAGTCACTGCTCCATCAAACACATTATCTGGTCCCCCGACCTTCCGGATGGTAGCCCCATGATTTTTCTCAAGAAACGCCGCTGGGCCGCTCCTAAATCGGTCTTGAACTCACGGACCGCACCGCATGGCGGCCACCATCTTGGCCGTACCATTGCTGCTCTGAACCCGACTTCAATCTGCCTGCATCCGCCACCCAGGGAGCTATTAACGACCACTTCGGGGGTCCATCGACCCGCAAAAAAACCCCTGAAGCAAAAGTTGCTCGATATTCTTGGTGATTTAGTGCAATCGGGGGGGGGGGGGGGGGGGGGGGGGAGGACCTGCGGGGACCACGGAGCTCAAATTCTCTCCTCCGCTCTGAGTGACGTCATCACCGGAAGTCCCGCTATTTCTTCTTCCATCGGTCTTGATGCCGGGATATCGGGTGGTTGCACCGGGATGGCACCGATGAGTGTGTCCAATTTCGCTAAAATTGGCATGAAAAAGGACATATCCGGCATTGGCATTGGTTGAACTGGAACTGGCGATGGACTCTGAGATGGCATTGGAATGGGTACCGGTGACGGGAGTGAAACCGGTGCCGGCAATAGAGCTGGCATCGATGGTGGAACCGTGATTGATGCTGGCATCGGAGGCATGTCACGGAGTGCGTTTCGAACTGCCTGGCGGATGTAGCCGTCCAGGTCCGCCCTCATAGCTGGTGAAACCGGAGCAGCTACGGGGGGAGGCAGTGGTACCTCCGCAGGGCCCTGTGGAGGTATGGTTCCTGGCACAGATATTGGTGGGGATCGCCTAGGAGTCGAAGGCCTCGGTGGACATGGAGAGTCCTGTCTCCGAGGTTTCTTTGGAGTTGATTCGAGACGTCAATGGAACTCCAGTTATCGGATCCAATTCAGGATCGTGAGGCCTCTGGTGTCGATGACGGTGTTTCTGTCGATGTTCAACGCCTTTTTCGATGATACATGTAGACTTTATCGATGATCTTGAAGGGGTCGGTAAAGGCCGATCACCTGCTTCATCTGGTCTACATTTTGTTTTGAGGGCGACTTTCCTAATCGCTACAGCCAGAGATGACTGTGTGGAAGTTGAGGTCAATGGCATTAGTTGAAGATGGAATAAATGTTCCATTTTCTCCATGCGCAGTCTTCTGCCTTTCAGCGTCATCTCGGCACATCTCGGGCACGTTGAAACGTCATGTCCCTCGCCGAGACAAAGTACACACTCGATGTGTGGGTCCGTTATGGACATAGTGCGGGAACAATTCGGGCACTTTTTAAAACCTGTAGCCATAGCAAAGGCCGGACAGCCGTGGAAGACCTTCTGACTCGGTTTAGCCGCAACGGAACCGACCGGAAAAATTTAAAGACTTACCGACAGTGGAAAAAAGGGACACCCCTACGGCGCTTTAAAGTTTTTCAGAATTTTTAAAACTTTTTTATGTAGTGAAAATTCACCACACAGGACTCCTATAGCCGCGAGGCTAACAGCTTCGCGTAAAAAAGAAGACTGAAGGGAGACCCCTGTGGCTCGAGGGATCATGGCATGCTGGGCATGCTCAGTGGGCTCAGGATGTCAGTCAAAAGTTTCTAGAAACTTTGACAGAAAGTTTTCCGTGATAGGGCTCCGTCAGTGACGTTTCCCATATGTGAGGACTAGTATCCTGCTTGTCCTTGGATAACAGTAATGGAAAAACCGGGCAAAGATTTATCTTCACCGGCATTATATAGGCCAATTTTGCTGCTAAATTTTGAAGCGAAATTATTTGCTAAAATTATGGCCGACAGGCTTGGTGATGTTTTCCCTCTATCATTATGGCTCAGCAGGCAGGTTTGTTAAAGGGAGGGCCATTAGTGCAAACCTGACCAAACTCATTATTTCAATGGAAGAATGCCAAAAGTGGGGGCTGGACGCCATGGTTGTAGGCTTCGATTCAGAAAAGGCCTTTGATAGGTTGTCGTGGCCTTATTTATTTTCAGTCCTAGACAGATATGGCCTTACAGGTGAAACAGTGAACTGTATCTCCATGCTATATAAAGCCCCCAAATCTGCAATATTGGCTAATGGGCAGGTTTCTGAAGAGTTTCGGTTATTCAGGGGCACGCGCCAGGGTTGCCCATTATCTCCGCTCCTTTATATATTATCCATAGACCCTTTACTCTTTTAAGGTTTACGCTTTTGCGGATTATGTTTTGGTATTCCTCACCTAACCACAAAGGTCTTTGGAGAGGGTGCTCCTTCACCAAGTACATTTTGGAGCTTTTGCAGGCCTCAAAATTAACACTGACAAATCGGAAGCGATGGCCTTGGGAACCTCAATTCAAACTTCATGGGTAGGACCGTTCCCCTTAAAATGGTTAGACTCTGAAATGAAATATTTAGGAATCCGTCTAACTAAAGAGATAATGGCCCTACATAGGGCTAACGTAGAACCGTTATTTATTTATTTATTTATTTAAGGTTTTTATATACCAGCATTCATGATAAAATCACATCATGCTGGTTTACAGTAAAACAGTGGTGCATAAAAAGTACAAACAGGAACTATAGTGCGGAAGAAAGCAGTTACAAAAAACAAGGATGCTTTAACTGGGAGAGGAGGGAAATAAAGAAAAGGTTAATAGCATTTAAAATATTTACAACGCACTGAAAATTGAGCTGGCTGTGTTATAGAACTTGAAGTTGTGGGATAGAACTTGAAGTTCTATCCCACATGACACAGAAATTGCAGACCTGGACCTCCTTACTGCTCTCACTGACGGGGAAAATCTTTCTCCTTAAAATGATGGAGCTCCCTCGGTGGCTCTATGTGTTGCAACAGGTACCACTCCTGGCTGACAAAAGCGGAGCTTATTAGTATAAACCGAATTATACGGGCTTATTTATGGGGTCCCCATAAAGCTCAATTCCCTCTTCAATGACGCCTAGCCTACAAGGAGGACTAGCCTGCCTAAATTGGAGGGAATACAATTTAACATGTATACTCCACCATATTTATGACGGGCTGAATGGTACTACGATAACTATTCCTTATGGCTTCCTCAGTGACTGGCTTGCCCCATTTAGGCCTAGTAATCTTATTCAGATTCTGGGTTCAGCACTGCCGGAGCAGTTCAAAAGTAGTTTAATCATCCGCTCAGGGAGAGGGGCTTGGAGGTTTCTGTGTATGGCCTTGAAAGACATGGCTACGCCATACTTAACTTTTACAGGCAACCCACATTTTCCAGGGGGCTTGGCCTCACCAGTATTTAAAGCCTGGAGATCTATAGGCTTGGAAGGTGTACAACACTTTCTGGAACCCAATTCAGGTGTGATCAAAAGTTTCCAGAAATTAAAAGACCAATATGGGATAGCCTCAAAAGATTTTTATGGGTACCTGCAGGTCAGACACTATATACAAACCATCTTGACTGACGCTTACGATTCCCAAAAGTTTTGATTATTGCAAGATATTTTTATACCAATAGGGCGCAAATCTAACTCTAGCCCCGCCTTCTCTAAGACTCTAAATAATATACCCATCCAAACAGTTTTACCCACTAAACAGAGTAAGTGGGAAAAGCAAGCTCAAATTAATTTAACCAAGGCTGAAATTGTTCAAGTTCTGAAAGGGTGTTATTCCCTCTCGGAAAATGTTAATTTGAGAGAGGTGGGATACAAAGTTTTGCATTATATGTACATGTCTCGCTCTTGGATGTATGCCGTGAAATTATGTGATTCAGATAGATGTTTGAAATGTCAAAGAGAGAAAGGTTCTTTTTTTCAATGTATATGGGAATGTGATGTAATATCCTGATTATGGATTATCTCCCCAAAACCCTTTGCTTCTGGAATAACTGCCTTCAATCTATCAACCACCTTCTCACAAGCCTCAGCTTAGTCCTTAACACCAATAAAACAGAACTCCTCCTCATTTCCCAGGACGACAACAATGTAGTATCCAACAATCATCTCACCGTTCAACTAAACTTCTCCCCCCATGTGAGAAACCTTGGAGTCATCATGGACAACCAACTTAACCTAAATTTTTTTTATTAATAACACCACTAAGGATTGCTTTTTCAAATTACAAATCCTAAAAAGGCTGAGACCCCTCCTACACTTCCAAGATTACCGCACAGTTCTTCAATCCATCATCTTTTCAAAAATAGACTACTGCAACTCGCTTCTTCTCGGTCTCCTAGCAAACACCATCAAACCCCTGCAAATGTTGCAGAACGCTACAGCTAGGATTCTGACCAGGACCAACAAAAGAGAGCACATTACACCTATCCTGCGGAGCCTTCACTGGCTTCCAATCAAATTTAGAATTCAGTACAAAGTCCTAATGACTCTACACAAAGCCATGCTCAATCTCACGCCGCTTGATCTAAATATCCCTCTCCGTCCCCACAAATCCTCTAGATCGGTTAGATCTACTTATAGAGACACTCTCTACGCCCCCCCCTGCCAAATCCTCTTTAAGGAAACGAGCACTTTCCACAGCTGGCCCTCCCCAATGGAATGCTCTCCCGCCAGATCTTCAACAAGAACTTTGCCCGACAACCTTCAAAAAAAGACTCAAAACTTGGCTGTTCTGTCAAGCTTTTCCTTAATTCAGATGATCCATCTATCTCTCCCTCTAATAACTGGACTAGTTTTTAGCTATTTATTTATTTATTTACAGATTTTTATATACCGGGGTACGTAAGTAACATCACCTCGGTTTACATTCAAACAATAATTCAGCATTTCGCTTTACAATGTAATATATAAACTGAACAAGTATAATACCATGTATAACTTTGTATTAATAGAATGAAAACAATATATGGTAGACTGTGGAGATTAGGAAAAAGAGTAGAGGATTCAGCTCATTAATAGTTAGCTTTTCTTTCTCTGAACAAGGCATAACTTCGTAGGCAAGTTATGCATCTTTCTACCTCCCATGTTAATAAATTTGTCTTCATCCTTTGGCTTATTGTCTCCACCTTTATCCCATCCCCCGGGATGTTTACCCATTGGTCCATTCTCACCCAGTTTCATTTGTTTTGTTCCTTCTAAACTCCTTTTTTATCATAGTTAGATTTGATGCCCTGTTATGTACCCTGGATATGTGATACAGTGCATTTTTAATTACTTGCTCTTTTAGTATTTATTTGTAACTTTGATCCCAGTTACCTGTATCCCTTGTTTGATATAATGCATTCACTTGCTTTTATCGTTTCACTGTAAACCGATGTGATATGTAATTTTGCACATGAATGTCGGTATATAAAAGTTCCAAATAAATAAATAAATAAATATTGGAGTGACGTCCTAACGGAGCTGGGAAAAATGCTATCTGTGCCTCTCCCTAGAGATCCTAAGGTGTGTCTCTTTCGCCTCTTCAATAGTGCTTTGGAGTCTCTCCCAGAACCGGAAAAGCTACTATTGGATACAGCACTATTGATTGGTATACAGACAATAATGGCAGGTTGGATTACAATTGATAAACCGCTGATACCCCATTGGAAGAACCGGATGACTTCTCTGCTACAATTTGAATATACCATATTTTCCGGCGTATAAGACGAGTTTTTAACCCCTGAAAATCTTCTCAAAAGTCAGGGGTCGTCTTATATGCCGGGTGTCGTCTTATATGCCGGGTGTCGTCTTATAGGGCGTATAATTAATTTATAAGCCCTCCCTGTCTCAAAACTATCAGAGCGGTAGCTCATCCCTCTGGCCCGCCCTTGTATCTTTTTACTGGTACCTCCTTCTCTGCCTCTCAGATCTCGCACATGCGCGTCTGCGCCGCTTCACTGCGGTCCTCAGGAGCGAGATCTGAGAGGCAGAGAAGGAGGTACCGGTAATAGGATACCAGGGCGGGCCAGAGGGATGCGTTACCGCTCTGATAGTCTTGAAGACAGGGAGGGCTGGGTAGGCAGGGAGAGCTGACCAATCCAAGCAGGATTTGTATACAACAACCAGCCAATCGCCGGTAAGGTACATCGCTTGCTGTGATTGGCTGGTTGTTGTATACTGGGTACCACATACAGGATATCACCAGTATATACAGTATACAAATGTCCAACAGTCAAAACCCCATCATGGCTCCACCACCAAGAAGAAAGAAATATGCAGCCAGTTTCAAACTTAAAGTTGTAAACGTTGCTATGGAACATAATAACTGCGCTGCTGCAAGACAATATGGAGTAACTGAAAAGATGGTTCGAGACCGGAAAGCAAATAAAAAAGCATTAAAGAGTATGCCAAGGGGTAAGTATGCATTAAGAAGAGGCACCCCACATTGGCCAGAACTAAAAAAACTTGTAGCAGATATGGTGAATGAGCATCGCCAAAATGGTTATGTAGTGACACGAAATAAAATACGTTTGTTGTAGAGATGTGAATCGTGTGATCGATCGTCTTAACGATCAATTTCGGCTGGGAGGGGGAGGGAATCGGATCGTCGCCGTTTGGGTTTATTAAATATCGTGAAAATCGAAAACCGGCACACTAAAACATCCCTAAAACCCACCCCGACCCTTTAAAATAAATCCCCCACCCTCCCAAAATGCCTTAAATTACCTGGGGTCCAGTGTGGGGGAGGGCGGGAAAACCGGCACACTAAAACAACCTTAAAACCCACCCCGACCCTTTAAAATAAATCCCCCACCCTTCCGAACCCCCCCAAAATGCCTTAAATTACCTGGGGTCCAGAGGAAGGGTCACGGTGTGATCTTTTACTCTCGGACCTCCGGCGCTTGTAGAAATGGCGCCGGCGCTACCTTTGCCTTGTCATATGACAGGTCAAAGGTAGCGCCGGCGCCATTTTGTTTTTGTCCCCCGAGGTCAGGAGCGTAGGAGATCGCTCCAGGACCCCCGCTGGACCCCCAGGGACTTTTGGCCAGCTTGGGGGGGCCTCCTGACCCCCACAAGACTTGCCATAAGTCCAGCGGGGGTCCGGAACGACCTCCTGCAGTCGAATCGTGTTGTCTACGGCCGGTGCCATTTTGCGCCCTCCCCCTTCCCCTCCCCCTTCCCCCGATTTACGATTTTTTGACGATAAATCAGGGGAATTGTTATTGTATTGCGGCTCTAACGATTTTTGACGATTTAAAATATATCGGATGATATTTTAAATCGTCAAAAAACGATTCACATCCCTAGTTTGTTGGCACTTCAGTGGGCCAAATCTAACCCAGATCACAGCAACAGATTTAAGGCCACTGTATCCTGGTGTACTAGATTCATGGCAAGGCATAATATGGTACTGAGACATAAGACGAAAATTGCCGCAAAATTACCTGCAGATCTTGATAGCAAAGTAAATAGTTTCCATTGATACGTAATACAACAGCGCACTAAACATGGCTATCCGTTAAGTCGTACTGGAAATATGGATGAAACTCCAATGAATTTTGATATGGTTGGAAATAAAACTGTCCATCAAAAAGGTGAAAAAACAATTTTAATTAAAACAACAGGGCATGAGAAGTCCAGTTTTACAGTGGTATTAGGATGCACAGCTGATGGCACCAAACTGAGATCAATGATTATTTTTAAAAGAAAAACAATGCCGAAACTCAAGTTCCCCGTTGGTTGTTTTGTACATGTGAATGAAAAAGGCTGGATGGATGAAGAAGGGGTAAAGCTATGGCTTGATAATGTATGGAGCAAGCGACCAGGTGGATTTATTAAAAAATGTAGTCTACTGGTGTGGGATATGTTCAGGGCTCATTTAACTCCCAGCACCAAGCAAAGGCTTGCAAGATTAAACACACATGCGGCAGTTATTCCTGCAGGATTGACATCGTTGGTACAGCCACTGGATGTGTGCCTAAACAAGCCATTTAAGGATCGCATTCCAGAACAGTGGAATGATTGGATGGTTAGCGGCGAAAAGCCATTCACAAAAGGAGGAAACATGCGTGCTCCAGAGTTGGATGTTTTGTGCCAGTTTGTCATAAAAGCCTGGAATGATATTGATGCAAAAACAGTAATCAAGTCTTTCAAGAAGTGTGGCTTATCAAATTCATTAGATGGTATGGAGGACGACTACTTGTGGCAAGATGAAGAGGAAGCCGAAGCTGAGACCACACCATCTGATACGGAATTCGATCCATACGATGACTGCCTTACAAATATATCACAAGATGTCATTGATGTACTTATGATATCTGATGATGAACAGGAGGATTTTAAAGGCTTTTAAAGGGAAACTGTCACACCAGCAAAACCTGTAAAAATACCGTAGCTTGCAGTTATGATGGGCGTTGCTAACTCGCCAGGGACGTGCCCGGCACTTGCTCTCTCTCTATTGTTTGTTATCTTCCTCCTATCATCATCAGTTCCAGTTTGGTTGACAGCTTAGAAAACAAACAGCATGGCAGCTCCCATGGGTTTATTGTCTTATCCTTCCTTTCAGCTTCAGAGTGAATTAGGAAAAGTTTAATCCACTTGCACTGTTTTATGTTTACATATTTTATGACAAACAGCCTTATGTTTATAAGTGACAGTTTTCCTGCTAAGTACTTGTATGTCATAAGCATCTGAATTAAAATTACCATATTGAAATCAAATCTGATGTTTTTTTAATTTTTACCGTATGTGCATAGGAAGAAGGGTAGTCTTATATGGCGAGTATATCACAAACTCTATATTTTAACTGGAAAAGTTGGGGGTCGTCTTATACGCCGGAAAATACGGTATATGACAGCAGACTCTAAATCACTGAAAGCTTAAGAAATCTGCGAGGCAATTTGGAGGAGATACTGGCAGCAGCTTTCGCATTCCACGAAGGACTCTATTTCCAGGTTTACTAATTCAGGGTACATAGCAACTTCAGGAACAAGGAGATAACGGACCCAAGGCTTAGACATAATCTTGTTATAGTAAGGGGGAGGGGAGAGGGATGGCAGACAGAAAGTCTTGCTAGAAAGTCTTGCCAGACAATCTTGACTGAGGAGTGGGCATGGCATTGATTTACATTTCATTGTTGATATGTATACTTTCTGTTTGATATAAAATGAAAAACTCAATAAAGAAATGATTTAAAAAAAAAAGGTGAGGTGAAAGAAGCTATTTTAGCGAATAAAACATCTTTCAAAAATTGGAAGAAGGATCTATCTGAAGAAAATAGGAAAAAGCATAAGCATTGTCAAGTTAAGTGTAAAACATTGAGAAGGCAGGCTAAGAGAGAATTTGAAATGAAGTTGGCCGTAGAGGCAAAAACTCTTAATAAATCTTTTTACAATATATGTGAAGCAAGAAACCTGTGAGGGAGTCAGTTGTACCGTTAGATAACCGAGGGGGGACATAGGGAAGACAAGGCAATTGCAGAAAGACTAAATGAATTCTTTGTTTCTGTGTTTAGTAATAAGGATGTTAGGGAGATACCAGTTCCAGAGATGGTTTTCAAGGGTGATGAGTCAGATGAACTGAACCAAATCGCTGTGAACCTGGAAGATGTAGGCCAGATTGACAAACTAAAGAGCAGCAAATCACCTGGACCAGATAGTATGCACCCCAGGGTTCTGAAGGAACAAAAAAATGAAATTTCAGATCTATTAATTAAAATTTGTAACCTATCATTAAAATCATCCATTGTACCTGAAGACTGGAGGGTGGCCAATGTAACCACAATATTTAAAAAGGGCTGCAGGGGCGATTCGGGAAACTATAGACCAGTGAGCCTGATTTCAATGCTGGGAAAAATAGTGGAAACTATTTTAAAGATCAAAATCACAGAGCATATAGAAAGACATGGTTTAATGAAACACAGTCAACATGGATTTACCCAAGGCAAGTCTCTTAAATCTGCTTCATTTTTTGAAGGGGTTAATAAACACATGGATAAAGGTAAACCAGTAGATGTAGTGTATTTGAATTTTCAGAAGTCCCTCATGAGAGGCTTCTAAGAAAACTAAAAAGTCAAGGGATAGGGCGTGGAGTCCTTTCGTGGATTACAAACTAGTTAAAAGACAGGAAACAGAGAGTAGGATTTAATGATCAATTTTCTCAATGGAAAAGGGTAAACAGTGGAGTGCCTCATGGATCTGTACTTGAACCGGTGCTTTTCAATATATTTTAAATTAATCTGGAAAGGAATATGACAAGTGAGGTAATCAAATTTGCAGATACAAAATTATTCAGATTAGTTAAATCACAAGTGGATTGTGATAAATTACAGGAGGACCTCGCGAGACTGGAAGATTAGGCATCCAAATGGCAGATGAAATTTAATGTGGACAAGTGCAAGGTAATGCATATAGCGAAAAATAATCTATGCTTAGTTACATGACGTTAGGTTCCATATTAGAAGCTACCACCCAGGAAAAAGATCTAGGGGTTATAGTGGATAATACACTGAAATCATCAACTCAGTGTGCTACAGCAGTCAAAGAAGCAAACACAATATTAGTAATTATTAGGAAGGGAATGTGTATAAAATGGAAAATGTCATAATGCCTCTGAATCGCTCCATGGTGAGACCGCACCTTGAGTACTGTGTACAATTCTGGTTGCCACATCTCAAAAAAGGTATAATTGTGATGGAGAAGGTATAAAGAAGGGCAACCAAAATGATAAAGGGGATGGAACAGCTCCCCTATGAGGAAAGGCTAAAGAGGTTAGTGTTGGGAAACCTGGTCGTGGACAGCCAGGACCGGATCCCCCCTCTCTTACCCGCGGACTCTGAGGCTCCCCGCTGACTTTCCCATGCCAGGCCGACCATTGGTGGGGCCTTCCTGCGGCGTTCTCCCCATGAGGGAGACACCGCCGAACGCTGCTGAGCACTCCGCCCCTTAGGCGCCCGCGCAGAAGCCTGGAATTTAAAGGAGTCGCTGCGGGAAATCTCAGCCCAGCACCCAACCTGACGTCATCCGCAGAGGCCTATATATAGGCCACTTCAAACCCGTCTGCCTTGCCTTGGCAACAGGTAGACTCTCTGAGTAGCTGGTTGCTGCTCCTGATCCTGTTTCACCGCTCCTGTGTTCCTGACTCCACTCCTGTCTTTGCTTGCTTCTCCGGCTCTGACCTCAGCCCACTTCCTGGATTCTTCTGTCAGCTGCCTGCCCCGACCTCTGGCTTGGTTCCTCATGCTGCCCCTTGCTGCCTGCCTCGACTCCTGGACCGTCTTCACTTCTCTAGTCATCTGCCTGCCTCGACTTGGACCGCCCGCTGCAACCTAAGTCCTGCCGGCCCTGCTGCGCCTAAGTCCTGCCGGCCCTGGCACCCAAGGGCTCAACCTGCGGGGAACAAGGGCTGGTATAGGTGAAGTCCCTGTCAGGTCTCCTAATCCAGTCCTGCCTCCTGGCTACGAGTGCCACTGTTGGCTCCTTCAATGGACCTTCCAACTCTTGAGCTGGCTCAATGGTCCACGTTTCCAACAGTTAGGGCTGTTCAACTTAGAGAAGTGATGGCTGAGGGGGATGTTAGAGGTCTTTAAAATCATGAGATATCTAGAATGGGTATATGTGAATCGGTTATTTACTCTTTCAGATAACAGAAGGACTTGGGGGCACTCCATGAAGTTAGTAAGTAGCACATATGAAATTAATCGGAGAAAATTCTTTTTCACTCAATGCACAATTAAGCTCTGGAATTTGTTGCCAGAGGATGGGGGTTAGTGCAGTTGGGTTTAAAAAAGGTTTGGATAAGTTCTTGGAGGAGAAGTCCATTAACTGCTATTAATTAAGTTGATTTAGCGAGAATAACCACTTCTATTACTGGCATCAGTAGCATGGAATCTACTTAGTGTTTGGGTACTTGCCAGGTACTTGTAGCCTGGATTGGCCACTGTTGGACACAGGATGCTGGGCTTGGTGGACCCTTGGTCTGACCCAGTATGGCAATTTCTTATGTTCTTGAGACAGGTCGACACCTTAAACCCCTAATTTGAGGTATGATCTTTGGGATCCTGTGATGGGACATTAGCCCAGGGGGTTACATGTATAAAATTGTTAACTGGGATAGGAACGTTTTCAGCAACACAGCTCAAAAAGTGGTAGTTATGTAGTTCACTCTGATTAATGTAATGTTATTGGTGGGAAACCTAGAGTCAGTGCTAGGGTAGGGCCATAATGTCATGGTTGCTAGCTGCTCCCACAAGCTGCTCCACTCACCCCTGACGACATTGTGAAGCCAGAGCAGCACAGATGCTGCCTCCCTCGCCACTGTACAGTGCAGCATGGATGCTGCACTGTACAGTGGCTCTTTCTGGCTGGCTTCCCCTAGGCAGGTGTGCACCCGACGCTTGGATTCTTAAAGGGGCTGCGGCGGGAAAATTCCTGCAGCACCTTTATATGACATCACTGAACTCTCTCTATAAAAGACTCCTTCAGAGGAGCCATTGATACCTTAGCAACGGGTCCCCTGTTGTGCCTATGTCCCAGTGTGTGTTGCTAGTTCATCTACTTGTTCTTGCCTTCTGGATGCCTTGTCCTTTCTTTGTCCTTGCCTTTTTTGTGCCTTTCCCTTGCCTTGTTCATACCTTGTCTTGTCTGTGTTCCCTTTTCCCTTCGACTTGACTTCCTAGATCAGCTTGGATTCTGATCATGCTTTGTCTGCTGTCTGCCCTGACCAGTGGCCTGCTTCATGTTTCTGCTGTTTGCTGCCTGCCCCAACCCTTTGCCTGGACTCGGACACTCCATTCTCCTGGATAGCCCTACTGGCTGCCAGAACCCAAGGGTTCAACCTGAAGTGAAGGTGGCTGGTATAGTCAAAGTTCCAGCTGGTCCTGTTCAAGGGTTACTTCGCCAGATTTTGATGTGAGCCAGGTGGGTTCGCCCACTAGGTGGCACCAATCGCACCACAGCACTAAGCCCACTTTCCCAGTTAGTGTTACAGGCTCCTGAGGCCATGGACCCAGTGGTCCTGGATGCCCTCCAGGCCATTCCTGGAATGGCCCGACGGATACAACAGCAGAAGAATATTCTGGATCAGATCACTGGGGTCTTGGACAGACATCAGCCCCACCATCTGTTTCTCCAGTGGTCATGCAGCCAGCTTTGCCTCCAGCTCCCAGACAGGTTCCACAGCTATTACTTCTGCCTCACTTTCATGGAAAGCCCTCTGAGTTCTGGGGCATCCTTAGCCAATGTCGGATGCACTTCGACCTCCAAGCGGTTCTCTTTCCAATGGACAAAAGTGACATACATCCTGTGCCAATTAGGGGGGTAGTGCTGGCCTTCTCCTCTCCCCTCTGGCAAGGGATGGCCTCCTTCTCTCAAACATGGAGCAGTTCCTTAAAGAGTTCTGCCTTATTTTCAAAGATCCTGGCCACATCATATCTGCAGTGATAGAACTCTTCAAGATCTGACAAGGCTCTGGCCCAGTGGGGAGTACGCTTTCGGTTCATAACTTTAGCTTCAGATCTCCAAAGGGGGAGGACACCTATCTGTGATTTTCCGCCAGGTCTTCTTGGAAGCCATAAAATATGAGTTTATGGGGCAAGATCTTCCAGCCACTTTGGAGGGCCTTATCAGTTTGGCCATTCGGCTGGACCTACATTTTTGGGAACATGCCAGAGATAGGTGTGCATCCCAGTGCACCATTTGTAGGATCCCTAGTCCATCTGGTTCATCCAATCCTTCTGGGATTGAAGGGGCTGCTGTCCTGCCTGATGAGCCCATGCAGGTAGAGCAATGCAAACTCTTCTCAGAAAAGAAGTAGAGGAGGAGGCGTCTTAACCTGTGCTTTTACTACACAGATTTGTGGCACTTTGCAGCATGCTGCTCTGCCAAGTTGGGAAACACCAGAACCTAAGATTGGTAGGAGAGGCCTCCCTATCTCATTCAGCTCATTCAGACTGAAATATTGATTTCAGTCTGTCTCTCCAGGGAAGTAACCTCCATTCACCTGTAAGCCTTCTTAGACACCGGAGAAGCTGGCACTTTTATAGCATAGGAATTAGTACGTTGGCATGGGATTCCCACCAAGGCCTTGGAAATGACCTTCACTGTGTCTTCAGTCACCAGAGAATCCTAACTGGGGTGGATCACATGCTGCACAGGGCTGCTATAGATGCAAACAGACCTGCTCAATCAGGAGCAAATCCACCTATATGTTCAGCCAGGAGCCATCAATGACATCATTATTGGGCCTCCCCTGGATAAGGCATCACCAGCCCCATATCGATTGGAGCACACAGGAGATATCTTGGTACAGTCATTCCTGTCACAAGCACTGCTTAGCCCTGGTCCAACTTACAAAACTCCTTGATCAGATGACCGTCGCTGGAGTGCTTGGTTTACCCTCATAGTACTTGGCCTATGCTGATGTATTTAACAAGCAGCCTGCCACTTCTTCATGTCTATGATTGCATAATAGAATTGTTCCCCAGTAAGCTCTTGCCCAGAGGCTAAGTCTATGAGCCCTAGAAACAGAAGCCATGAGCAAATATATCCTGGAGAACTTGGACCAAGGCTTTTTTCACCCTTCATCATTGCCAGCTGGGGCTGGCTTCTTTATTGGCAAGAAGGATGGGTCCTTATGCCCCTGTATCACTTACCGGGGCCATAAACTTGAAGAATCGTTACCTGCTTCCCTTCATCTCTGAGCTCTTCGATCACCTATGGGGTTAAAAGATCTTTACTAAATTAGACTTCTGGGAAGAATAACATTTAATCAGAATTTGGGAAGGTGATAAGAGGAAAACCACATTTAACACGCATGATGGACACTATGAGTATCTAGGAATGCCATTCGGGTTGTGTAATGCTCCCACAGTTTTCCATCTCATAGTCAATGAGATCTTCTGGGATCTTCTCTACTCCCATGTAATAGTGTACCTGGATGACATCCTAGCCTTCTCTGTCATCGACAGAACATTGGGATCATGTCAAGTAGGTTCTCCAAAGGCTCTGTCAACACCGCCTCTACGCTAAGTTGGAGAAGTGTGCCTGTGAACAAGAAGAACTTTCCTTTTTGGGATACATGGAGCTAGATTTTCTATCATCGCGTGGCTCTGTGAATCGCACGGTACTGGGGGGGCGGCGAAGCGAAGGGTGGGCCTGCAAAAGCCGGCAGCGATCGCACCACCACAGTGCTATCGCTGCCGGCTTTCGCAAACCAATAGTGCCACTGTGAAAGGTGGTGCTATTGGGCGCGTTACTGACAGCGATAAGGGTCCTTACCTTTTCGTCATCAGCGATGTCTTTGCGGCGTCCGCCCTGGTGCAGCCGCCAACTCCTCCCCTTCCGGTGCTGACGCTGCCCAGAACCCGCCCTGATCCCGTTAGAAAATGACCCCCATAATTTCTTACCAGGGCTATGTATCCAGACAAATTAAAGGCCATCATGGAGTGGCCCATACCTGTGGGTCTCAAGGCATTGCAACATTTGTTAGACTTTACTAATTACTATAGGCAATTTGTCCTTAACTACTCCTCTCTGCCAGCTCTCCTCATAGCCTTGACAAAGAAAAGATCAGTCACCAAGAATTGGACCACAGTTGCTATTCAAGTCTTTGAACATCTCCAAGAAGAATTCACTCGGGATCCGTGCCTATACCACCCAAATCTGACCAAGTCATTTATCCTAGAGGTAGATGTGTCCACCCTTGGAGTGGGCACTGTCCTACTGCTGTATAATCGCAATGATACCCTCATAACTTTCTTCTATTTATCCAGGAAGTTCACTCCAGCAGGAAGGAATTACACCATAGGAGACTACGAGTTGCTAGCCGTCAAGTTGGCCTTGGAGGAATGGCAACATCTGCTGGAATGGGCAAAACATCCAGTCATCATCTATACAGATCACAAGAACCTTGAGCATTTGACACAAGCCCAGAGACTAATCCCGAGGCAAAGCCCGCTGGTCCTTGTTCTTTAATTGATTGGATTTCGAATTATATTGGCCCACTGACAAGAACTGTCGAGCAGATGCTCTCTCCCGCTTCTTCGATATTGAGGGAACCCTGGAACTCCTAAAGCACATCATTGACCTGGCCAAGATAGTTCTTGCAGCCACTTTCACAGTGCTCCCCGGGAAGACAGTGGTCTGTTGGCATCTATGACAAATGCTTTTGGAATGGGCACACGATTCCCATCTACCTGGTCATTCTGGTGGCCTCAGATGAAGCCCAATGTTTAACATTATATAGGATTCTGCCCTACATGTGCCATGCATAAAAGCACAGGAGCATGACTGTTGGAATTGTTTCAACTGCTATGAGTTCCCATGGGTCTTGGACCCATGTGGATACAGATTTCGCCTGACTTTCCTCTCTCTGGCAACACTACCACCATATGGATAGATTTTCAAAGGTGGCACACTTCACTCCTCTCCCTGGCTTTCCATATGCATCTGAACTGGCCAGACTCTTTGTGCAATTCTTCTTTTGGTTGCATGGACTGCCCTGTTACATCACCTCATACCGAGGGGTTCAGTTTACTGCCAGTTATTGAAGATGATTATGCCAGAAGTTTTGAATCACACTAGACTTACCTCTGCCTATCACTCTCAAAGTAATGGGCAAACGGCACGGGTACATCAAGGACTCAAGGTGTACCTGTGAACCAGAGACAGGCCAATTGGACTTCCCTGCTTCCATGAGATGAGTTTGCCCACAACAACCATGTAAACACCTCTATAGGCTCTTCCCCTTTATATATAGTCTTTGGATGTCATACCTGGGTACCAAGGCCCATTTCTACCCTGGACAATTGCCGATAACTAACCTTAAGAGGGCAAGAGCTCCAACCCTTGTGGACGGATATACATCATCTTCTGTATCAAGCAGATGAGCGCTTCAAGGCGCAAGTAGATAAAAAACGACGTCCTGCGTCCCCCTTGCACCCTGGAATTCTAGTCTGGTTCAGCAAGAAATACCTCTGGTTGAAAATGCCTTCCCTGAAGTTTACATCCCATTTTATTTGGCTGTTCATGGTGATGCAACAATTGGGTCCTGTGGTCTATAAACGCTGACTACTTACATCTCTCCAAGTGCATGGCATGTTCCAAGCCGGTAATATTCTCTTGGCTGGGTAGATCTTCACTCCACATCATTGAAGTAGCTGCAGAAGATACCCAATATAAGGCACAGGTAATTTTGGATGCCTGAAGAGTTCAGAACCATCTACAATACCTCATTGCCTGGAAAGATTATGGCCCAGAGGAGAACTCGTGGGAACCTGCCACCAACCTACAAACCCCCAGCTAATAAGGGAATTCCACTGGCGAGTCTTCAAGAAATCCAGGCCCAGGAGACTAGGGAGGAGGCTTTGGAAGGAGGGTACTATCATGGTTGCTGGCTCTTGGGAGACTCCTGTGAGCCACATCACTCACCCCAATGCCATTGTGAAGCCAGAACTGCACAGATGCTGCCTCCCTCTACAAAAGGTTATATATGTCGATTGTGTTGCAGTCCAGGAAGCTGCAGACCAGGAGTGAACCCTTGGGCCGAACTACCCCAAGATAGGGCAGGTCGGGAGGCGGAGCCACAGGCAGAGGTCTTCACCCGGGAACCAGGAACCCCCCAGGAGGAGCCTGTAGGGTCCTAGATCCTTGGGACTTAGGAGCACAGTGTAAGTCTCTATAGTAGCAGTCGGCCTGGGCAGAGAGTAAGGTACGGTAGTCCAGTAGACTAAGTGGTCTTGTAAATTTCTACCTCTATGAAAAGGAAAACGGGGAAGAATGTGAAAAATAGAATATGGGCTCAAATTGGATCCGTTTTGCTGGAAAGAGCAAACCTGGTGAATTTGGTTGGAGAAAGGGAGGACACAAGAGAGAGTCTCTGAAGTGGCCTTGGAACGCGGAAGGAAAAAGAGATCTCTATTAATACATAAGGCTAGTTTGTCAGCTGTTCTGATAACCTGGTAGGGGTAGGCATGCACTTGAAAACAGGCAATGTGATATAGTGACAAAATCATTCCTAGTTGAGCAGAGAAGTCTCAATCTGAAGAATTGTCCTATAGGAATATTGTCCCGTAGAAGAAGAGGATGATAGCTGGAATAATAGAGCAGTGTGTTGCGTTCCATGGGTTTACGGAAGATGGTAGTTTCAAAAAGATTTGTGCCCTACTGCAACCAATGGGGCGGATTTTCAGAGCCCTGCTCGCCTAAATCCGCCCAAATCCGGGCGGATTTAGGCGAGCAGGGCCCTGCGCGCCGGTGAGCCTATTTTACATAGGCCTACCGGCGTGCGCAGAGCCCCGGGACTCGCGTAAGTCCTGGGGTTCTCCGAGGGGGGCGTGTCGGGGGGCGGGCCCGGTCGTCGCGGCGTTTAGGGGGCGTGTCGGCAGCGTTTTGGGGGCGGGTACGGAGGCATGGCTACGGCCCGGGGCGGTCCGGGGGCGTGGCCGCCGGACCGCCCCCGGACCGGCGCGCAAGAGGCCCGCTGGCGCGTCCCGGCGCATCCCGGCGCGTCCCGGCGCGCGTCCCGGCGCCGCACGTCCCGGCGCTAGAGGCCCGCTGGCGCGCGGGGATTTACGCCTCCCTCCGGGAGGCGTAAATCCCCCGACAAAGGTAAAGGGGGGGCTTAGACAGGGCCGGGTGGGTGGGTTAGGTAGGGGAAGGTGAGGGGAGGGCAAAAGGAAGTTCCTCCGAGGCCGGAGGGAACGGGGGTAGGCTGCACGGCTCGGCGCGCGCCGGCTATACAAAATCAATAGCCTTGCGTGCGCCGATCCAGGTTTTTAGCAGATAGGCGCGGCTCCGCGCGTATCTACTAAAATCCAGCTTACTTTTGCTTGCGCCTGATGCGCCAGCAAAAGTAGGCCAATTCGCGCTATTTGAAAATCTACCCCAAAGTGCCTAAGAATGAGATATGTGAAGAATGTAAGTGAAAGTCCAACTGTAGATTGGGGCTGCAGCTGTTTAACCAGCCTAAAAACTTGAAAAATTGCACATCAGTACCTGTCCATAGCATGAAGACCTCAACTATGTAATGGAGTCATAAGTAAAAAAAACAGTTTAAATGGTGAGATACAGATGTAGTCAAATTCAAATTGAGATACATACAGGCATGCAGTGGAGGGGGCCATGATGACCCTCATTGCCATGCCTTTAATTTGCTAATAAAAGGTGTTTAGAAAAGCAAATTAATTTTGAGTAAGTGTTAACCATGTAAGGACCACTAAAAAGGTCATAGGGATACGGCAAGGTGTTTCCCATTGATTTAGTGTGTGTTCCACAACTGCAATTACTTCCTCCTGAGGAATGATTTTTAAAAACCATATATGTAAGGACATGCTATTACACGTGACTGTTAAAGATTATGCATGCAAATTTTGAAAATTCACTTTTAAGTGCATAAAAGATAGCAAATATACATGTAAGTAGTCTCTACTCGTGTATTCCATATTTTATAAAAGTAAAAAATGTGTACATGTTCACTTTCTTGTGCACATATAGGTGTATAAAAAAGGGGGGTTCAGGGGAGTTCCAGGGCATGGCTAACAGTTATGTGGGTAAGTTGCTATTTATAAGACATTTACACATACACATTTTTCAACTTACATATTTTTACACCTGCTAATTATTTGGTGTCAGTGATATTAAACATCTTTATTGTGTAATATTGACAGAAAGAAGTCTGGATAGGCTAGGGAGAGTTCAGTCTGAAGAGACAGGAGGGTCTGAGCAAACTGGTGGACTAATTGGTAAACTGGTTAATTTCCTTGATGTGTGATTGTTTTAAAAGTGCCAAATTACGAGTGTATATCGAGACTTATGCAAGTAAGCCCTAATTTACATTCAAGCATAAAATATATGCACATATATACATTTAAAATAGGTGGGCAAAGTGTATGTTGCGCGCTCGTTCCACGTTGTCACCGCGGCCGGACCTGCTCCACGAGCGCTGGCCTTGCTGCCGCTGCTAGCTCCCAGCGTCCGCGGCATCCTGCAGCTTCTCTCGGGCCTTTAAGGCCCTCTACCTCTTCTGGCTCCTCATGCCGAGGCTCGGCGTCCATGCTGGCGTTGGGTCCGCCCCTAGGTGCACGTGGAACTCCTGGCCATTTAAAGGGCCAAGCGCGGGAAACCCCTCCACGGCACGCCATGATGACATCACCTGAGCCCTTTATATATAGGCAAGGCTCAGTCTCTTGATCCCCGCCTAGCAATCGGGTCGACACCGTTGGTGCTCTAGTTTGCCTCATGTGTTCCAGTGTTCTTCGTTCCAGCGCCTCCTGTTCCAGCGTCTCCGTGTGTTTCTGTATCCTTCTCAGGTAGTAGCTCTTCGGACTGACCTGTGGTACTGACCTCTGCCTGCCTGACCATTCTTCTGTCTGCAGCCTGGAACTGACCTCTGCCTGCCTGACCATTCTCCTGTCTGCCGTCTGGAACTGACCCTGGTATTGACTCCTGATTTGGCTATTTCTGGACTGATACTCTGGCTCTGACCCTTGCGCTTCACTCAGACACTCTCTTCTGGCCTACTGTGATTACCAGACCAACCTGCTTGGAAACTCACCGTGGCTGCCACTTGACTAGACTCGCAGGTGCTGCCTGTCTTGCCCGGAGAGCCTCCCTGAACTGCCACCTCTCTGAGGTCTCCGGAGCTTCCAGTTCGGGTCTGGTCCATCCATTCTGCATCAGCCACTCACCCTTGCTCATGGTGGGCACACCCCTCCGCTATCTCTCCGGGAGACCACCAGAGGCCCACCTAAGTCCAGGCAGTCCGGGTACCCAAGAGCTCAACCTGCAGAAACCCTGGACTGTTATTGGTGAAACTCCAGTTAGCCTCTGTCTCCTTGTGTGCTCCCACAAAACAAGAAGGGAGGCGATCTATAAAAGCCATAATGGAGTCTACAAAAGAGATAGATGCCGAATGTCCTTTAAAATCATTTATTGTAGTGGAGAAGCAAAATGTGCCCGACTCAGGCTGATTTTCGCCACTTCTCAAGTGGCTGCCTCAGGGGCAAGAGTGGAGACTACATATCCGTATAGTTACCAAACGACATACATTGACTGGTGCTGTTTCACCTTCAAACAGAACAATATATGTTTGTTCAGATCTTGAACAAGTCAGCCCCTGAGGCAGCCACTTGAGGAGTGGCGAAACTCGGCCTGAGTCGGGCACTTTTTGCGTCTCCTCTACAATAAATGATTTTAAAGGACATACGACATCTATCTCTTTTGTTGACTCCTTGTGTGCTCCACCTCCTGGTGGCAGGCGCTCTCTGGGTCCGACCAGAGGGCCGTACCAATCCTGCACCAGGCCAAGGGTCCACCTCCAGTGCAACAGTATACGCATTCAATCCTGCACGTGGAACAGGAAGCATTTCAGAGAATGCTACCCTGGAGGTTCTGGATTTAAGCTTTCTACCTAAGAGCCTAAATTTGGCTTCCAGAACCTCCCTCTCACATTTTCCTGTCGGTGCCCACATGCACCACGACAGCCGGCTCCTCCCCAGCACTGTCTAAAATCCTATCTAGGTGACGCATGAGGACCGCCACCTTCACACCAGGTAGGCATGTTATCAGGCAATCCTCACGCCCACCAGCCACCCAGCTGTCTACATTCCTAATAATCTAATCACCAATTATGACGGCTGACTTAACCCTTCCATCCTGGGCAGTAGGCCTTGGAGACACATTCTCGGTGTGAAAGGACAATGCAGCACCTGGAGAGCAGGTCCTTGCTACAGGATCCTTTCCTGCTGCACCAGGTTGGTGCCCTCCGATCATGAGACCTTCTTCCTCCAAGGCAGCACCAGTGGTGCCAGTCTGAAGTTGGGACTTGGCTACTATGTCCCTGAAGGTCTCATCTATATACCTCTCTGTCTGCCTCAGCTCCTCCAGGTCTGCCACTCTAGCCTCCAGAGATCGGACTCATCCTCTGAGAGACAGGAGCTCTTTGCATCGCATGCACAATTTCTCACCGGTGGGTAAAAAATCATACATGTGACACTCGATGCAAAAGACTGGGTAGCCCCCTCTTGCTGCTGGACTGCTGCCTTCATCTCAAATTTGTTCAGTTCCTAGTTAAGTTTTAGCTTGCTATGGGAGTAGGAATGTGTCTAATTAACGTCCTTTAAATGTATTAGTGAATTCACTAAATGTCTGGTAGTGGCCTACAGGGGAATGACCAAACTCTGAATAAGGTTGGTTTTTTTTTCTTTTTTTTGTGTGAAAGTCTCACCTGCCTATAAATTAAAGGATGAGCTAAGGGTGGGTGGATGAGTGGTGGAAGGGTTGGGAAAAACAAACAGAGTAACTCACTGCTCTCTTGATTAACAAATGTTGGTACCTAAACCAAACCAAATCACACTACCTTAACACATTTCCAAGGTGAGTAAATGAACTGAACTTTTCAACCTTTTTACTTAGGTATATACTGCTCCTAGCTTACTTAGGTATATACTGCTCCTAGCTTATTTCTAGCTTCTGGCTACCTTTTTTTTTTTTTTTTTTAATATACAAACACTAACTTCTGTTTATTCGCTGCCTTACTGTTGGGCGTCCTGGCTGTGCTGGTGCCACGGCTGCGCCTGTTTATCTCGGGCTCCCCTCTGTGAGGCCCAGGCCGTCCTCCCTCGCAGCTGCAGCCAGCCCCCTGCATCTGCGGCATCCCACGGCATTCCCAGGCCCTTCAGGGCCTTCCATATCACGCAGCTCTTCTTGTTGGGGTTCAGCATTGGCTCTGCCCCTAGGCGCGTGCAGGCGCAGATCACACAGCCCTTTAAAGGGCCAAGCACAGGAAACTCCTCCGCAGTGCACGACGATGACATCACCTGAGCCCTGTATATATAAAGGTTAGTTGCCATCCTGTGTTCCTGCTTCCTTGATCCTGTCCTTGTTCCAGTGTTCCTGCGTGCCAGCATCTGTTCCTGATTCCTGTTCTGCTACCCAGGTTGTACCTTCTCGGACTGATTCACGGTACTGACCTTGGCTTGCCTCTGACCACGTTTGAACTGATACCCGGTATTGACCTCTGCTCACTACTGACCACGTTTGGACCGCTGCCTGGAACTGACCTCTGCTTGCCATTGACCACGCTTGGACTGATACCTGGAACTGACCCTTGCTTTGGCTGACCACCCTCAGATGGATACCCTAGCTTTGACCCTTGCGCTTCACTTGGACACTCTCTTTGCTTCTCCTGTGACACCAGGTCTGCCTGCTCTGACGGCCTTCTACAAGCTAGACCACTAGGCGCTGCCTATCCTGTCCGGAGGACCTTCAGTTCCTGTTCCTTTCCAGTGGTCTCCGGTATACTCTGCTCTGGTCTAGCTCATCTATTCTCCACTAGCCGCGCTCCCTTGCTTTTGGTGGGCGCACCTCTCCGCTACCTTTCTGGGAGACCCTCCAAGGCCCACCTAAGCCCAGGTGGTCCGGGTACCTAAGGGCTCAACCCATGGAACCCCCGGACTGTTATTGGTGAAGCTCCAGCTTGCCTCTGTCTCCTTGTGTGCTCCGCCTCCTGGTGGCAGGTGCCCTCTGGGACTTTCCTGAGGGCTGTACCAATCCTGTGCCAGGCCAAGGGTCCATCTCCAGTGCAACACTTACTATTAAAAGCACAAACATACAAACACACTAAATAATATTTCCCAATAGTTAACTTCTCCCCAATACTTTTAAAAAAGAAAATTTCCCAAGCAAAAACTTACTGATTCCTTTCAGCCACCAGCAAGGTGATCCTCTCCTCTCAGTGCTCAGTGAAGATTTGATGTAATTTGGAGTGAGAAAATTCCAGAATGATGAGATTTCTACAATGTTCTCTCACCCTAAGCTTGATGGACTCTCTACCAGGGTACTATCAAGCTAGGGCTAGAGAACACTGAAGTAATCTCATCTTAGTCTGACCTTCCTCACTCCAAATGATGTCAATTCTTCACTGAGGTCTACTGTGCTGTTCGTATGTTTCACTCTGCATGCAAAACTGGCCCCAAAACCTTATACCACCATCAAAACCTCACCTTGAGTTACTAGCTGGCTCTCCTATAGTGATATAACTAGTTACTACTATGAAGGCTTTATAAAGAGTCTCTCTCTCTCGCTCTCTCAAATGCCTGTCTGGGTACTTCTTGAGGAGCAAAGTACAAGTATCACAGGGTGTGAAAACTTTAACGTACATTGCGATAAACTTCCTATGAGAAGTGCTAAGATAGCGCACAGTGCGGTAATTCTAAAATTATCATAGCCATGCCTCTTTTTGTTATCGCGGGTGCTATCCATGTGAAAATTATAGCATTTTGATGAATCTAGGGTTTAGGTTGCTATTCTCCCTAAACAAATAGCCAGTTGTCTAAAATGAGGCTCTCTAAGATTGTATCAAGTATAAGGATTATAAAATATACATTGGACCCTTGCCCATTTACTTTGATAAAGAACTTGCTTGATCATTTTGCAGAACAGATTATTTGTATTATCAATAGGGATTTATCAAATGGTCAGGTGCCTGATATGTAGAAAGAGACTATAATTCATCTAATAAGAAAGGATTCCACAAAGTCTAAGCAGATGTTATCAAACTATTGACCTATTGCTAAATCATGTTTGATGAATAAGATTATGGAGAAATGAATCCTTATTCAAATAGAAAAGTTTTTAGAGGAAAACCAAGAGTTAGATAAATAACAGTTTGGGTTTAGGATGTATTATAGAATGGAAACACTATTAGCTGAATACAAAAAGTATATTTCCCGCTGAACCCAATACAATAATAAACATAAACAGAGGTCTAATATATGGTCCAAATTATTCCCATACAATGATTCAAACAACTATTACAATTCACACTTATTACATTTATTATTTTTTAATATTCAGAATACAAAATAATAAAATCACATGTACTAATTACACCAACTCATTATAAAACCCATCCACTCATCACACCCTCCCACATCCAAATACTCATTAAAACAATACCATCACTATACTAAACAAAAATCTTTTACAATGTATTATAATATCCCGCTTATATATTAACCCTACAAAGTCCCTTGTTTCACCCTTGAAAGGGCTTCTTCAGGGGTAATACTTTTATAGTCATTCAACACTTATTTAATGAAAACATTCACAACTAATCTCCATTATAAGTAGAGGGAACTCTGAAGAACAATTCACAGCGTAAATCCTTCAAAATGATTCTTCACTGGAATACACGTAAAAAGTGTCCAGTAAATCAGTGAACCAAACTTTTTCCTGATGTAATATTGAATCCTCCAAATAATTGCTTCATCAAAACATGACTCAAAATATTTCATAACCCATGAAACATAAGAGCTAATCCATTAATTACTTCACATTTAGGGATGAAAAATCTTCATCACTACTGGAACACTTCTAAGAATCACCTCACAAAAGAACTAAACGGAGCATCCCATTACTCTGGACATTCAAAACGCCAAATGACTCTCCAAACCGAAATCCAAAATAGCCACCATTTTGTATTCTGAATATTAAAAAATAATAAATGTAGTAAGTGGGGATTGTAATAGTTGTTTGAATCATTGTATGGGAATAATTTGAACCATAAATTAGAACACTATTAGCTGCCCTTTTTGATGATATATTAAGAGCACTGGATAGATAGAAGTCGGACAGGTATCGTGGTCCAGCTTGATGTGACATTTGCCTTTGATACTAATCCCCATTCTTTATTGCTTTCTATGCTGAAAGTGCTTAGTATAGAAGGGAAGGTACTTTGCATGGTTTATTTCTATGCTGACGGGTAGGAGACAAAGTTAGGTTTGCTGGGAGTGACTCTAAGTGGTATGAGGTTAAGTTGTGTGTTCCAGAAAGGCCAGCCTTATCGACTATACTTTTTAATGATTTAATGCAACCAATGGGGTCTTTAATGAAATCATTAGGATTGGTTTATAAACTGCATGCAGATGATGTGCAATTTTTTATTCCTAATATTAACTCAAAAGATTTTTCACAAGAAGCAATTTTAAAGAGTTATAGTTGCATTAATTTAAAGAGTGGTTTGTGGCTAATGAACTAGCCTTAAACAAAAGTAAAATCACAATTTTATGGGTAGGGAATTTAGAGCAAGCTTTTGCTTCAATAAATAGTGTTGGGACGCAGAACATTCAGATTTTGGAAGCAGCTTGCAATTTCGGAATTGTAATCGATAGCAAACTATCATTTAAGAGCCAGATTAGAAATGTATCGAGTGTTACGGTCCCGGGCCGTGCCCCGGGACCTCCACTTACCACGCGGCCCTGGCCCGGCCGTGGGAGATCCTCATCGGCCGCCAGGCATGGAACGCGGCCTACCGCGGCGCTCCCCACGAGGGAGATGCTGCAGACGGCCTGCGGCTGGCCCTGCCACCTAGGTGCACGCGCGTGCCAGGGCCCTGTATTTAAAGGGGCCAGCGCGGGAATTGCAGAACAGCCCCTCTGAAGATGTCAGACGCTGCTGGGTTAGTTAAACCCGGCAGCCACAGCTGTACCTCGCCTTGCAACGAGGTTCTCTCAGGTTTCTGAGTGTTTAGTTGCTGCGTGGGATCTTGGATAGTCTCTTTCGTCTTCCGTCTTCTGACCCGGCTTCGTGTCCTGACTTATCTTCAGCTTCCGCTCCTGGTTTTGGTATTTGACATCTGACTTCTGGCTTCCGACCCGGCTCCATCCCACGACTCTGTCTTCAGCTTCCGTCCATGGCTTTGATTTTGGATCTCTGACTTCTGGCTTCTGACCCGGCTTCGTTCCTGGACCCCGACTTCGGCTTCTTCCACCACCTCAGGTATCCGGTACTCACTGGCCCAGAGGATTCTCCTAAGTCCCAGCGGCTCGGGCTCTCACGGGCTCCTCCCGGGGGAGCTGCAGGCTTCCGAGGGTGAAGACTCTCCGACCTCCTGGGTCCAGCTGTCCTCACCATCCACCTCTTCGGCCACTGCCCGGATCCTTGGTCGCATAGGGTCCCGCCTAAGTCCAAGAGGCCCGGGTCCCTACGGGCTCTTCCTGGGGGGACCTCGGGCTTCCAGTGGTGAAGCCTCCTCCAGAGTCCCTTCAGCACCGCCTCCCGGCTGTGACGCTTCCTGTGGGTCCCCACAGTATAACATCTACCGTCTCGGCTGGCCCAAGGGTCTACGACCGTAACATTGAGGTTGGGCTTTTAACAGCTCCATTTGGTGAGACCTTTGCTTAATTATTTAAGGGCTATGGATTTTAGGCTAGTTGTTCAGGCTTTAGTCCTGTGTACAATGGACTACTGTAATGCTTTATATATGGGATAACTGAAATATTTCATAAATGCATTACAGCTAATTAAGTCTGCAGCGGTCAGGCTGTGATATAGTTTTGCTTGCTGCGCAGCATCCCCTCCACCAGGGGTCATCAGTGAGCCCCACTGCCAGCTGCGCAAGTCACCACTTCCTTGATCAACTGATGCCTCAGTCCCAGCCCTATTTAACTTAGCTTGTCCAGTCCTTCAGTGCCTCTTCATTGAGTCAGCTCAGCTCTCTGATCAGGCCAGCCTTGTGGTCTTCAGACCTTCTACCTTGCCTAGTCTTGTGGCCTCTGTGCCTTCTGTCTTGCTTAAGGGCCTCCAGGCCTTCTGTGTTTGCTGTCACATCTTGTCCTGTCTGGGTCTTGTCTAGTCCTTGTCCAGTCCTATCCTTTTCCTGCCCAGTCCTGTTCTCTCCTTGTCTGTTCCCAGGTCTCGCTCTTGTCCTTTGTCTCCAGCCCAGCCTTTACCTTGTCCCAGCTTCCATTCCTGACCCGTCAGCTAATATCTAGATCCAACTCCCAGCCTGTGCCTGAATCCAGCTTCCAGCCTGTACCAGCTCCATGCCTAGCCATGATGTTCAGCAGGAAACAAGTCCCACTGGCCCTCAGAACCCAAGGGCTCAACCTGTGGGGGAGAGCTGGTTAGGAAGAAGTCCAGCTCCAGTCCAACCCTGCAGTCTTGTACTGCTTCTGTGGCAGTGCTCCCTCATTTCAGCCCATTGAACCATGACAGGCTGATTTATAGGCTGCAATGGGGAACATATGTGAAACCATACAGGAAACAAGTTTATTGGTTGCAAATAGTCTAGCGGGTTCAGTTTAAAATGTATATTATTCTGCATAAAGCAGAAAGAGTATCAGGCTATGTATCAAGGAGATCACTGTAATAAACTCAGAAATTGTTTGATATTCCTAAATTGAAAGAGTTTAGGCTAGCATGTTCTAGGTTAAAAATTTTTTAAAATAATGGGCCAGAAATTCCTTTGAAATTGCATATAGAAAATAATAAGATTTTTAGGAAGTGACGCAATTCACAAGTTTTGATGTATTGCTTTGTCCAATATAGTCCCCTTTAGCTTATAATATTCTTATTTTTTTACTATGCTTGCTATGAACAAAGATAAAAGCTACTTTTTTAGGCCTAGATTCATCAAAATGCTGTAAATATAGCAGAAATAACGCCCGTGATAAAAAAAAAGGGGAATGTTTAAGCAAATTGTAGAGTTACTGCGTCTCATAGACAAATATCACAATGCATATTATTTGTTTTTATTGCATGGGGAGAGAGAGAGAACTTTAATAGGTTGAATAGGACTCTCTATATAAGTAGCACTGTAGATGGGCACATCCAACTCAGGGTGGGTTTAGGGGGGGTGGTGTTACATACATAGTTAGAGGAATTAACTGCAAATACGATATCACTGAAGAATTTCTATCATTTCAATCGATGAAAAGTACAACACGAGGAGTTGATTAGTACAAAGCAGTTTGTTCATCATTAAAACCTTTCAGGTATTTGAAAGTCAGTATCATATCTTCTCTGTACCTTCTCTTTTTCAGGGTATATATATTTAGATACTTCAGCCTCTCCTCCTATGTCTTCCAATACAGATCCCACACTACTTTGGTTGCCCTTCTCTGGACAGTCTCCAACCTGCTCTCTATCCTTTTTGAGATACGGTCTTCAGAACTGAACACAGTACTCCATGTGAGGCCTCACCAAGGAACTGTATGAGGGCATTATAACCTCCTTTTTTATGCTTGTTATTCTTCTCTCTATGCAGCCCAGGAGTTTTCTGGCTTCAGCTAACTGTTGCGACCATCTGTCTTCGACGGCTTCGCCCCGCCTACCTCTCACTACTTGCGGCTCCTCCCGCTCACCTCGGACTACTGGCTGCCACGGCATCTGTTTGCCATCCTCTCCGGCGTCCCCGGACCGGCTTTGGTGCTGCCTCCCGCCATACTCCTCCAAGGTACCTAAGGGCGCGCGCGCGCACGCCGCCCTCATCTTTATTTCCAAGTTGGCGCGAACCTCAGGGGCATCCCACTGATATGACGTCACGCTGCCCGGATATTTAACCTACAGTATTTGCTAGCTCATCGAGTAGCAACGGAAACTCTACGGATGGGATTCGCTCTCCGTACTGAAGCTGCTCTGCCACTCCAGCGTTATCTGGAACTCTTACACCCTCGGGGTTGCTAACGGGGTACCCGCTCCTTGGGGGGCCTCTTCTGCTTCTTTCAGGTGCTATCAGGAAATTGGTACTCGCTCCTTGAGGGCCCGTGTTCCCTGAGTCGCTGCCTGCATCTTCAAACCTTTCTACTTGGAAGACTTCACTAACAGTTTCCATCTGTGAGTACAACTACCCTCTATTCCACAGTACTACTTCCCTGGAACCAGGTACTCACTCCTCGAGGGCCTTCCTCTGTTCTGGTGCCAGACCTCTCGTCTAGTGGAATCTCTGTTACTGCTTCATGAGTACAATACAACTGAGTCTCTCTGCTCTGTTCTGGTGCCAGACCTCTCGTCTAGTGGAATCTCTGTTACTGCTTCGTGAGAACAATACAACTGAGTCTCTCTGCTCTAAGGGATCAGGTACTCGCTCCTCGAGGGCCTGCTCTCCCTGACTCGGAGCTTCTCCTAATTCTAAATGCTTCTCATTGTGTACTCATAACTCTCAGTCTCTTTCCACTACAGCACAGCCTAGCAGAGGATTCGCTGTTCCAGCATTCTGTGGGAGACCTGCACAGCCGGGCTCCACATCCACTACTCACTACTGCCACCTCTGGTGGTTTCCAAAACTGTTTAATAAAAGATTCAAATCTGTGTTTGTGTGTCTAGAGTCTAGCCTGACACTGGTCCTTCACGGGACTGCCCCCCGTGGGCGTGGTCAGCTGCCACAGTGTTCAAGGATCCATCCAAACATCAATAACCAAACAGTAGTTAAATCACAAGCGGACTCTGATACATTACAGGAGGACCTTGCAAGAGTGGAAGATTGGGCATCCAAATAGCAGATGAAATTTAATGTGGACAAGTGCAAGGTGTTGCATATAGGGAAAAATAACCCTTGCTGTAGTTAGACGATGTTAGGTTCCATATTAGGAGCTACCACTCAGGAAAAAGATTTAGGCATCATAGTGGATAATACTTTAAAATTGTCGGCTCAGTGTGCTGCAGCAGTCAAAAAACAATGTTAGGAATTATTAGGAAGGGAATGGTTAATAAAATAGAAAATGTCATAATACCTCTATATCGCTCCATGGTGAGACCAACCCTTGAAAACTGCGTACAAATCTGGTTGCCGCATCTCAAAAAAGATATAGTTGCGATAGAGAAGGTACAGAGAAGGGCAATCAAAATGATAAAGGGGATGGAACAGCTCTCCTATGAGGAAAGGTTGAAGAGGTTAAGGCTGTACAGCTTGGAGAAGAGACAGCTGAGAGGGGATATGATAGAGGTCTTTAAGATCATGAGAGGTCTTGAAAGAGTAGATGTGACTTGGCTATTTACACATTAGAATAATAGAAGGACTAGGGGGCATTCCATGAAGTTAGCAAGTAGCACATTTAAAAGTAATTGGAGAAAATTCTTTTTCACTCAACGCACATAAAGCTCTGGAATTTGTTGCCAGAGGATGTGGTTAGTGCAGTTAGTGTAGCTGGGTTCAAAAAAGGTTTGGATAAGTTCTTGGAGGAGAAGTCCATTAACTGCTATTAATCAAGTTGATTTAGGGAATAGCCACTGCTATTAATTGCATCAGTAGCATGGGATCTTAGAGTTTGGGTAATTGCCAAGTTCTTGTGGCCTGGTTTGGCCTCTGTTGGAAACAGGATGCTGGGCTTGATGGACCCTTGGTCTGACCCAGCATGGCAATTTCTTATGTTCTTACACTAATGCCTTGTAACACTGCTTTTCCATCTTCAGATCACCCGATATTATTACCCCAAGGACTCTCTCTTGGTCCATGCATATCATTCCCCATCATATACAGCTCTTTCGGATTGCTACACCTCAGATTCAAGAATCTACACTTCTTGGCACTGAATCCCAGCTGCCAAATCTTTGACTACTCTTCAAGCTTTCTTATATCACTTTTCATTCTCTCTAATCTTTCAGGAGTGTCCACTCTGTTGCAGATCTTACTACCATCCGCAAATAGATAAATTTTACCTTCTATCCCTTCCGCAATGTCACTAACAAAGATATTGAACAGAACTGGTCCCAAAACCGATCCCTGTGGCACTCCGTTTAAGACAGTCCTCTCTTAAAAGTAGGTTCCATTTACCATTACATGCTATCTCCTATCAGTCAACCAGTTTGTAATCCATGCCACCATCTTCGTGCTCACTCCCAAGCTTTTCATTTTATTCACAAGCCTCCCATGTGGGACCATATCAAAAGGTAGATTACATTGAGCGCTCTTCCTCCCAATTCTCCAATCACCCAATCAAAGAAATCAAGAAGATTGGTCTGACAGGACTTTCTCTTGATGAATCCATACTGCCTCTGATCAGTAAGCCACATGATGGTAGATAGTTCACCATCTTTTCCTTCAGCATTAATTTTCCCACCTCCGAGATTAGGCTAACTGGCCTGTAGTTTCCAGGCTCCTCTTTGTTACCACTCTTATGAAGCAGGAACACAGCTGCTCTTCTCCAGTCTCATGGCACTACTACCATTTCCAGGTCTTTCAGCAGACCCACCAGCACATCTCTGAATTCCTTCAGTATCCTTGGATGTACCTCATCTGGCCCCATGGCCTTGTCCACTTTCAGTTTTCCTAGCTGTTCCAATACATTCTGTTCTGTAAATGGAGTTTTGTCTACCCCATCCTTATGTATGGTCTTGTCAACAAGCAATAGTCCTTCACCAGTCTCTTCTTTAGTGAACACCGAATTGAAGTATTTTTTTAATATTTCTGCCAGTTCTTCGTCTCTCTCCACACATTGCTCTCCTCACCTTTCAGTTTTATACTTCTTTGGGCCTTCCTCCTTTCTTTGACATATCTGGAAAATGTTTTGTTACCTTGCTTTCTCTTTTGAAATCCTTTCTTTTGCTTGATCTTTTTCTTTCCTGATTTCTTTCTTCATCTCCTTCAGCTTCATCATATATTATTCCCTGTACTCCTCTTTTTGGGATCCTTTATACTTCTTGAATGCTGTTCTATTTGCCTTTATTTTGTCAGTCACCTCATTTGAGAACCAGATTGATTTATTTTTCCTGATGAGCCAGCTTTAGTCATGTCGCATGTAACATATGCACCACCAGTTTTCTATAACTTCTCATTTCCCATCAATTAGGCCACTTCCCTAGCAAGAAAAGAGGAGCATTAACATACAGCTGCTATCCACATATGTCTGAAATACAATCAGACACTTGAGACCAGAACATGTGAGTTTCCCAATAATCCCACCACATATGAAATTATGTTCCTAACTGCCTGCACCATCTCCAGCAATATTTGCTCGCACTGCTGAACTTTGCAAGAAACACTAGTGTGCAGTATAGCCTATTTAGCAGCTTCTACAGCAGTTCTTGCCCCTTAGTGTTGCGCTGGAGGTGGACCCTTGGCCTGGTAGAGGACTGGTAAGGCCCTCGTCGGACCCAGAGAGCGCCTGCCGCCAGAAGGCGGAGCACACTAGGAGACAAAGGCTAGCTGGAACTTCGCCAATAGCAATCCGGGGTTTCCGCAGGTTGAGCCCTTGGGTACCCGGACCACCTGGACTTAGGTGGGCCTCAGAGGGTCTCCAGGAGAGGTAGCGGAGAGGTGTGCCCACCACGAGCAAAGGTGCGCGGCTGGTGAGGACTAGACCAGGACCAAGATCACCGGAGACCTCCGGAAGGAGACAGGAAGTGAAGGTCCTCCGGGCGAGATAGGCAGCGCCTAATGGTCTAGTCGGAAGTAGGCTGCTGGCAGCGTCCAGGTTGGTCTGGTTGTCACAAGAGCAAAGAGAGTATCCGAGTGTAGCACAAGGATCAAAGCCAGGATATCAGTCCGAGAATGGTCAGCCAAAGCAAGGGTCAGTTCCAAGATCAGTCCATATGTAGTCAGGAGAAGCGAAGGACAGTTCCAGGCAGTGGTCAACGTGGTCAGTAGGCAGGCAATGGTCAGTTCCAGGCAGCAGTCAATGTGGTCAGAAAGCAGGCAGTGGTCAGGTCCAGGCAGTGATCAACGTAGTCAGGTGAGCAGGCCCGGTCACGGCACCAACGCGGCTGGGACGCGCAACAGTACCCCCACTCTTCTAGGCCTCCCCCTTACTGGCTTGGGCTTGTCTGGGTGTTGATGATGGAAGTCACGGAGGAGGTTCTTGTCAAGGATGTGGTGAGAGGGTTCCCATGAATTTTCTTCTGGCCCGAAGCCCTCCCACGAAAGGAGGTACTCCCAGTGACCTCTACGGCGTCTGACGACAAGGACTTCTTGCACGTGAAGGATGTTCTCAGATTCTGCTGAGAGTTGTGTCGGTGGAGGAGGTCTTCAAGAGGGCTATGATAATACTAGGGGTTTGAGCAGAGACACATGAAAAGTGTTATGGAAACCAAGGCTCGCAGGTAACTTTAATTGGTATGTGACAGCTCCCACTCGCCGTATGACGGGGAATGGCCCCACGTATTTCAGAGCCAGCCGTTGAGAGGGCGTCTGGAGATGAATGTGTCTGGTGCTGAGCCAGACTTGTTGCCCAGGCAGGAACACTGGTGCGGCACGGCGAAGGGCATCTGTCACGCGTTTGGCTCGGTCAGCCGCTTGGCGGAGATGCCCTTTAACTTGGTCCCAGAGACGATGAATGGTCTGAGCTGTGGACTAGGCTGCTGGTGAAGGTACGCTGAGTGGAATCGGCAAAGGTAGGTGGGGTTGACGTCGTAAGACCATGGAGAACGGAGAAACCTCTTTAGCAGAGGCAACCTGGGTGTTGTGAGTCAGCTCTGCCCATGGGAGGAGGTCGGCCCAATTGTCTTGCTGATCGTTGACCTATGACCAGAGGAACACTTTAAGGCACTGATTGGTCCTCTCGGCCTGGCCGTTAGCTTGTGGATGGTATGCTGACGTTAAATTCAAAGTGATATTGAACTTTTTACAGAGATACCTCCAGTATTTTGTGGCAAATTGAGGCCCACGATCGAGATTATCTCATGTGGAAGCCCATGGAGATGAAAGACGTGAGTCAAGAAGAGGCGAGCCAGTTCCAGGGCTGATAGTAGCTCAGGTAAGGGGACAAAGTGGGCCATTTTAGAGAAACAGTCTATTATGACCCACATTACCGTATGCACCTTGGAAAGTGGCAAATCCACGATAAAGTCCGTGGATTTGCCACCTTGGTCCATGGTTCAGTGGGCACAGGGAGTGGTTGGAGAAGCTCTCCAAGGACGTCCAGTAGGGGTCTTTTGTTGAGGTAGATGGGGCACGAGTCAGCATAGTCTCGGGAGTCCTTTACCATACCAGCCCACCAATAATGTCTGTGAAGCATTTTGAGAGTTTGGGCTCGGCCGGGATGGCCAGCAAGTTTGGAGTCGTGGGCCCAACGGAGTACGCGTTCTCTGAGGTGACGGGGCACCACCATCTTACAGGCTGGTACAGTGGTAGTGACTGCGATGGAGATGCAGGCGGGGTCAATGATATGCGCCGGAGTCTCAGGAGTATCCTCTGGCTCTAAGGAGCGTGAGAACGCATCTGCATGGAGGTTCTTTGCTGCTGGGTGGTAGGGAAGCTCAAAGTTAAAGCGTGCAAAAAAGAGGGCCCAGCGGGCTTGTCGCGGGTTAAGTAGCTGGGCTTCTTTCAGGTGCTCTAAGTTCTTATGGTCAGTAAAAATAGTAAACCTGTGTTGCGCCTCTTGAAGCCAGGGACACCATTCTTGGAGGGCGAGTTTCATGGCCAGGAGTTCACGGTCCCCAATAGTAAAGTTCTGTTCAGTGGGCGAGAATTTATGGGAATAGAAGGAGCACGGGACAAGGGCTCACTTGGTAGAGTGTTAACTAAGGATCACCCCAGCTCCAATGGCGGATGCATCGACCTCTACAACAAAGGGGCGGCTTGTATCCAGATGGCGGAGACACAGACCAATACGGAAGGCTTCTTTCAATGCTTGGAATGCAGACTGGGCCTTGGGACTCCAGATTCGAAGGTCACTTCCTTTCTTTGTCATGGCGGTGAGAGGAGCAGCCAGCCTGGAGTAGTCTGCTATAAAGTGAGGATGATAATTTGTGAATCCCAGGAATCACTGCAGAACCCACAACCCACTGGCTGGGGCCAATCACAGATACCTTGGAGCTTGTCTGGGTCCATGGTAAACCCTTGACTCGAGATAATGTACTCCAGGAATGGAAGGCTGGACTGTTCAAAAAGGCATTTTTCTAGTTTGGCATACAGGTGGTGGTCCCTGAGAAGCTGGAGAACAGTTTGGACGTGGGAGCGATGGGAATCCAGATCCTTGGAGAAGATTAATATGTCGTCCAAGTACACAATGACGAATGAGAACAGAAGGTCTCCGAAGATCTCATTCATCATTTGCTGGAAGATGGCGGGAGCGCTGCATAGCCCAAAGGGCATAACTACATACTCGTAGTGTCCATCCTATGTATAAAACGCGGTCTTCCATATGTCCTCAGGCTGGATCCGAATTAAGTTATAGGTTCCACGTAGGTCTAACTTTGTGAAGATTTGAGCCCCTTGTAGCCGATCAAAGAGCTCACTGATGAGCGGGAGTGGGTACTGGTCCTTCCGAGTAATGGCATTCAGACCCCTGTAGTCAATACAGGGTATCAGGCTCCCAATCCTTCTTCTTTATTAAAAAAAAAAAAACCCCGGCGCCTGCTGGGGAGGAGTGAAGGTCTTATAAAACCCTTGGCTAAGTTTTTTTTAATATATGCAGACATCGCCTGGGTCTCTGGGAGTGAGAGAGGATAAGTTCTGCCCTTGGGTGGTGTGGAACCAGGTAAGAGTTCTATAGGGCAATTAAACTTCCGGAGTGGGGGCAGAATATTGGCCTTCTACTTGGAAAACCCATCCTGATATTCCATGTAAGGAATAGGTAACCCAGGAAGGGTTGTGGAAGTTAGTACTGGTACAGACGGGGACAACTGCCGTAAACACTGAGTTTGACATCGAGGGCCCCACTGGGTCAATTGAAGTGACTGTCAGTCGAAGTGGGGTGAATGTAATTGCAGCCATGGGAGGCCAAGGACTATGGGGTGTACTGACCGTTTTAGGATCAAGAGGTTAATTTCTTCTTCATAGAGCATCCCCATGGTCAATCTGATAGTCATAGTGCGGTGAGTGATACGGTCAGGTAGAGGTTCTCTGTAGATGGAGGCAATGCGCAACTGCACCTCCAGCGGTTGGGTACGAATCTGAAGGAGCGAGACTATCTCCTCAAGGATGAAGTTCCCACCGGCCCCGGTGTCTACAAGGGCGGTGGTGGCGAAGGAATGCGCCTCCCTAAGGAGGGAGACAGGCAGCAGCTGTTGAGGGCCAGAAACTGTGGTGCCCAAGCACGGGACCCCCACCGGGCTCAGGCTTTGGAATTTTCCAGACACACAGGACAAGTCTGGAGATGATGGCCGGAACCCCCACTGTAGAGGCAGAGGCCAGACTTTCCTCTTCAAAGGTGTTCCTCAGGAGTAAGGCGACCACGGTTTATCTACAAGAGTTCTTCCAGAGATTGAGAACCTGCCGGTAGTGCCTTTAACTTGGGGCTCGAAGACCAGGGTGGTCGTAGGGCGGGAGGTTGGAGAGCATTTACTTCCCGATACCGTTCCCGGAGACGGTGGTCTATCCGCCCAATCAGAGATATAAGTTCCTCCAGGGATGTAGGGATCTCTCGGGCGGCCAATTCATCCTTCAAGACCGGAGACAATCATTCGAGATAGAGTGACCACAGGCAGTCTTCCTGCCATTCCAACTCGGTTGCCAGGGTCCGGAACTCTACAGTATATTCAGAGTGAGTGTGATCCCTGGTGGAGGTGTAGGAGATGGTGACCGGCGACCGCCTGTCAGCCTGGGTCCTCAAAGGTACATCTGAATGCTGAGATAAATTGAGGAAGCTGCTGTGGAATAGAGTTGGAACGTTCCCAAAGCGGGTAGGCCCGTGCCAGGGCCTTCCCCTCCAGACAAGAGAGAATGAACGTGATCTTCGTCAGATAGTGGAAATAAGGTCTATCACCTGGGACCAGGAGGATTGTATTTCAACACAGTCCCCACTACATATGCAAGTAATTCCTTTCTGCACCACACCCTCTCCAACACTGAGAACTCAAGTTACTAAATTTAGCAAAATCACGGGAATATGGTACAGTCTTTGCAATAGTTTGAATAACGATCCTTATTACAGATTGATATTCTACGAGAGGCTCACCAAATATGCTTCCATGTTTTGTCATCCAATTCCCCTTGCAAGTCCTAATTCCATTTGCTTATCAGATCAGGTGATGTACTTTCCTCACATATCTGCCCCCAAACAGTGATATACATGAAAGAGATAAGATGTTGACCCCCATCAGCACAGCACAAAACTTCCAGATTATCACTTTCATCCCAATCCTCCACAATACCCAGCCCTCGAGAGATATCTTTGCAAAGCTATAAAAATAAAGTGAGTGAATTAGAAATCTGGAGCTGCATCACTAAATACGTAAAAGGTTTAACTTAACTATTCCCCAAAAGTAGTCCCAGAAAACAAACCACATGCAATCTAGAGATCAACATCAGGAGAGAAGGTTCATGGACAGATCATGGGATTTCTACTCAAAGCAGTCACATAAGATTTGTCGTCAATAAAATGCCCAAGCTTGTGTTGAGTCATTCGCTAAATCCCGTAGCATATACACCAGAAGTGGATATGGCATAGTAATGGTTCTGAATGTGTTAGAGGTAAAAAAAAGCTGTAATGTGGCTGCCAGACTAAGCTCCCTGGTGCTATCCACCTCCATGGACAGCAGGGCTGGGGAGGGTCTGTCCTCAACCACACCCCCCATACAAGATAAGTAGCACACCCAATAATACATTTGAAAATCAGGTATGCCAACTCCACGTGCATTCCTGTGTTTAACCAGGGCATTATATTTAAGCCTCAGAGACCTGCCCTGCAAGAGAAAACTTGTCACTGTTTTGAGGACCTGAAAAATAGACACTGAAATATTGCAAGGAAGGATCAACATTTCAAATAATCCACAGCATTGTTTTGTATAATGTTTTTCCAGTTATAATGTTCCATGCTGTTCCCCTTTTCTCCCCACAATATTATTTAATTTGATTTATACCCCCCTGCTTGCCCCCAGAATACCTCAATAGCCTATTTCTCCTACCCCTATACATCATCTAAATCAAGTTTGCAGTAATCTGATATGCTAGCTACCCCCTACCTCTTTGCTCCCCTTTCTTAGCTCAATGCTCAAGTTATATCTAACCTGTTATGCTACCCCACCCAAGTTTTTCGCTCCCCATTCTTTGTACAACGTTCAACTTACATGTAAACCGATATGATGTACCCCCGAATGCTGGTATAAAAAAGCCTTTAAATAAATATACATAAACATCTTAATTAATTTCACTCTACCCAGCAATAAAATAGGAATGAAACCCACTGATTAAGATCACTCTTTATTTTCCCTATGATAGGAAGATAATTATCCTTATATAAATTTGAAAGATCTTTAGAAACCCAAATTCCAAGATTCCAAATGCCTGAGGCTGCAATGCTAAGAACATGTACCTTGCAAGGTCATTGCCATGGAGGACCGATAAACATAAACTCTGATTTGAAGTAATTGATAATGTAGCCTGAGAGAGAACTATATTGAGCAAGATGATGAAATAAAACTGCTAATGACTTGGACAGATTAGTTACATACAAGAGACCCTATTTGTATATAGAGAAGTTTTATGAGTAACATCATAAAAAGTAAACCCTTGAATTAGAGGAGATTGCCTGATTGCCTGAGCCAGAAGCTTGATAGACAGGTCAAACAGTACATAAGTACATAAGAACATAAGAAAATGCCATACTGGATCAGACCAAGGGTCCATCAAGCCCAGCATCCTGCCTCCAACAGTGGCCAATCCAGGCCACAAGAACCTGGCAAGTACCCAAAAACTGATGGTTGCCATGACAATCAGAGAATAAGGCAGAAAGTACCCCATTGGAAAACACCTCAGCAGTCGGAATTGTATACAGGACCTGAATCCAGGAAACAAACTCTGCTGGGAAGCCAAAGTATGACAAAATTTCAAAAAGAAAACCTCCAAGAGATACAATCAAATGTCTTGTTGGTTTCGATGGAAATATTGGCCGCGGATTTATCCTGACATTTGGAGGTGTGCATGATGTTAAAAAGCCTCCAGGTATTATTAGAAGAAGACCTGCTGTTGTCTAAACAGGGGAGATCAAATCAGGAATCAGCTTCTCAATCCTAAACAGAAGAATCTTTGCTAAAATCTTAATACTGATGTTAATCAACAAAATAGGTCTGTATGAAGAGCATTCCAGCAGATCCTTGAATATTTTGGCTATCAGAACAATCAAGGCCTCTGTTAGATTCCCTAGCCGCATCCAGGCAATCGAAGGAAATTAAACAGATCATAAAGTGCTGGGGCTAATGACTCTGATATTGCTTTACAAAAATCCAATGGGAACCCATCAGGGCTGGGATACTTACCAGAGGCAAGTACTTTGATGGCTTTGGCTACCTTATCCACAGTAATAGTGACGGCAGTTCCTCTGCAGTCTCCCTAAGAAGTCTCAGCAACCCCAAAGTATCCAGAAATGCCAACTCACAGGGCAGAGTTAGGTAAACCGCATACAATGTCAAAAAATGGGAGGCGAATAGGAAGTTAATGTCTGCAGGTAGGTAAGGTTACCTTGGCCATTTCTGAGTCCATAAATAACTGAACTGCCAATCTTGTCTTTAACCGCTTTCATCAAGAGTGGCCCTGCCTTCCTCCCATGCTCGTATCTCTGCTTGGTAAACCATAGGGATTTTTCATTGCTAGCAATTTGAATGCCCTACTGCATGGTGACTGGACATCATGCAGGACAATATGTCAATGTTGGACACCTTGGGGGCCAATACAAGGTCACACAAAAAAGAAAATCAATCCGGTTACAAGATTGGTGTCAGAGAAAAAAACATAATCCCTACAAGAGTATAGTCCCTAGAAGACGCCATACGTCCTTAAGACAAAAGATATTGCTAAGTTCCAGAAAGCTCCCAAAGGAATCCGCAAGGTGTCCTAGTGATCTTGATCTGTCCACAATAGCATCAGGGCATAGGTTCCAATACCACCTCCCCCCCCCCCCCCCCCCCCCCCCGATACATAACCTAATGGTGTTAAAACTCAACAGGATCCTCTGAAGCCCTTTATAAACTTCTGACTGGCCATTGTTAGGCATACAGATTTACCAATGTTGACACTTGGTCAAACAAGGTTGACTCTAAGATAATGAACCGACCATCAGGATTACAAAAGGATCTATGACCTGTAAAGGAAGGTTATTATGCACAAGAATGCAAACCTCTCTACTCTTAGAGGAGAAAGAAGCAGCATAGACCTTACTAATCCAAGACTTCTGAAGTTTTGTGTGTTCAATAGAAGTCAGATGAGTTTCCTGCAAAAAAACAGATTAGTTCCTGGATTCTTTAGAAATTGTAAAATGCTGGTTCGTTTAACAGGGTGAGAGATTCTACAAACATTAAGGGATACTATATGCAAATCCGATGTCATTGATCAGTCACATGTAATATAATTGATAACCAGCAGGACTGGAAAAGCCAGACTAGAAAAACCACTAAATTAGTCATCAATAACCAGAAATAGGAGATAATGTTCTCAGATGTTAACAAACCCAACTCCCTAATCAACTAACCTCCTCCTAATCTTTATCCGAAACCTACCTCCCAAATAATCTCAACCATACGCAACCATTTAAACACCAAAAAAACCTCCCACATATCAGACATAGTATAATCAAAACCTCCCCTCTCAATCCCCTCTCCTAGCTTATCACCCATACCCTGCACGCCAGAAAAAAATGCTCTGGATACTCATGCTATTACTTGTTTGCATCCACCCTCAGGGAGGTGAGCCCAGCCCAAGCAGTGATGCCATAAACCAGAGCAAACTCAAAAAAAGAAAAGACAAAAATATACAATTCAAATACTGTATGGCTGGGATTAATAGGTACCCAGAGCCCAGATGAGGCACACAGCACACCCTGTTCAGATCCGTGACCCAAAAAAACCTCAAACCCCCCAAAAATGGTAATAGAGTCCTCTTCACTATACCAACATAACTTAAATAATCTGAAACATACAAGCCAGGGCCCCGGATCTTGTGTGTACACCAGCCATCTTCTACCTGTAGATAGAAAAAGAAAACAGAGAAAAAGACAAGGTCCGAAGGTCACAAAAGGAGCAAGATATAAAATAATTGCCATATTTACAAAAAAATCTGTTGAAGCATATTTATATGGAACAAGCACATTACAGAATCCAAACCAAGAGTCCCAGCCTGGTCATACTCTGCAGGGATCAGATGCCAAAAGTTCCAGAAACAAAAGAAAAGCAGTACAGTACCACTATCCCCCAGCAGAAGATTGATTTCAATCTGTGTGAGACTGAGCATTGCAAATGAAAGATATAAAAAAGGTAAGATAAAGGAAAAAATAAAAACAACAAAAGTATGAGCAGCCAAAAAAAAAAAAAAAAGTTATGTCTCAGTGCATATATTCAAAGCAAAACAAGTTAGGTCATCTCCTGATACAAAACGTACTGATACATCACAACCAGAATTTCAACACAAAGCAGCTGCTGGCCGTGCTGCATTTCCTCATATTATCTATGAATTTCCCTGTTACTGCTCAGGGCCACCAATGCAACTCAAAATCTCCAGGGCTTCCTCTGCAGACTCAAAGAAGTGCATTTTGTTATCCACATTCACTTTCAGTTGTGCCAGGCAAAGCATGGCATAAGACATGGTGCTTGGGAGAAGTCTGGGAAAAAGAAAATGCATTTGCCTTGATAATATATCCAGCATAGTTGTGAAATTTTATAAGCACAGCATGAAGCCTTCTGTCTGCTGGGGGATGAGGGGTTCGGCCCAATGCACTTGCTCAAGTTTAAAATGGCCTTGTTTCACCTCAAGGCCCAGTGCCATTGGCAGCCATTTAGAAAACTCTCCACAGTGTTCTTGCTCTCCTCCCGTTCTGAGAAGTCCACAAACCTGATATTTTTATGCCGGCCACCCACAATTCTCAATATCTTCTGTTTATTTTCTCAACGGAAGCAAGCCACTTCTCCAGGAATCAATCTTGTTCTGAGCTTCAGAAGAAGGATCTATGCCAGATATACTGAAAGGAGCAATTATAAACCAATCTTAAAGAAAAAAACAATGACCCCCTGATCCTGAATAACTACCGCCCAGTATCAAGTCTTCCCTTAATAGCTAAACTAATAGAAAAAACAGTACAGAAACAGCTGGCTGAACACCTAGATGACAACATACTGTATCCATCTCAACATGGATTTTGAAAGCACTACAGCATTGAGACACTACTTCTCTCACTAACAGATAACATTCTAAGAGGTTTTGATAGCGGTAAACACTACATTCTAATAATGCTAGACTTAGCAGCAGCCTTCGACACAGTGAACCATAAAATACTACTAAATAGACTAGAAGAAATCGGATTACACGGCAAAACAATAAACTGGTTCAGTTCATATCTAAATAATAGGTTTTTCCAAGTTCAGGTCAACAACACATTATCAGAAAAAATCAATCTCAAAACAGGAGTACCGCAGGGATCAGCCCTGTCTGCAACCCTCTTTAACATATACATGCTGCCCAATATAGACTGGGTAAATGTATGAGGGTCACGCTAGAGAGATAACGTTCCTGGATGGAATAAATGATAGCTTTATGGAGCAATTGGTTCAGGAACCGACGAGAGAGGGAGCAATTTTAGATCTAATTCTCAGTGGAGCACAGGACTTGGTGAGAGAGGTAACGGTGGTGGGGCCGCTTGGCAATAGTGATCATAATATGATCAAATTTGATTTAATGACTGGAAAAGGAACAGTGTGCAAATCCAAGGCTCTCGTGCTAAACTTTCAAAAGGGAAACTTTGATAAAATGAGAAAAAATGTTAGAAAAAAAACTGAAAGGAGCAGCTACAAAAGTAAAAACAAATGTCCAAGAGGCGTGGTCATTGTTAAAAAAAATGCCATTCTAGAAGTACAGGCCAGATGTATTCCACACATTAAGAAAGGTGGAAAGAAGGCAAAGCGATTACCGGCATGGTTAAAAGGGGAGGTGAAAAGCTATTTTAGCCAAAAGATCTTCATTCAAAAATTGGAAGAAGGATCCAACAGAAGAAAATTGGATAAAGCATAAACATTGACAAGTTAAATGTAAGACATTGATAAGACAGGCTAAGAGAGAATTTGAAAAGAAGTTGGCTATAGAGGCAAAAACTCACAGTAAAAACGTTTTTAAATATATCCGAAGCAGAAAGCCTGTGAGGGAGTCAGTTGGACCGTTAGATGATCGAGGGGTTAAAGGGGCACTTAGAGAAGATAAGGCCATCGCGGAAAGATTAAATGATTTCTTTGCTTCGGTGTTTACTGAAGAGGATGTTGGGGAGGTACCCGTAATGGAGAAGGTTATCATGGGTAATGATTCAGATGGACTGAATCAAATCACGGTGAACCTAGAAGATGTGGTAGGCCTGATTGACAAACTGAAGAGTAGTAAATCACCTGGACCGGATGGTATACACCCCAGAGTTCTGAAGGAACTAAAAAATGAAATTTCAGACCTATTAGTAAAAATTTGTAACTTATCATTAAAATCATCCATTGTACCTGAAGACTGGAGGATAGCAAATGTAACCCCAATATTTAAAAAGGGCTCCAGGGGCGATCCGGGAAACTACAGACCGGTTAGCCTGACTTCAGTGCCAGGAAAAATAGTGGAAAGTGTTCTAAACATCAAAATCACAGAACATATAGAAAGACATGGTTTAATGGAACAAAGTCAGCATGGCTTTACCCAGGGCAAGTCTTGCCTCACAAATCTGCTTCACTTTTTTGAAGGAGTTAATAAACATGTGGATAAAGGTGAACCGGTAGATATAGTATACTTGGATTTTCAGAAGGCGTTTGACAAAGTTCCTCATGAGAGGCTTCTAGGAAAAGTAAAAAGTCATGGGATAGGTGGCGATGTCCTTTCGTGTATTGCAAACTGGCTAAAAGACAGAAAACAGAGAGTAGGATTAAATGGGCAATTTTCTCAGTGGAAGGGAGTGGACAGTAGAGTGTCTCAGGGATTTGTATTGGGACCCTTACTGTTCAATATATTTATAAATGATCTGGAAAGAAATACGACGAGTGAGATAATCAAATTTGCAGATGACACAAAATTGTTCAGAGTAGTTAAATCACAAGCAGATTGTGATAAATTGCAGGAAGACCTTGTGAGACTGGAAAATTGGGCATCCAAATGGCAGATGAAATTTAATGTGGAAAAGTGCAAGGTGATGCATATAGGGAAAAATAACCCATGCTATAATTATTTATTTATTTATTTATTTAACACTTTTTTATACCGACCTTCATAGTAATAACCATATCAGATCGGTTTACATATAACAAGGGTATAACTGAAGCAATAAATAAAATAGTAATTAACCAGAGAGGTGAATAAGGCAAAGTTACATTTAACAAGGAGAAAAAACTTGGGAAGCTTAAAGCTGGAAGAAAGAAAGGCAGGAGGAAATATAACATGATACAAAAGGAATTTAGGTTAGAGCATAATGTGCTTTAACCTGTGATTGTCCTTCGTTCAAAAGGATAGTGGACCTCTATCCTCTATGTCCAGGAGAGATAAAATATGATTAGTGATTGTCTGGAGGGTCATCGAATGCTTGGTGAAATAGCCACGTCTTGAGTTTTTTTCTGAACGTAATTAGACAAGGTTCTAATCGGAGGCTTGAAGGAATGTTGTTCCATATAGCTGGTCCTGCTATTGAAAAAGCTCGGTCTTTTGTCGAGGAAAGGCGTGAGGCTTTGGTAGGGGGGAAATTCAACATGCCTTTGTGAATATTTCTAATTGGTCTGTTGGAAGAGTGTAATTTGAAGGGGATTTCAAGGTCAAGTTGGAGCTGATGATGAATAGATTTGTGTATAATGGTGATTGATTTGTAGAGGAATCTAAAATTTACTGGTAACCAATGTAGTTTTCTGAGGATGGGTGAAATGTGATCTCCACGACTGGTGTTGGTTAGTAATCTCGCTGCCGCATTTTGTATCATCTGCAGTGGTTTGGTGGTCGATTTGGGGAGGCCGAGGAGAAGGGCACTGCAGTAGTCTATCTTGGCAAATAGTAGCGCTTGGAGGACTGTCCTAAAGTCTTGGAAAAAAAGAAGTGGTTTGAGACGTTTCAGAACCTGGAGTCTATAAAAGCAGTCTTTGGATGTGGTGTTGACCATTTTCTTTAGGTTTAGTCTATTATCCAGCAGTACCCCTAGATCTTTCACATGCTTGTGGGTGATGAGTGCGTTGTGTGAGGAAGATAGGTGAATGTTTTCATCGTTTGAAGAGATGAGGAGGAGCTCCGTCTTCGAGGCATTAAGGACCAAGTTTAGTCTATTGAGGAGGTTGGTGATAGATATAAGGCAGTTATTCCAATGGGTGAGCGCTTTTGAAATAGATTCTGTAATTGGGATTAGAATCTGCACGTCGTCAGCGTACAGATAATGAATTAAATTAAGGTCGGTTAGCAATTGGCATAGGGGGAGGAGGTAAATATTGAAAAGGGTTGGAGATAGGGATGAACCTTGTGGCACTCCAAGGTTGGATTTTGTTAAAGGCGATTCTTTATTATTGATTTTAACTTTGAATGATCTGTTGCAGAGGAAGGATTTGAACCACCTGAGGGCTGATCCGGAGATACCAATATCTGTTAGGCGATCCAGGAGGATGGAGTGGTTGACAGTGTCAAATGCCGCCGAGATGTCAAGCAGAACTAATAAAAAGGAGTAGCCTTTGTCTAGACCCATTATAATATGATCTGTAAGTGAAATAAGGAGAGTTTCCGTACTGCGTGCCTTGCGGAAGCCATATTGTGAAGGGTGTAGGATCTCGTGATCTTCTAGGTAGTCTGAAAGCTGGGTGTTTACCAACGTCTCCGTTATTTTGGCTAAAAATGGGAGATTGGAGATGGGTCTGAAATTGGCTGGTTCATTAGGGTCTAGATTGTGTTTCTTGAGGAGGGGTTTGAGTGACGCGGTTTTTAGCCTGTCAGGGTAAATCCCTTGGGTTAGAAGGCAATTTATGATGCTTGTCAGATGTCCTGAGATCGTGTTTGGAATGAGAAGCAAGAGTTTTGAAGGGATGTTATCTGCTGGATGGCTAGATGGTTTCTGTCTTTTTAGTAGGGCTTCAATCTCTTTGGAAGATATTGATTCGAAGCTGTCAAATTTGGCTCCTTTGGGTGATTGAGGATTCTTGTCTGAGGTGAGGGGTAGAGTATTCGGTGGTAGAAGGGCGAGCGTGTTCAGGATCTTCTGTTGAAAAAATGAAGCGAGTTCATTCGCCTTAGATAGAGCTAGTTCGTCTGGGATAGACGGGGGGGTTGATTTCGTGATTTGAGTAACGTATGCAAACAGGGCCTGGGCATCGTATTGGAGATGATGAATTTTATTGGCGTAGAATTCCCTTTTTGTTAGAAGAATCGCGGTCCTGTAGTGATGTAGAAAACCTTTGTACGTAGACAGGGTAGTTGTGTTAGGGGTTTTTCGCCATATATTTTCCTTGTGACGTAGCTCCTGTTTCATCTGTTTTAGTTTAGGGGTAAACCAAGGTTGATTACCTTTTTTTGTAGGATTGATTGTTTTGGAGACTATTGGGCACCATTTGTTAGCAACTGTTTCCGTGATCTTGTGCCAGGAAGATAGGGCTGAGTCAGGATTGGAAAGGTCTAGGTTCATGAGTTCCTTGGAGAGCTGATCACTAAGTATTTCGGATGGGCATGATTTCCTGAATTGAATGGTAGAAAGTTGAGGAGAGGTGTGTGTCTGTTGATTTATGGAGAAGGAGGATTCTATCAGGAAATGGTCTGACCAGGGGATTGGAGTGCAAGAAGGTACTGATGTGCATGAGAATTTAGAGTTGATGAAAATTAAATCGAGAGTGTGTCCTGCTTTATGCGTAGGACTATTAATGATCTGAGTGAATCCCATCGCACTGAGTGTGGTGAGGAGCGCTTCGCAGTTTGAGGAGCGAGGTATAATGTCTGTGTGAAGATTGAAGTCACCTAAGATCATAGTTGGGAGGTCTAAGTTGATATGTTTCACGATGGATTCTATGAGTGGCGAGGGGTCTGTTTCTAGAAATCCGGGAGGAGCGTAGACTAGTAGAATTTGTTGTTGTTTTGACTTAACTAGGCCTAATTCTAATTTAGACTCAGTCTTGATGGTATGTGCGGATAATTTGAGATCCTTCTTGGTAGCTAAAAGAAGGCCGCCTCCTCTTTTTTTGTGTCTGTGGAAGGTGAAGATGTCATATATATGAATAGGAAGTTGATTGATTAGAGCAATATCAGTATTTTTTAGCCAGGTTTCTGTAATAGCGCAGATATCTGGTTTTGTGTCCTGGAGGTAGTCGTTTAGTATGTGTGTTTTTTTGGTTAGGGATTGTGCGTTGAAAAGGGTGACTGAAAGAAGTGTGAGGCCTAGTAATTGGTTCAATGGTGAAGTCATGATTGGAATAATTCTTTTTTGTATGCTATGGGTGTGATTGATTATGGGGATTCTCCTTTGGTGTTGAATGATTGGGATATTGTAGGAATGCATAATGTTAGTTGGAGAGGCTGGCTGCTGGGAATGGTTGAGGTTAGAAGAATGCTGTGTGAAGCTCGGCGAATCCCGTCAGAAGAATGGTAGGCGAGTGACTTCAAACAATTGTCCCTTTTTGTAGGATCTAAGAAGTTCCTCTGAAGGTTCTGATAGGAACTGCAGACAGCTCTGGTAGTTTCACGGGCTCTCGGTGTGAATCTAGCGTGGTTTGCGCAGGTCTGGAATACGAATTTTGGGCGCAGCTGTCTAGAGTTGTTTGATAGGTTCTGATTGCTGGTGGATAGTGATAGAAGGTTAAAAAGGCTGAATTTAGATGGTAGAGCTCTGAGGCTTCAAACAGTTGATGGTGACGCTGTTGTACTGAGGGTGCTGAAACGGTAGGCAGCTGAAGAGGTCTTGAGATATGTGACCGGGACTGAAGACCGAATGGTTGACTCGGGGCTCCCTCGGGGCTGAGCCGAAGGGGCGAGACAAAGGGGCAGGCCCCTTTGTTGCGCTCCTTCGGCGCGCGATGCTCAGCGCGCGGCGCCGTGCAGAAGAGTTTTTAAATCCCCTCTGGGCTGGCTCCTATTGGAGGGCGGGCGGGGCTTCCGATCGCGGTGTTCTCGGCGCTGATTTTAAATTTGTACAGCTGTTTTTTTAATTTTTCTTGCTGCGAATAAGCCGCGCTGTCGGCACAGAGACTGCCTGGTGGGGGGTGTGTTTAGTTCTTACCTTCCCCCGGCGGGGCTCGGCGCCGATCGCGCAGGCCTTCCCCGATGGCAGTAGCAGCGTGGAAGAGGAGATGGTGCCGTGCAGAAGAGTTTTTAAATCCCCTCTGGGCTGGCTCCTATTGGAGGGCGGGCGGGGCTTCCGATCGCGGCGTTCTCGGCGCTGATTTTAAATTTGTACAGCTGTTTTTTTAATTTTTCTTGCTGCGAATAAGCCGCGCTGTCGGCACAGAGACTGCCTGGTGGGGGGTGTGTTTAGTTCTTACCTTCCCCCGGCGGGGCTCGGCGCCGATCGCGCAGGCCTTCCCCGATGGCAGTAGCAGCGTGGAAGAGGAGATGGCGCCGTGCAGAAGAGTTTTTAAATCCCCTCTGGGCTGGCTCCTATTGGAGGGCGGGCGGGGCTTCCGATCGCGGCGTTCTCGGCGCTGATTTTAAATTTGTACAGCTGTTTTTTTAATTTTTCTTGCTGCGAATAAGCCGCGCTGTCGGCACAGAGACTGCCTGGTGGGGGTTGTGTTTAGTTCTTACCTTCCCCCGGCGGGGCTCGGCGCCGATCGCGCAGGCCTTCCCCGATGGCAGTAGCAGCAACACAATGTTGGGTTCCATATTAGGTGCTACAACCCAAGAAAGAGATCTAGGTGTCATAGTGGATAACACATTGAAATCGTCGGTGCAGTGTGCTGCGGCAGTCAAAAAAGCAAACAGAATTTATTTTATTTATTTATTTAACTTCTTTTACTATACCGACACTCAAGACCAGGTCTTATCGTACCAGTTTACATTAGAACAAGGGGAAAAACCAATTAACGTATAAGTGGAAATGAGAAGTTACATTAAAACAGGGAGAGTAAAAACATGGATGTCGGAAGATAGGACAGAATTAAGTAATCAAACAATAAGTTAACAAAATTACAAACTATAAATTAACATAAAACAATAAATTAGTAATACAGAAACATGGATTATAATCAGTGGAAATATACATGGAAATATATATATATGGAAATATATACAGCTGAAATATACATGGTATGTCAAATGGGAGGAGTGGCGGGGGTGAGGGAAAAGGGTGGGTTGAGGTTGCGAGGGGAAAAGGGAAAAAGGTTGGGAGTGCGGGGAGGGAGAAGGGTGGGTTGGAGAGTGAGAGAGAGTTGGTTAAAATGGAATCCTTCAACGATAGGCTTGTGTGAACAGCCAGGTTTTAAGTTTTTTTCTGAAGATTAAATGGCATTGTTCCTGGCGTAAGTCTTGAGGAAGCGAATTCCAATGTAGGGGACCTGCTGTCGAAAATGCTCGCTTGTGGATGGAGTTGTGAACTGATGATTTGTTGGGAGGGGCCATGAGCTTACTTTTGTAGGCAGTTCTTATTGGTCTTGATGATGTATGTAGTTCCAGAGGGAAGGTGAGTTGGAGAGAGGATTGTTGGTAGACCGATTTGTGGATGATAGTGAGAGCTTTGAACAGTATTCTATGTTGAATAGGGAGCCAATGTAAGATTTTTAGGATAGGTGTGATGTGGTCCTTGCGCCGTGTGTTTGTAAGGATCCTGGCCGCTGCGTTTTGCAGCATCTGTAGAGGTTTGGTCGAAGAGGCGGGGAGACCGAGTAGAAGAGCGTTGCAATAGTCAATCTTTGAAAACAGTATTGCTTGAAGCACAGAACGGAAATCCTGGAAGTGTAAGAGCGGTCTTAGATGCTTCAGGACCTGTAGCTTGAAGAAACATTCTTTAGTTGTAGCGTTAATGAATTTTTTGAAATTCATTCTGGAGTCAAGGGTGGCCCCAAGGTCTCTGACATGGCTTGCTAGTGGGGTTATTGTGTTATTAGTGAAGGGGTGGTTATCGCTAGGGGAGATAACCAGGAGTTCCGTTTTGGACGTATTTAGGACCAGGTTGAGATTCGAGAGAAGCTGGTTGATGGCATGTAGGCAGTCGTTCCAGAAATTTAGAGTTGAGGAGATGGGGTCCGAGATGGGGATTATGATTTGCACATCGTCTGCGTATATAAAATGGGTGAGGTTGAGGCTATTGAGCAGCTGGCATAAAGGAAGTAGGTATATGTTAAACAGGGTAGGGGACAGAGAAGAGCCCTGTGGTACTCCTTGTTTTGATGGGACGGGGTGGGATTCTTTGTCGTTTATTTTAACTTTGTAGTACCTGTTGTTCAAAAAGGATTTAAACCAGAGCAGTGCGGAGCCAGAGATGCCTATTTCCATTAGACGGCTGATGAGGATGTCGTGATTTACCGTGTCAAACGCCGCAGAAATATCGAGTAGGGCTAGGAGGTAAGATTGTCCCTTGTCAAGGCCCATCAGGATGGTGTCCGTTAAAGAAAGAAGGAGGGATTCTGTGTTTAGGCGTTTCCTGAAACCGAATTGAGAAGGGTATAAGATATTGTGGGAGTCCAAGTAGTCGGTGAGACGGAAGTTGACAAGTTTTTCCATTATTTTAGCTTTAAAAGGTAGGTTTGCGATGGGGCGGAAATTTGCTGGGTTGGCTGGGTCCAGATTGGGTTTTTTTAGTAAGGGTTTCAGCGAAGCAATTTTTAAGGAGTCAGGGACAGATCCTTGATTGAGGGAACAATTTATGATGTCTGCCAGAGATCTGGCAATGGTGTTAGGAATGGTGAGGAGAAGTTTGGTTGGTATTTGGTCTAGAGGGTGAGACGAGGGTTTCATTTTCTTGATAATCGATTCTATTTCCAGGGATGATGTAGGTTCAAGAGATACTAGCGTCTGTTTAAGAATAGTAGAGGATGGATTTTGGCTAGGAGTTTGGCTGGGGGGTTGTAAGGCTATTGATGATTTGTTGGATGTTGCCAGTGGGCCAAGTAGGTTTTTGACTTTGTTGTCAAAGAAAATCGCCAACTCTGTAGATTTGTTTTGGGCTTCTTCTTCTGAGAAGGTAGAATGTTGGGAATTATTAGAAAAGGAATGGTGAATAAAACGGAAAATGTCATAATGCCTCTGTATCGCTCCATGGTGAGACCGCACCTTGAATACTGTGTACAATTCTGGTCGCCGCATCTCAAAAAAGATATAATTGCGATGGAGAAGGTACAGAGAAGGGCTACCAAAATGATAAGGGGAATGGAACAACTCCCCTATGAGGAAAGACTAAAGAGGTTAAGTCTTTTCAGCTTGGAGAAGAGACGACTGAGGGGGGATATGATAGAGGTGTTTAAAATCATGAGAGGTCTAGAACGGGTAGATGTGAATCGGTTATTTACTCTTTCGGATAGTAGAAAGACTAGGGGGCACTCCATGAAGTTAGCATGGGGCACATTTAAAACTAATCGGAGAAAGTTCTTTTTTACTCAACGCACAATTAAACTCTGGAATTTGTTGCCAGAGAATGTGGTTAGTGCAGTTAGTATAGCTGTGTTTAAAAAAGGATTGGATAAGTTCTTGGAGGAGAAGTCCATTACCTGCTATTAAGTTCACTTAGAGAATAGCCACTGCCATTAGTAATGGTTACATGGAATAGACTTAGTTTTTGGGTACTTGCCAGGTTCTTATGGCCTGGATTGGCCACTGTTGGAAACAGGATGCTGGGCTTGATGGACCCTTGGTCTGACCCAGTATGGCATTTTCTTAACAATCTATGCCACCTGCTTGCAGGACTAGGAATCATACATTACATTTATGCAGACGATATTCAACTAATTCTACCCATAGAAGACACATTAGAGAAAACGTTAAACCTAGCTAACATGTACCTGTACATTATAAGACAACTACTAAACCAAATGGAGCTTGTGATTAATATTGATAAAACAGAATTTCTACACTGAGAATGGAAAAATACTGAAATCAGCCAAACTTCAATAATCCTCAAAGACAACCAGAAAATTGAACTAGCTGAAAAAGTACGTAAGCTTGGAATAATAATGGACCCTGAAATCAATCTAAAACAGCACATATCACTAAAAGTAAAGGAAGGCTATGCAAAACTCAAGATACTCAGAAAACTAAAACCTCTACTAACACTAACTGATTTCCGAACAGTTCTACAGGCACTAGTTTTCTCCAGCATGGACTACTGTAATGCCCTTCTACTAGGACTCCCGAATACAACATTAAGACCACTTCAAATACTTCAAAACACAGCAGCTAGAGTACTAACCGGAAAAAGGAAGAGGGACCATATAACTGAAACCCTGGCGGAATTACATTGGTTACCTATTGAACACAGAATTAAATACAAAGCCCTATGTACCATACATAAACTAATACATGATGAAAAATCGGACTGGCTAAACACAGCATTACGAGTTCACGTCCCACACAGAAACATTCGATCAGCAAATAAAGCACTCTTAACCATTCCTTCAGTAAAAACGGCAAGACTAATCCAAGTGAGAGAAAGGGCCTTATCACTAGCAGGCCCCACACTTTGGAACACAATGCCTACAGAGATCAGATTACAAAGAGATCGCAAAACATTTAAGTTTGAAAACATGGCTTTTTAAACAAGCATTTTATAAAGAGACAGGAAAATAGAAAACATTCAGGAATAGGCAGAAGAGAACCGACGCACAGCCCTTAGGAATGTGCAGTAGAGTAGTCTTTGAACTCTACATCACTATAAACATAATTGTTACACTCTGAATAATGAATTTTACCCGTGAACAGTAATTACTGGTACATTCGGTCATGACCTACTTCACGAAACAATTGTTTGTCTTTAATGATATATTGTAACTGAGCCTTTGACGGCACCTGTTAGAATGTACTTTAGTACGCTTTTACCTACATTAATTTATGTGCCAACATGTAAACCGTTGCGATGGTAGATAACTTAGCGACGGGATAGAAAAGGTTTTAAATAAATAAAAAATAAAAATAATTCAAGATGTATCACATGGCCAGCAGTCTCCTCGATGTGGGTCACATTCTCTTGGATAGAAGACACCAACTGTGTCACCTTCTTGATTATCACCCCCAATTTTGCTGAAATATTGGAGGTGAGTTTTTCTGAGAAGGATTCAAACATTTTCTGTAAAGACTTGGTCATGTCAAGGATGGTAGTGGTACAGGCCACTCATCATCTTAGACTGAATCATCTTCTGGACCACCCTTATCCAGTTTCATCTTCCTATTAATCTGCTGCCCCTTCACCATTTTATTCACTCTAAAGGCTTGTAAAGACTTTTTCTGTCTGTCCTTACTCATGCTTTTGTCTTCCACACAGAAAAAACAGGATGAACCCAGGATTTTATCTGTTGGTCAGGAAAGCCACACTGCCAGCACCCTTCCTCTAGCAGACCTCCATGATTCATCTTTTTTGATATAAGTAAATAATTGTTTGTCAGCAATCTAAAATTGGATGAATCCAGCAAAAACATAAGAGTAATAGATTAACAAGAAAGTGGTTCCTCTTTCTGAATTACAGCTGTCTTTAGATGGTATTGCATTTATTGATAAACCTGTGATAAGTCATGCTACACTCTTCCATTGGCTTAGAAAAGCATGTTTCTAGTGTATCAAGAGGTACCCAAGTTTTGCTTAGGTTGGTTTTTCATCTTAAACCATATCTGACTAACACACAATTTGGACAAGTAGTACAAGCGCTGGTAACTTCAAAATTAATCTACCCTATCTCCCTTCTATTAGTGATTCCTAATAAGACTATTCATCATTTATTTTATTTTATTTATTTTGTGTTTTTCTATACTGGCATTCGCGAAAGGTTTCACATCATGCTGGTTTACAATTAACAAAGGGGGTGTACGAAGAATAAACAATAACAAAACAGGTGCGTAACGAAGAACATTTCAGTTACAATAAATATTGCAGTTACAATAAAACAGGGAAATACACAACTGGGAGCAGGGAACAGTCGATAGGAAATTAACAGAAGGAACAAATTTACAAATTTATGGTATTTACTAAGTAATTGAATATAACCATGATGATGTTTATCATGTTAAGGTAAGGTCGGAAAGTCGGTTAATGGTGAGTTAAAAGTTCAGTTGGGGATCATGTGTCTGCCCGCCTAATTTCAGGAATTACTATTCAAAATCATATGTCCCCTATTCTGGCTAATCATCACTGGCTTCCAGTTAGCTAGTGAGTCTAGTTTAAAACTTTGTTTGGCTTTTAAAGCCCTTTATAACATGGACTCTATCTACCTTCCTCTTAAACTCCATGCTTACATTCGAGTACTATTTCTGTGTTCTAGTATTGACTTTCATAAGTGTCTCCCTTCACCAAATGAAAATTAGGGAATTTACACAAAAAATTCTCTCTCACTAGCAGTTCCTTTTCTCCGAAATGTCCCGCTGAAAGATTTACATCTTCAGGGCATTATTTAAAATTTGGAAAGGGATTAAAGGCTTTTTATACTCCTGGGGGAATTATGTGAAACTGCACAGTGCAGAATTTGCACAGCATTCCCCTTCTGGGCTGAATTTTAATATTCTGCACAAAATTTGAAGTGTCTGGTGGCTGCTAGCAAAGTCCACCCCACCCACGGTCAATAAGTACTGAAGTCCGGTGGGCTATTAGTGGAGTCCATCCTGTTCGTGGACGAGGAGCAGCATGGCCAAAAGGTAGGCCCAGTGGGACTTTGAGTGGAGGCCATTCCACCCACAGCCAAAGACAAAGATGAGAGGCCTGGAGAGCCACAAGCGGAGCCCATCCCGCCTGCAGCTGAAAATGATGGAGAGGCCCAGAATGACAGCACAAGAGAGTAAATATGGATGCGAGAATGCTTGTGAGAGAGGGAATCTGAGTGAGGAAGTGTGTATATGAGTAAGAGCTCTGGAGCTTGTGTGCTTGATTGAGGGTGTATGTGAGAGAGGGACTGTGTGTGAGGGAGCCCATGTGCAGGGGTTTGTGAGTGTGCGTTTGTGTGAGAGACAGAGGAAGCTTGTGTCAGGGTGTGTGTGTGTGAGTGTGAGAGAGAGAGAGGACAGAAGGAAACCTGTGTGACGGGATGTATGAGGGGTCAAACTCTGGGAATGGAGGGCTGGGGAGTGGAGATAGCGTGGGAAGGATTGAGCCTGGAGGGGGAGGGGAAAGATAGTGGACAGCAGAGCAGAGTGGAGTTAGGGCATGAGAGATGTCTGGCCAGGCGAGTAAGGAGAGAGGGTGGGACACTCCTACAGTGTACTTCTAGAGGAACTCTGCTCAAAGCTTTTCAGTAATAACCTTTCTGTATTACATCCTGGTATGAACGCCTTTATGTCTGCTGATTCTGTACTGTGCACTTTCATGTATATAGTTCTAGTTATAATTATTATAATCAGCATCTCCCCATTGATGCTTGTTATATCTAAGGGCTCCTCCCTAAGATTATCTATATGTTACTGAGTTCACCATCTTTATGTGTTATATGTAAGGGCAATGCCCAAAGTTTTATGTTCATTGTGAACCGATACGATGTGCGAACGGATATCGGTATATAAGAAATGTTAAATAAATAAATAAATAAATAAATTTTAAATTACTCAAAGACTGACATGTACATTGTATTATTTTGACCAATTAAAACTATGCAGATATTTGTAGAATTTTACAATTTTGTGCACTGAATTCCCTCAGGATTATTTTTATTTTGCTCAAGCATTCAAATATTAAGACTGAAGAAGTGGTTTCCTGGTGTTTTCTTTTATGCTATCCATGCTGAGGTCCTTATTCAAATAACTTTAGCTGGACTAAGAAGTTGTCCAGCTAAATGAAAATGTGGCCACTTATCTAGCTAAATTCTAGCTGGATAACTATTTGTCCAGCTAGAATTTGGCTAGATAAGTGAAAGGCATTCCAGTGGCAATCTCTTTGACTTCCTTGCTGATGACAGTCAGCAATGACAAATGGTCTAGATTGTTGGGAATAGCTTTGTGCATTGAATGGAAAGACTTGCAAGCTCTTTTACATTTGACATCCATTTGGGTTTAGCAGCTCAAGATATGTGGGTGTGATTTATCAGTCACAGGGGGTTGCGCTTAAACTATCTCATGCCTCTGTTTTGCCTTTTGCTAACTATATTAGCCCACCCACCTGGGGGATAATGATCTTGTCAATTTGTTTGGCCAAAAGCTATTAAATGTTATTAGGAATGATATCGCTCTCCTTACCTCCTGGTTGCCCAACACCTGCTTCCTCTGATGGCTATTTTCATCTTTGAGCAATGGTAGCAATAGTATTCTGTACTTGATATGTTTATGGAATGCCCAGATGATTAAAATTCAAAAGAATAATATCAGTGGCCATGTGATACTCCAGTATTAATTTTTTTTTTTTTCATTTTTGGTAAGATCTGAATTCTTGCAGGGAGAGGACAAAAGAGATGGGGGATGAAATGGCTGGGGGTGAGATTGTAAGAAATGGAAAGCCAGGCTCATGAGGAGAAGCTAGATGGGAGTTGAAAGCCTGAGCTACTCCACTGTGTGATGGCTGAGAATAAAAACATGCCTGCAGCCACATGGCCAGGCTCATCTCCTTAGCAGAGAAAAAGGGTGGCCTAACATCTGACTTCAGATCAGAATGCATTGCATGGGGTTTCGGTAACTAATTGCTGGTATTGGGTGGCTGAAGTGACTGGGGGCAGGATGCTGTGCAACATGGCCAGGCTTAAAAGAGCCAGGTGTGGGCTTGCTTAGCTTCTTCTTTGCTGCCTCTACTCAACAGATTATCTGCCCAGATCTATTCCAATACTGAGCCTTTCAACTATTAGGTAAGCTAGGTCTTGTCAAATAATAAGGAACTGGGAGGAAGGCAAAAAGGAGGAAAAGCTGGAATTTCCATTCATGTCCTGGCTTTACAGATTCAGGATATCCATGCAGGCATATGCAGTACTTAAAGAATGCTTTGGTTATGTTCTTTTTTTACATTCCTTCAATAGTTTTGTTTAATTATGACAATGGTAGGGCTGTGGCTTATGAATGTTACTTTAAATAGTACCAAAAACGGGATTACTTTCCTGAAATGCTTTTTTCAGACACTAGCAGATCAATGGAGTTACATATCTAGAAATCACATCATATGCATCATCACAGTAACATTTGGAGAGCTTTCCAGAAGAATATTTTAAACATAAATGGATAAGAACTCACATGATACCTAACCCACTATTAAGAACATAAGAAATTGCCATGCTGGGTCAGACCAAGGGTCCATCAAGCCCAGCATCCTGTTTCTAATAGAGGCCAAACCAGGCCACAAAAACCCGGCAATTACCCAAACACTAAGAAGATCCCATGCTACTGATGCAATTAATAGCAGTGGCTATTCCCTAAGTAAACTTGATTAATAGCAGTTAATGGACTTCGCCTCCAAGAACTTATCCAAACCTTTTTTGAACCCAGCTATACTAAGGGGTAGATTTTCAAAGGGGTACGCGCGTACCCCCCAAAAACCTACCCCAAACCCCCAGGACGCGCATAAGTCCCGGGGCTTGCAAAAAGGGGCGGTCAGGGGCGTGGCCAGAGGGCGCAGTTAGGGATCGGGGGCGTGTGGGCGGTCCGGGGGCTTGGCCAAGTGCCCCGACAGAGCGGCCTGTGTTGGGGCCTGCCGCGCCGGCAGTAGTAACTTCTCCGATAAAGGTAGGGGGGGGGTCTAGATAGGGCCAGGGGGGTGGGTTAGGTAGGGGAAGGTGCGGGGTGGGGGGAGGGAACGGACAGCGCACGCAGGGCTTGGCGCGCGCAAGTTGCATAAATGTGCACCCCCTTGCGAGCGCCAACCACGGATATTATAAGATATGCGCGGCTACGCACGTATCTTATAAAATCCAGCGTACTTTTGTTCGCGCCTTGTACGCGAACAAAAGTACGCGCACGTGTATGTTTTTAAAATCTGCCTCTAACTGCACTAACCACATCCCCTGGCAACAAATTCCAGAGCTTAATTGTGCGTTGAGTGAAAAAGAATTTTCTCCGATTAGTCTTAAACATGCTACTTGCTAACTTCATGGAATGCCCCCTAGTCCTTCTATTATTCGAAAGTGTAAATAACCGATTCACATCTACTCGTTCAAGACCTCTCATGATCTTAAAGACCTCTATCATATCCCCCCTCAGCCGTCTCTTCTCCAAGCTGAACAGCCATAACCTCTTCGGCCTTTCCTCATAGGGGAGCTGTTCCATCCCCTTTATCATTTTGGTTGCCCTTCTCTGTACCTTCTCCATCGCAACTATATCTTTTTTGAGATCCGGTGACCAGAATTGTACACAGTATTCAAGGTGCGGTCTCACCATGGAGCGATACAGAGGTATTATGACATTTTCTGTTTTATTTACCATTCCCTTCCTAATAATTCCTAACATTCTGTTTGCTTTTTTGACTGCTGCAGCACACTGAGCCGACGATTTTAAAGTATTATGCACTATGATGCCTAGATCTTTTTCCTGGGTGATAGCTCCTAATATGGAACCTAACATCGTGTAACTACAGCAAGGGTTATGTTTCCCTATATGCAACACCTTGCACTTGTCCACATTAAATTTCATCTGCCATTTGGATGCCCAATCTTCCAGTCTTGCAAGGTCCTCCTGTAATGTATCATAATCTGCTTGTGATTTAACTACTCAGAATAATTTTGTATCATCTGCAAATTTGATAACTTCACTTGTTGTATTCCTTTCCAGAATAGCAAAAGTAGAAAAACAATGGATATCTCCCATCAGGGAGACGGTAGGCTATGTGAATTGACTGAGCTAATGCTATCAGAGAATGAACTTTACAGGTAACATTCACTTTTGCTAATAACAAGCAGCTTCAAAGGAGGCATAGATATGAAACTAGCTTTAGTAACATTAACAGATAAAGAAAAATGTTAACTTAGAAACATCTGATTTATGACATTTACATTTCATTTTCTATTAAAATAAAACTCCAAATATATAACAAAAAACAGGAAGACAAACAGAATCGGTGCTTAGGAGGGTGGAGTTGGGCTTTATCCAGAAAAATGTCCTTGTGAACCAATAAGCCACATCTCAAATCTCAACAACAAAAATATCAAAAGCAGTATGGCTTTGATTAATTTATAGAGTGAACTTCAAGTAGCAGGTTTACAAATCCAAGAAGGATGACCTTAGATTAGGAACCAATATTTTCATCATCTAAACAGTATGGGCACTAACATACCATTCTATAAGGTTAACTCTGTAAGGTAGTACAAATGAGAATAATTGATATGCCGTGTTATCTGAGGGTCTAAGCGGCTTACAAATGAACACATGCATAAATTACAAACATTAGTGAAGACACAAATAACGAGTAAAAACAATTTAAAAATAATTATAATTCAGTGTGCTAGTCAATGAGAGATGCTGGCTTTTCCCAAGGGATATGAAGATCTATTGGTGTGAGAAGAAACAAAAAACTAAGTGGAATTCACTCTGGATAGAAAGGAATCTGTAACTATTTATGTAAATTAAATACTTTTTCTTGCCCATCAAACCCTTGTCCCCACTGCAGTATTAAGGTTTTCGTGTTCTGAGATTGGGGTCTTTCTAGCAAAGACTGTCAATTTTTCTCTTTCTTCAGGACATGTACCTCTATTTTGAAGCAGGCAAGTATTTGTCCTATCTTGAAAAAGCCCAATCTCGATCCTTCTATGCTGAAGAATTATCTTCCTGTTTCTTCTTTGCCTTTTTTATCTAATTAAGGGAATGGTGTTTAAACAGCTGCAAGACTATCTGGAGGTACCTGAGGTACTTTATTATCAGTATGGTTTCAGGCGAGGTCATAATACAGAAGTATTACACTTATCAAGCCTCAATGTGATTCGTTGAGGTTTTCATGCATACATTTTGTTTTGGTCCTCCTTGATATATTTACTATGTTTGATATGCTAGATCAATCGAGCTTGTCTCAATTGGCTGAAATTGGTGTTCAGGATACTGTATTAAGATAGTTTTGTTCCTATCTGACAGGACGCAGCAGGTTCAATAGGGCAGTCTGTTTCCACACCACTGGAGTTCCCCAGGGCTCAGCACTTTATGCCATTTTTTTAAATATTTACTTGCATCCAGTCTGTAAATATTAAGTTTGGGTATTGAATATCATCTCTATGCTGATGATATTCAGTTCTTCATCCCAGTGAAATCTACAGTCTCTCATGGTTTACTGAAGTAGCAATTTATATTCAAGCTATAAAGCACTGGATGATTGATTAATTGATTAATGTTCAGGATTGACAAAACTGGATTGATTATTATTTGATTATTTTGACCAGAACACTATGTGATGACCTACTTCAGATTGGAGATTAGGTTATTCCAGTCCCTAAACAGATTTCAAATCCATTGTAAAGAACTTATCTATAAGGTCTACATGTTATGTCACCTGAAATTGTTTCTAAATCATGATGTCTTTTGAACAATATTACAGGCAATGATTTTAACTGGTTTACACTACTGCAATACTATCAGGTCGATACAGTAAAAATCGCGGGAGAGCGGACAAGCGCCCGCTCTCCCGGCGCGCACACAGGCCACTCTCCTGTGCTCGCAATTCAGAAAAAAAAATTATTCAAATTAGGGCCTGCGGTAAAAAGAGCAGTTTTTACTGCTTTTCTGTACACTTTCCCGGTGCAGAGAGAAATTAAAATGTGCGGCTTGGCTGCACATTTTACTTTCTGATTCGCACGGGAATAACTAATAGGGCCATTAACATGCATTTGCATGTTGAGGGCGCTATTAGTTTTGGGGAGGTTGGACGCGAGTTTTCGATGCGCTATTACTCCTTACTGAATAAGGGGTAAAGCTAGTGCGTTGAAAATGCGCATCCAAACACGGGTTAACAGTGCGCTCCGTCGGAGCGCATTGTACTGTATCGGCCTGTATGTCGGGCTACCAGCCTCCACTTTGGTAGAATTTCAAACAGTACAGAATGCAGCAGCAAGGATTTAACTGGAATTAGGCACAACAATCATGTATCTCCTGAGTTGTGCTCGTTGCACTGGCTTCTTCTGTCTTATGTATCAGATTTAAATTCTTTCCATCGTTCATAAAATTTTGTATTTTAGTGGACCTGTCACTTTAGCAGCTATGTTAAAATTCTATATTACCTTAAAGTAACTTTAGTTTTTACACTTGAGTGAGTCATGGGATTGAATCATCATGGTTGACAGCCTGACCCTGTGAAATTCTTTTACCGACGTACTTAAGATTGGAGGTAGATGCTAAGTCATTTAGAAAGCATCAAGGCTTATTTCCTTACCCAAGCCCTTGGGAGTTTAGAAGCCTGATTTGGGATGGTACCTTCAATTTTCCTTCTATCTCTTACTGTTATACCCAAGAACTAAGGCTTTTTCTTTGTTTAATAATATCTAAGGCTCTCACTTGTTGAGACCCCTTAGTTACCAGGAGTTCAGCAGTAATATCTTTTAGCTTATTATTGCTGGTTTGATTTTATTGTTGCCTATTATTTGTGACAGTGTTTCTGAAATACTTATTTTATTTTACTGGCTACTATGAATGTTTTGTTTTGTACCTCACTCAGGGGCCGATGTAATAAGGAGTGCTGAAGCTGCCACGGGTTTGTGCGCGGATGTACACATATTTGTACGTGCGTTTTCCCATGCAAAGCCCTATACAGGGATGTCATAAGGGTTTGTGCGCGGAAAAAAAGCGCATACGAATGTGCTCACAGACCCATGGTTTTTCCTGCGTGAATGCATGTAACGGCATGCAAAGGAGATGATTAGCTAATCATAGGCAATGCAGGGAGCCATGCTAGTGAGGGTTTTTTAATGCGGGGTTTTTACCGCCATGGTCAGGGCATGGGTTAAGTGTCAGCACCGACTCAGGGGGCTATTTCGATGTCCGAGCATCCTGAAAACCACGTAGCTGAGCGCCTATCTCATGTCCGAGTGGTGAGCTTAGCTAGGTGCTTTTCTGGGCATCAGAACGGCCAGCTTAAAGTGCTTGCTAGGCACTTTTCTGGGCGCCTGACTATATAGATATGTGAGCAACTAAGTACCTAGCTGAGTGCCCAAACGGCAAGATACGCTAGGCGCCTTTCTGGGCACCCGATCGTGCAGATTTTTCGCCATGAACAGAAGAGCACAAGCAGCCTGATAAGAGCCTGGCTGAATACTTATCTCAGCTTCAGAGTGGCCAGTGAGCAAAGCGCTTTTCATGGCACCCAAGGTAGGCGCTTCCCTGGGCGGATAAAAATATCCTGCCCTGTTTTCTGCAGCACAGTTATTTGAAATACTAAAAATACTTTCCAGGGTCATACTTTCACTTAATAGGGAGATCTGTTCGCTCCCTCACTCGTGGATTACCGGCGTGGGTTTTGAGCGCGGAGGCGGCTGCTTATTACATAGGCCCTATACTACACTTAGGTACACGCTGTTAAGCAAATGTTGCTTACCTGGTGTAACAGGTGTTCTCACAGGACAGCAGGATGTTAGTCCTCACAAATGGGTGACATCATCAGGATGGAGCCCTGTACGGAAAACTTTTCTGTCAAAGTTTCAACAAGCTTTGACTGACACTGGCACACTGGGTGCACTGAGCATGCCCAGCCTGCAATTATCCCTGTGAGCCACAGGTGTCTCCCTCAGTCTCGTCTTATAGCTAAAAAGCGCAAGCGAAACTAAAATAAAAGTATACAGACCCAACTCCGCGGGGTGGCGGGCGGGTTTCGTGAGGACTAACATCCTGCTGTCCTGTGAGAACACCTGTTACACCAGGTAAGCAACATTTGCTTTCTCACAGGACAAGCAGGATGGTAGTCCTCACAAATGGGTGAGTACCGAGCTGAGGATGCCTGAGAATGCACCAGATACACTGCAGACACGCGAAAGCGTAATGACGGAGGTGGAAATGGGAACGGAGGGCATCCGCAACACCATAATGGGTTCGTGGAAGGATGTTGGGTAGTGAATTGAAAAAGGTAAGAGTAGTCGGACTGGCCAAACATGGAGCATGCCGGCTAGTCAATGTAAGCAATAATAGGCTGCAAAGGTATGGAGAGGACTCCAGGCTGCAGCCTGATAAAAAAGTACAAGCAGCAGTAACCAAAGGGAAGCTGTTAAGGCTAGGACGGAAACAACAGTATGTGGATACCCACAGTGTTGTAGTGAAGTGTCTGCTTGTTGGTAGCAAAGGAAATACAGACCACTTAGTCAGAAGGATTAGATCTGTGTGGCCACTGGAAGTCGCAGCTTGAGTCTTGCATGGAGGAAAGAGTCAAGTGGAATTCACATGGAATGCAGTGCAATGTAGATAGAATGTAAGCGCAGCATTACTGTCCAGGAATGTGGAAAACCCACTCTCTCCCTAGGGCGAGAGAGAGAGGCTAGGAAAAATTGGCAGAGTAATTCCTGAGTAAAGAGAGATGCAACATCTACCTGAAAAGGATAGAAAGATGAATGCATAGAACCACTCAGTGACGGAGGAACGAGTCAGGTGAGTATGGAAAGAGTGCATAACTCACGGACCCTGCTGGCAGGAATGACATTAAGAGGGAAAGAAGTTCCCTTGCCAAACTGTGGAAGAGAGGAATGGAAAGGCTCAAACGTAGAATGTATGAGACTTATAAGGAAAATATATATGTTCATTCCGTGATTAGAGAAATAGAGGCGGCTTGATCAGTGGATAATCCATGGTAAGCCGACTCAGAGAGGTTTACCGTAAACGGGAACCCAACTCCCAAAACGATACACCTACTGAGAGAAAGGTGTAACTATGTGGAGGATGTCTGGAGAACAGAATCCGAGGGAGTAAGAAAAAATGGTGGAAAAGTAAAAGGAGTAATACCTCTCTTTTTTTTTTTTTAGCGTCAGGAGGTAAAGCCTGCCATATTAAACGGCAAGATTTATGTTTAGAAGGTTTTGTGACGCTACCAGAACCTAAGAACATCAGTAAGTCTATGATTTGGGACTGACTGGTGAGAGAATAAAAGGTTACTGATATGATGGATTGAGAAGTATGGGAAAGCATACTGATCTCAGTCAGGGAGTGGGGAAAAGAATACTGAACCCCATCCCAGTTCAACATTAGAAAAAATGCTGGCTACGAGAGGCAGCAGAAGAGATATATTGAAGAGGCCTTTGAGGGAAGAAAAGGCATCTAAGGGAACGCATAGGAAACATGTGCATCGTATGGAATGATGCAGACGCAGAGGAAAGTTTAATTAACTCAGCGTGAAAAGATTTTCCCTGTACACATGTAATTGAGACCATTCGAGAGGATAGAACCTACGTGGAGAAGGTCTGATAGAGCGTTCATTAAATCTCTTAGATATGTGGCCCAAGGAGGCATGAAGTGAACAAGGGCCAAGGTAGAGCTGCGCAGCTGTCTAGCAGAGCAGCTAAGAGGTAATGCGTGCTTATGAGTTGGAAAGCACATTGTCCCTATGCTGTCTGTCTGTATGCACAAAGAATTGTTGCAAAAGCAGTATTGGAAGGCATAAGGGCATAACTCATGGGTGCAACGTCCAGGACGTTTATGAGAAACTATGCTGGAGTGCAATAGATGCATAATGGGTTGAAAGCTTTCAGGAGAAACTTTATAACCCTAAGGAATTGCGAGCATGAGTCGAAGGAGACTAGGTCCTAGTTCGAACTGGGATAAGAATCAGGGACAAAAGCAATGAAACCACTTAGGTCCATTGAGTATAGAATGTCACTGAATATAACCCATAGCAGTTTTGAATTATGAGAAAAATGCATAGTGGGAAGAAACCCCATAGCCCAACCATGAAAAGTTGAAGGGCTGAGGTTATGGAAAATATGCACAGGGACATATATGAATGTATCAGAATGTCTGTGCGCATGCTGGACAAGAGGGTCTTAAGACTGTGGTGTCCAGAAGTGTTACAGAAGGGATTTATGGCAGTGACAGTAATCCCAGTTAGTAAATGTATAGTGAGTCATGAAAAAAATGAGAGTTCATTGCATGTACTGAAAGTGGTTAGCAGTAGTCTATGCAAGGAAAGTGAATGATGTTACACTCCGCAGAGAAAACAGCATTCACCATGATGCAAGAGACAGTTCACTTACCGAAGCTGGTGCCAACGGCAGAGCTTGGGGTTGTAATGTTGACTCATCATAAAGCACATAGAAACATTAAAATAATGTACTTACTGCAATATGGAGTGATGGTAACCAAAGAAACCATTGTACCTGTGACTTCTAAAGAAAGTTGGAGTTTCTTAGGTCCAGGATGTGCGGAGAGTAACTATTTTCTGTTAAAAGAAAAAATAGTGCAATTAAAACTCCCCAACCCCCCTCCCTTCTCCCCTCTGCACTTCGTAGCGCCTGGGGGAGTGTACCGGGACTTTGGTACAAGGTGGGGTGGCCGCTCTGATATCTGACCAGATGGGAGACCAGGAGGTGTCCCAATGGAGGATATCATGTAGGCTCCAGCAGGAGTGTGAGCGGTAAGTGGTACCCGCATTTCTGTATGCTGTACAAGGAGACACTGAGACCTGTGGCCAGGCTTCAAGGTGGACTTGTACATGGGGCAATGGTTGCTGAATCTCATGTTTAGCAGATCAGCTAATGCAGCTGGAACTTTGGTTGGGAGGGAACCAAGAGTCAGAGCATTGGTCGGCACAGGGACTTGTTACTGACAAGAGAAGAAGCCCTGCTGCAATCCCAAGAAGATAGAGGGGTTCTCCTGGTATTGTGGCTAACATAGCTAACATAGCGATATGTGACACTAATACAGCTCCTAAGGCACATGACCCAGAACTTTTCGAACCACGGTCCGAATGGGAGAACACAACTCTATGGGAATGCCGCCGAAGCGGGTACTTACCATCCGACGTGGATCGCCGCAAGACGAGCCGGTGAAGACTGTTGACTCCGTCGGTCTCTGGAGTCCTCGAGGGTAAGGCCGGGGACGTAAACGTCCATCTCACACTGAAACCCGGTATGGTGGCACAGGTACAGAGGAGACAGGCCAGGCGTGATTGGCGCTTAGACTGCTAAGTGTAACAGATGGCCACAGTCCCACACCACTTGACGGTGGGGCACGCCAGGAACAGGGGAGCCCTAACGGAACTCGTGTTCCCTTCCCTCGTCGCAGCGGCTCGATGTGTCGTGACGCCAATGCAGAAGCCGTCGGACCTGGATCCGGAAGTTCTGGATCACCAAGGACTGCCAAAACTGTAGGAACAGTGCTGATGGCAGTGGTGATGTTGCTCTGCCCGAGCGTTGTCCAGCCTGGAGAAGGATGGCACCGACGTGCTGGATGGCGTCAGTGGCGGACGATCACGATGTCGGCGATGATGGGTGCCACAGTGCTCGGCCCGGTCTTTCCCCAGCGCCGAGATGGAAGCCCTCGTCGTCCTGGAAGGCGATTGATGACGAACTGTCCGCACGCCTGCTCTGCTCCTGACACAATGGAGTGTCTTAAGCTAATACGGGGCTTAAAAAAGAACCCAAAGCGTGGAGCAATGTGAGGAGGTGAGGGTATTATGTGGCGGTGCTATGTCAGTATTGACGATATTGAAGGCAACCTAAGGGGCTTCGAGGATATCATCAAAATGGGTATGAAATCGTCGATGACTGGCCAGGAAAATGATGACAGTGACGGGCACTGACAGCACTGGTATAGGTATCTTTGAAACGATGTGGAATCGAATAATCGAAAAACATTGCCGTTATTGAAAAAGATACCGGCATCGACTGAGTCGAAGTCGAATCGATAGGGCGTCAAGGACACCGAAGGAAAACGTAGGTGTCGAGGGCATCGATGCATGGAGGCGGGCATTTATGCCTTTTGTGGCATGGCCACGGGCATCAACTATAGGGCCACAGACGTTGACGGTATCGATTTGGACAGACTCAGATTTCTAAGTGTACATGGTATCGGTGCCCCAGACATGTGTGTCGGTGGCATCGATATGGGCACATATGGAATCGATGGCATGGATCTCCCAGTCGATGAATTCCATCCCGGCATCAACGCCAGTCCTGGAATCGACATGGGCATCGATGCCAGCCATAAGGCTGGCAGTGGCATCGACGCCCATCCGCGGAATCGAGCCGGCATGGATACCCATCGATGGGACCCACCTGGGCATCGAATTTCACCGATGGGAGCAGCCTGGCATCGACTGCCCTCGATGGATGCATTCTAACATAGATGCCCATGGATGAAACACCTGGGCATCGGTGTCCATCGATGCAAAAGGACCTGGCACCGATGCCATCGACGGACGGCCATCCGGCACCAATGCCATCGACGGACAAGCCATCCGGCACCGATGTCCACCGATGGGGACCATCCGGCACCGATGTCCACCGATGGGGACCATCCGGCATCGATGCCCACCGACGAATCAATGTGGCACCGATGCCCACCGATGGAAAAGGGCTGGACATCGGTGGGGAGGATGGGGCATCGATGGCATCCCCAAAAGGGGGGGTGGCATCGATGAAGTGACCCTGGGATCGTTAAAAAGTGTCTCGGGCAGCGGTGGCGGCGACCCGAGTATGCATGGCAGTGACTAACAGCGTGTGCGTCAATGGCATGCATCCGGGTAGGGACGGCACCGAGGAAGCCCAAGGAAAAAAACAGTGCGTAGGAGGAAAAAAAGCCTGGTAGCACTGAAAAGCAAAAAAAAAACATGGATAAAGGCATCAGGGCACCGTGGGGGGAGGGGCGCTGATGACATATAAAAGCCCAGGGCGGTTTAGGAGGGTACCGGTGTAGCGATAGGGTATCGACTGCGTGAGGGTACCAGGGAACGAAGGACTTGAAGCTACAGAGGTCCTAAAGTTAAGGAAAAAATCCCTACCCCACTAGCATAAGCAAGCAGAGTGTCACAGAGATACTCGCAAGCTGTTTAAAGCTAACTGAAAAATGGGGGAAGGGAAGGCTTCAGTCAGTTAACAGCCTTAAGATAGTGACAGGAACCGACCGAAAAATAAGAATTAGTACTCACCGAGCGTCGTAAAAACGTACGCGGAGGGAGACCTGTGCAGGGAAAAGTGTTTTTTGAAGTGAAAAGTTAAGTGTTTCCATGAGGTAATTAGTTAAAAAATCCTCACAGAGCTCCAACCGCTATGCTGACTGCAGAGCGGAAAAAAGAAGACTGAGGGAGACACCTGTGGCTCACAGGGATAATTGCAGGCTGGGCATGCTCAGTGCACCCAGTGTGCCAGTGTCAGTCAAAGCTTGTTGAAACTTTGACAGAAAAGTTTTCCGTACAGGGCTCCATCCTGATGATTTCACCCATTTGTGAGGACTACCATCCTGCTTGTCCTGTGAGAATGATTCATACCGCAGCCGGAGCCGCGGGCAGCCTCTCACCTCTTTTTTTTTTTTTTTTTTAATTTATATTTTATTCACTTTCAAACAATTATAACAAGAAACAATACTTGTAAGGGATACAGAAACAATAATAATATTAGGAAATACTATACAACCATGTGTACTTAACCAATACACTAGATGCATTTATACCAACAGTATTCAATAGTTTTTTCATTGGAACTGAGGGGGGGAGAGGAAAGAAATTAAAAAGGAGTATATAGGAAAATTATATAATACGAGGCCTTGCAGCAGCAAAATGATATAATTTTCCTCTCACCTCTTTTTTCACCTTTTTTCTCCTTCTTCAGTGGCCCGGAGGCTGCCGACGTCCTTTCTGTGCGGCTAGAGCCGCTCCAGTGCTGCACTGCAGCCAGGAGACCGTCGACGGCGTCCCCACGCAGTCCGGAGACCGCCAACGTTCCAGCTCCTATCTGCTGGTGGGGAGCCGCTTGGGTGCATTCCTACACTGCCTGGAAGCCGCCGACAGCATTCTCATGCGGCTAGGGGGCCGCTGACATTACCTTGTTCCCTTCATGGGAGGGGCCTCTGTCCTCGGCATTGCCTGTGGCATGGAGCCGCCCTCAGTCGCTTCCCTGTGGCCTGTTCCGCGGCGCAGCTCTGCTCCTGCACTCAGCGGCAGGGACGCCGCTCTCCAAGGTCCTGCCCACTTCCTCTTAGGGGTGAGGCCGCACCTCTCTTCGCCTCTTAAAGGGCCAGCAGGAGAGTGGTACTCCTGATGTCATCATGGGAGTTTCTCTTCAGCTCTATAAGGGCCTGTCTTAATTGCTTTGTTGCCTTCGCAAGGAGCCAGTCCTCCTTAGGACTTCTCTGCAATCCAGCTTCTCATTGGCACTCTGTTCCATGTTGGAATTCCATGTCTTTGTCTTCATCTTCGTCAAGGTCTCTCGTCGGACCCAGTGTCTTCATCCGTCCAGTTCCTGATGTTCCGACGTCAGTCTCTTCAGATCTCCTGATGTTCCTGATGTCCTCTTCTCCAGATGTCTTCTCTTCCTGATCTTCCTGTATCCAGACGTCCTTTGCCTTGGAAGCGTAAACCTCCAGAAGATTCCGGCTTTTAATCCTCCGAGCTTCAGGTTTCATACTCCGAGTTCGCTCGAGCTCCGCACTGAGCCTTTTACTACGAGTCCGTGGATCCTGAGGTCCTTTTCCTTATCCTGAATCCTGTTCAGGTGTTTGGAGACCCTTGCATTTGCCTTGTGCATATGACCTGTATCATATCAGCGTGGTCCGTGCCTTGCCTTGACTGGCTATGGAGGGCGCACTTCGGTGCAGGCCTCGTCGGAGTCTTCACTGTGGAACCTCCAAGTAACCTGAGTTGGGACCCACCAGCGTAGTCTGTGACCTGCCTTAATTGGCTTGTAGGGCGCCTGGTGTGGCAGTACCTATTCAGAATTCTTGACCTTGTGACTCTGTCGGAGTCCTTCTCTTCAAGCAATCTGAGTCCTGTCTCAGTTCTTCAAGCAACTCGAGTCCTGTCTCAGTTCTTCAACCCTTCAAATATCCTGAGTCATGTCTCAACTTTTCAAGTATCGTGAGTCTCGTCTCATCTTTCAAGTATCCTGAGTCTTCGTCTTCGTCTGATGTCTTCGTCCTTCAGCCTCTGTCCGTCCTGTCACATTTGCTGTTCCCGTACAGCATGTCCGAAAGGGCTATCGAGTGGCCGGAGGGCTACCACAGAGACCAACATTGCATTGCTGGGTCTCTTCGATGTGATCAGGTTCGGCAGAGGCCAGGGTCCTGCCTGTCCAGCCTGTGCTTGGACACTCCTTGCCTGCCTCGGCGTTTCCCCAGAGCTCCTCTGTGGTTGTGTCGTGGCCCAAGGGTACCCAATTTCCCAGAAATGGGACCGCCTCCAGCGTTCCCATAACACACGCATTTTTCCGTATGTGCCCAGATTTCTGCATGCAAGTCATTTGCATAATTTGTTTTTACATCCCATGGAAGCGGCAGCTTCAGCCGTGCGCTGTGATTGAGCCCTTGTTTTGCCGCTGGTCTTATTACATCGGCCCCTCAGAATGGAGATTGGGCAAGTAATAAATAATTTAAGATAAATAATTGGCTTTCTTGTAATCCAGTATGGGAAGAATAACTTTTTACTTATTGGTGTGAGAGTGAATGAAATATAAGACTGACTGAGTGATTAAGATGAAGGAAATATTTATTTATTTATTTTATTTATTTATGTTCTTTTTTATACCGAAATATAGCAGAGTGCCTTCATTCCGGTTTACAGTGTAACAATTCATTACATTGAAACAGATATAAAATATAATTATAATACACTGCAAAGAGCAAAATATATATATAACATCTCAGCAAAAGCAGAGTATATCAGTAAATCAGTAAATCAGGATGGATGTGAATTACCACCTTGTTATGATAAAATATAGTGTGAGGTGTCTAAATCACCATAGCCTGAAAGTGGGTTGAAGTGAGTGTCACCCAAAATACAACCTTTTTGGTCAGATATTTAAGCTCATAAAAGCTATAAGGGGGTGATCAGAAAGATAGGTTAAAACCAAATTTATGTCCCATGATATTGTGTAGCCTTTATGGGAGAGAGCAAATGAAATGAACCCGAGAAATAACAGCAGAAATTACATTCCTTTTTATAAATGGTGTTAAATGCCAAAGCAGATAAAAGAACCCTAATGGAACTGACTACTAACCAACCTCCAACAGATATAGAAGGTAATTAAGCACATTTGTTATGGAAAAAAGCACCTAGAAACTACCTTCACACCAGAAAGCAAACCTCCTCCATTTTTAACAGTAAGACCATATGATAGACTAATCTTTGCAAGCCAGAAAAGCTCAAAACATCCTTCAACACACCAAGCCTACTTATCACTACTCTCTCAGCTTCCAAGCAGAGAGGGGAAGGGATTGGATGCTGGGATGGAAGAGAGTGCCTTGGCTCTGACTGATTAGAATTGGAGAATATCCTTAGCCTGATAGGTTTAGTGATGGGTATCATAAGAAAATTAGTGGATCATACCTGTCTTGGCCAAAAAGGAGCTATGGAGGATATGTATTTGCCTTTCCCCTAATGTAGGAAGATGGTATCTGTTGTTAGATTGCCTTCTGATCTCTTCCTGGAGCAAAGAACTAGTATCTTCTTACTCAGAACTGTCACAAAAGAATTCCACCTTGAGCAGATTGCAATCAAGGAAGATTGTGTTTGTTATCTTTAGATCAAGAGACTGTTGGGGGGGGGGGGGTGCTTAAACATGCTTCAATTCAATCTGCCAAGATGTTTTGCTTACTGCATGGTCATTGAGAAGACAGACTACCCAATTACCTAATCTCCTCAGAAAACTGAGCTTATATCTTTTTTCTTTGGAGAATAAATTAACTATCCAATTGTGTGTAATGGCACAGTATTGTTGGCAATCTGCTTTCTGAAGGCCTTTACAATGTTTAGAACAGCTCTCATCTTTGGATGAAATCTTTATTCATGGAAAGACCAGGGCTGTGGGCATCCTTTTGATATTGTTTGTAAGGTTTTGGGTGGACCCTTGGATGCTGTGGCTGCTGACCATGCCCACAGGGGGGAGTCCCGTGAGGGGCCACAGGTCAGGCTCAGCTTAGGACACACAACACAGATAGATCTTTTATTAACAGTATTGAGGAGCCACCAGAGGTAGCAGTAGTGAGCAGAGATGAAGCCCGGCTGGGCTTGTAGTCCCTCAGGGCTCTGGAACAGCGATCCCACAATGGCTGTGCTGTAGTGAAGAGAAACTGAGATAGTGAGTACAATAAAGTATATGCAGGGTTCTGGAATAGAGCAACGTAGGTTGAGTACTCATACAGCGGTTTCTCTCGGTAGGGAACACAGGAGCTGGAGTAGAGGCAGGCCCTCGAGGAGCGAGTATCTGGTTCCAGACAACAGCTCTGAGAGAAGTAGATGGTAACTCACTGATGGTGTAGGCAGCGGTATCTTCCAGGCAGAAGTGAAGTCCAGGCAGCGAGTCCAGGAACTTGGGCCCTTGAGGAGTGAGTACCGGTTCCAGACAGCGACCTGAAAGAGAAGAGAGAGGCCCCCGAGGAGTGGGTACCCCAAATAGAGTAAGTCCAATAATGGAGAGGCAGAGTAGCTAGGTACGGAGAGCGAATCCCATCCATAAGGAATCCCTTTGCTAACTCGATTAGCTAGCAGTAGCGTAGGCTTTTTGTATCCGGGATGCGTGACGACATCACAGAGGGACGCCCCTGAGGTTTGCGCTAAAGAAGGTATTTGAAGCAGGGGCCACGTGGCGCGCGTGCCCTATGGCAACTAGACAGCATGGCGGGAGGCAGCGCCCAAGCCGGACCGGGGACGCCGGAGAAGACGGCAGGCAGACACCGTGGCAGCCAAACGTCCGTCAACCGCGGGAGAAGTCGCCAGAGAGGTAAGCAGGGCAGAGTGGAGACGTCGGGCAGCGACAGTCGTAACAGTACCCCCTTTCAAAGGGCGATCTCCTCTGCGGGTACCAGGTTTAGGTTTTGAAGGATGCGCGAGATGAAATTGACGGAGCATCTCTTTATCAAGGATGTTAGCCTGAGATTCCCAAGAGTTTTCTTCGGGGCCGAAACCCTCCCAAGAAAGGAGGTATTCAAGTGTTTTGCCTCGTGTTCGGACATCAAGAATCTCTTCAACCTTGAATTCTAGGTCATCTTCTGCATTGATGGCAGGTGGTTCCTGAATCTTGGAAGAGAATTCACTGAGTATGAGAGGTTTCAAGAGTGAAACGTGAAAAGCGTTGTGGATGTTTAGTCCGGGTGGTAACTTCAGACTGTAGGTGATATTGCCAAGACGTCGGAGGATTGGAAATGGTCCAATGTAGCGAGGAGCGAACCAAGTGGAGGGTAATTTCAGTCTGAGATGTTTGGTAGATAACCAGACTTTGTCACCAGGTTTGAAGAAGGCGCGCTTGAGAATGGTGAGCGTCATAGACCTTCTTAGCGCAGTCACTCACTTTAACTAGCATGTCTTTCGTCTGAGTCCACAGGTTATGGAGTTCATCAGCAGTAGATTGAGCTGCTGGGGACGTCACCGAGCGCTTCAGTGGAAGTGGTGGTGTTGGAGAGCGTCCATATACCACTTCAAAAGGTGTTGATCCAGTTGATGGCGAATTCAGCCCAAGATAACAGTTCAGCCCAGTTATTCTGACGGCAACTCACGTAGGCTCGAATGAACTGTTTTAAGGTTCTATTTATCCGTTCTGTTTGGCCATTTGATTGCGGATGATAGGCTGAAATGTAGTCTAGAGAGATGTCGAATAACTTGCACAAGGCCCTCCAGAATCTTGCCGTGAATTGAGATCCTCGGTCTGAGACAATGTGTCTTGGTAGGCTGTGAAGATGAAAAATGTGTGCTATGAAGAGCTTCACAAGCTCCAAGGCTGAAGGTAAGCCAGGCAGCGCAACTAAATGGGCCATCTTGCTGAAGCAATCGACTGTTACCTAGATGGAATTCATTCCTCCAGAAGGGGGTAGACTACAAAATCAGTAGCGATGTGTGACCAGGGCTGTTCCGGAACTGGCAGTGGTTGCAGTAAACCCCACGGTTGGCCAGAAGCAGGTTTGTGTTTGGCACAGTTGGTACAGGATGCCACGTAGGATAGGGTCTCCTTCTTGATAGTAGGCCACCAATAAAACTTCTGGATCTTGAGCAGGGTTCGGCGTTGACCAGGATGGCCATCCAGCTTGGAATCGTGTGCCCAAAAGAGCACTTTCTTCCTGAGGTGTTTAGGCACGATGGTCTTACCAGCGGGCACAGAATGTGTAGTTGCCAAGATGACTTTCTTCAGGTCAATTATGTGCTGAGGATCTTCAGGCACATCCTCCGAGAGAAAGGAGCGTGACAAGGCATCAGCTCTGGTATTTCTGTCTCCAGGGCGATATTTAAGCACAAAGTCGAAACAATTGAAAAATAAGGACCATCTAGCTTGTCTGTGGTTAAGACGTTGCACATGGCGGAGATACTCTAGATTTTTGTGATCCGTGAATATGGTTATTTGATGTTGAGCGCCTTCGAGCCAAGGCCACCATTCCTCGAATGCAAGCTTTATTGCCGATCCCATAGTTCTTCTCTGCTGGGGAGAAACGTCGGGAGAAGAAAGAGCAGGGACGTAAGGCTTTAGAGTCTCCAGTCTGGCTCAATACAGCCCCCACGCCGACATCTGAAGCGTCAACTTCTACGATAAAGGGCTTTTAGGGGTCAGGATGCCGCAAGCATGGTTCCGTGGAAAAGGCAGTCTTTAGTTTCTCAAACGTGGAAATGGCCTCTGCAGACAATTTTGAAGCATTGGCACCCTTGCGGGTCATTGTGGTCAAGGGTACTATTAAAGAAGAGTAGTTCTTTATAAAACTTCTATAATAGTTGGTAAACCCCAGGTATCATCTCAGGGCCTTCAGGCTGGTAGGTTGGGACCAATGTTTGATACTCTTGAGCTTTTGAGGGTCTATCTGGAAGCCATCTTTAGACATGATATAGCCAAGAAAAGGCACTGAGTATGAAGTTCGCACTTGGAGAGTTTGGCGTAGAACCGGTGTTCACGGAGTCGGCGTTGTAAAAAGGCTATGCAAATAGAGCAGGATGAGAGGAGCATACATCTATGGAAGTCAAAGAGGAGAGTTTACTTTTGAGTTCCTGGGTAATGATAAGAAGAAATTCTAGGCCTAACACCTTGGGGGTCAGGTTTTGGAAAAGAATTAAGAGACTTTCTTATTTTGAGATATAATTCTACCTTTTTGAGAAGGAGATGACTTTCTAATTTGGAATTTTTTTGAAGGAAGATTCTACATCCTTTCTTTCCTTTTAAGCACTGGGATTGACTTCATTTTGTTCATCTGTTTCTCTCCATCTAACCCAAATTTATTTATTTATTTAACATTTTTATATACCGACCTTCATGAAAGAGAATTCATATCAGATCGGTTTACAGATAACATGAGGGGAATAACAAAGTCAACCATATAACAAGAAATGAAAGTTACATATAACAAGGGGTATTAACCTGGAGGGCTAGGATAGCCGGAGCGATAGAAAGAATAACTGAACAAATTAGATAATACAATAATATGATGAGAAGAGGCATAAGTGTATAGGCTACACTTGTCAGGGAGTTTTAGGTAAAAGTCATTGTCTGAATTATTAAGGGTGGGTGAAGGCTTGGACATTCCTCTAGTGTCCAAGGGGTGTAAACAAAAAAGGAAGAGGAGAGAAGTGGCACTCATTTAGTGCTGAACCACTGAAACATATTCATATACATATTCATATACATATTCATTATCCAAGGCTTGGAGTAAAGACGTACCCCTCCAGGATTAACAGAAGATGCTGATATTAGAACATCTAACTCAAGATATGATAAATGGGGAGTTAACTTTTGGTTACCTACCCCACCAGTATAAACATCCTAGGAAGGAACTCTAGCTACCATCAGTGTAGAGCAGGATCTCTTTCAGATCTCATTATTGAAGAAACTAGAGAGTCACAGATTTACTAAAAGTAAAACAGAGTTGCTAACCTGGAAAAGGTGTTCTCCAAGGACAGCAGGATGTCAGTCCTCACACATAGGTGACATCAAGCGTTGGAGTTCTTATGGAAAATTTATGTCAAAGTTCCTTGAACTTTGACTGAGCCTCACTGAGCATGCCCACGATATGCAACATACCAGGCATCCATGCAGGGTCCCTTCAGTCTATTTATTCAGCAAAGAAAAGAATGAAGTGAAGAACCTGGTAGGTGGGTATCACGAGGAATGACATCCTTCTGCCCTTGGCGAAAACTGGGCACAGATAAGCAACTCTGCTTTCTCTGAGGACAAACAGGATGGCAGTCCTTATACATGGGTAATCCCTAGCTACAGGCAGCCCCTAACAAGAAAGGGGAACTAACAGTGCCAATGCTCACAACAAGCCTTTTTTTGTAATATATTTTATACACTCTAAAGGGGGCAGCCTGGAATAAAAACCAACAGGCCCTAGGTGGGGACAGAAATGATTTCTACACCTCAGACAAATTCTAAAGGGCTGGCCAACCCTGCTGTTGCATCGGTCTATTCAAGCGGTTCTGCAAGGTGAATGAGTGAAGAGAACTCCACGTTGCAGCCTTGCAGATCCCCTCCATGGGGACTGATTTCAAGTGAACCACCGCAGCGAACAAGTTTTGACACAGCCCACTAGATTCAAACCTGCATGGGCATAACAGAAGGAGATGCAATCTGCTAGCCATCTGGACAGCATTTGTTTGGCAATGATATTCTCCAGCTTATTCAGATCAAAAGAAACAAACTGTTGAATGGATTTTCTATGGGTTTTTTTCTGCTCTAGACAAAAGGCCAAGGATCTCTTGCAGTCCAAACTGTGCAAGGCTTGTTCACTGTGGTGAATGTGTGGCCTGGGAAAAAATGTTGGAAGGACGATCAACTGGTTAAGATAGAATTCCTACATTATCTTAGGCAAGAGATTAGGGTAAGTGAGCAAGCCCATCCTGTCATGCTAAAACTTAGCACAAGGAGGATAAGTTACTAAGGCCTGAAGTTCACTGACCATGCACCGTGAAGTGGCCACTATCAAAAATACAACTTTCCAGGTCACAGGTGTGCAGTGCTCAAAAAGAGATTTCATCAGCTGGGACAATACCAGATTAAGGTCACATGACACTGCAGGAGAACCGATTGGAGGCTTCAAATGAAGCAGACCCCACATGAAATGAACAACTAAAGGCTGTACAGAGATGGATTTACATTCTACATGGTGATACAGTTGCACTAAGGTGTACCTTGACTGAGTTAGTCTTAAGGCTAACATAAGATAGATATGGAAAGTAGTCAAGCAGTTTTTGTTTGGAGCAGGAGAAAGGGTCTAGGGCTTTTGCTCACACCACATGGCAAACTTCCTACACTTCAGTCCATAGGATTTTCTAGTGAAAGACTTATTTGAAGCCAAAAGGACATGAGAGACATCCTCAGAGAGATCAAGGGGTTGCAGAATCAACATTGAAGCAGTGAGGGAGAAGGTCCGGAGGTTGTGATGGAGCAAGCTACGCTGATCCTAGTGATGAGATCTGGGAAACCCCTGCCTTATTGGTTCCCAAATGAACAGCTCCCATAGGAGTGAGAACCAAATTTGTCTCAGCCAATGAGGGGATATGTGAATCATGGTCCTCCTGTCTTCCCTGAGCTTCAACAATTTATTTATTTGTTTATTTATTTATCAAATGTCCTCACTACTGGCAGGACTGGAGGATACATGTACAGAACACCCTGGCCCCAATGAAGGGCAAAGCATCTGAGGCTAGTTTGCCCTATACACTGTACGTGGAGCAGAAGAGTGGCATCTTCCTGTTCCAGGAAGACTAGAACAGATCCACCTCCACAGTGTTCCAGAGGCGGAAGATCCGATCTGCCACTTCCTGGTCCAGTGACCATTTGAAGGGGCCTTGTTGCAACCATTGCTGCCCGACGTCTCCACTACACCCGCCTTACCTCTTTGGCGACTCCCTCTTTGCCTGTTGGAAGTTTGGCTGCCGCAGCATCATCTTACCATTCTCCTCCAGGGTCCCTGGACCGGCTGGACGCTGCACGCCGCCATGTTTCCCAGCGGCCCCGACTCAAGTACCAGCAGTGGCGCGAACCTCAGGGGTGTCCCCCTGAGGTGACGTCATCCTCACCGGATATTTAAGGTCTCAGAAATCACTAACGGTTCGAGTTAGCAAGGACTACTACGGGCTTTCCTCCAGGTATCGGCGGATGGGATTCGCTCTCTGCATACCTTGCTACTCTGCCTCCTTGGACTTACCAGGGGTACCCGCTCCTCGGGGGCCTCGCTTCTCTTTGCTTTTCAGATTGCAGTCTGGAATCGGTACTCGCTCCTCGAGGGCCCTCGTTCCCGGACTTGCTACTGAATATCACTTCTGCCAGGAAGTCATCGCTGCCTACAACACCAGTGAGTTACTATCGCTCTCTCAGAGCGTTCCCTGAAACCAGGTACTCGCTCCTCAAGGGCCTACTTCATTCCAGCTCCTGGGCTGCTTCTAAGAGACTATTGTGTGAGTGTTACCATCAAGGTTCTGTTCCTGAACTCTGCATACTCTGCCTACTCACTATATTCAGTTTCTCTACAGCTCAGTTATCCAGGATCGCTTTTTCAGTATCTGAGGGACTACAGCCTAGCCGAGCACTTCCAGCTCACTACTGCCACCTCTGGTGGTTCCATATACTGTTTAATAAAATAACTACTGTGTGTCTGTCTCCATACTCTGAACCTGACCAGTGGTTCCTCTTGGGATGTTCCCCCAGGGGTGTGGTATTCTGCCACCGGCCCAAGGATCACCCGCAACTACCACGAACACTAACAGGCTTCAAGGACTGATTCAATATGTTAGCCAACACTTCTCCAGGTAAATGGCTCTGAGCAGTATTGCATGAGAGATGGCACAGTTCCACAGCTGAATGGCCTCCTGACATAGAAGGTACGAACCAGTACCTTTATGCTTGTTTATGTAGTACAGTGCCACTTGATTTTGTCCAGATGAACAAACAATTTTGTTGGACAGCCGATCACTGAAAGCCCATAGAGTATACCAAATTGTCCAGAGCTCCAAGAAATGTATGCAATATCCATCTCTCATGCAATATCCATCTCTCATGCAATATCCATCTCTCATGCATATCCATCTCTCATGCAATACTGCTCTAGGGTTCTCCACCCAGATCCTGTGTTTTGCATTCAGAGCTCTAGGGTTCTGCACCCAGATCCCGGGATCTGGGTGCAGAACCCTAGAGCTCTGAGTGCAAAACCCATCTACATGAGCCTCTGAATCCAGGGTGGATGCATCTGTGTTTAGGACAGTTTGAAATGGAGGAATTTAGAAAGGGATTTCCCAAACCAGATTGGAATTGTCCCGCTACCAGGACAGAAAGTCCCAGAGCAGCAGAGTGATGCGGATGCAGTCCCGCAGGTCCTAAGTGGCCTGCAGCCACTGGGAATGTAAGTTCATTTGATTCTTCTAATGTAACGACATGTACCATTTTTGTGGCTATGTAGCTTGTCAATCTCAACAGGTACTAAATTGATGTCTGTTGACTCCTCTCAACCTCCTCCACTATGGCCACCAAGGTAGCGGCCTGTTGCTGCAGAAGGAAGGCTCTTGCAGTGAGTCTTAGGGTAGTTGATAATGAAGCCTAGTAACTCCAACATCCGGATGGTCATGTGCATATAATCTTTGGCTCCTACCTGAGAAACGTGCACCCCCAGCCTGTGCAGGTGTACTGCCACCATGGCCAGGTATTTTGTGGAAACACAAGAGGTGGACATAAGCCCAAATGGCAGAATACTTTATTGGAGGCATCAGGAATCTGAGATATTGCCTGTGACTGAGGAATATCTCAATGTGCATGTAGGTGTCCTTAAGATCAAGAGAGAATAGCCAATCCCCTTTTTGAAGAAAGGGAATTAAGGCACCCAGGGAAACCATCTTGAACTTTTCTTTCTTTATGAACTTGTTCAAGGCCCTTAGGTTTAGGATGGGACTGAGTGCTCCTGTTTTCTTTGGAACCAGGAAATACTTGGAGTAGAAGAGCAAGTTTGCTTACCGTAAATGGTGTTTTCCATAGATAGCAGATGAATTAGCCATGCTGTCTGGGTACGTCTTCCATGCAACTAGGTTATGGAGCTCTCTAAGTCTAGCAAAGTTTTTCAGCTAGGTGCTCCCTCATCTTCTCTGATCCACCTCAGGCTCCTCAGTCAGTAATAAAGCAAGTGCAGTGTATGCTGGAACTGTCCAGTGAGGTGGGCGGGTCAGCATGGCTAATTCATCTGCTATCTACGGAAAACACCATTTTCGGTAAGCAAGCTTGCTCTTTTCACGAAGATAAGTAGCTGAATTAGCCATGCTGTCTGGGCGTCCCCAGCTGATGTATTGAGCATGGAAAAGTTAATTAAAGTGTAGCTCAATACCAAAGTTCTTGGCGGACAGGTTCTATGAAGTCTGTATGTGAGAGGAACGTGTGCTCTTCTGTAGGATAGGCTGGCCCATTATTGCGTCATCCTTTGCCTGTTTATCCAAGCAGTAATGGGATGTGAAAGTGTGTAGCGACGACCATGTTGCCGCTTTACAAATGTCTATGATGGGAACATCATGTAGATGAGCCATTGAAGCTGCTAGTGCACGTACTTGGTGCGCTTTCGGAGTCGTGGTTAGAGTCTGTGAGCGTTGCTGGTAGCAGAAGCGAATGCAATTGGAAATCCAGATGGATAGAGTTCTTTTCGTTACTGGACGCCCTTGTGTGTTCGGATTTAAGGAAAGAAAAAGTTGAGATGGTCTGGTAGGTGAATGGGTGCGCTGCTTATAGTAGGCAAGTGCACGACTGCAGTCCAAAATGTGGAGTTTTTTCTCATTATCATGCGCATGAGGTTTTGTTTGAAAAATGGGTAAAGTTATGGTTTGGTTGATATGGAAACTAGAAATCACCTTTGGCAGGAATTTGGGGTGAGTCCGCAAAGACACTTTGTCATGGTAAAATTGAAGATAAGGGGGGTAATGGACTAAGGCCTGTAGTTCACTAACCCGTCGTGCAGAAGTTAAAGCTACTAGAAAGAGTACTTTCCATAACAAGTAACGGAGATGACAAGTGTCTAATGGTTCAAAGGGTGGAAGCATTAGTTGTTCAATGATAATATTAACGTTCCACGGTACAGGTGGTTTCTGTAAAGGTGGACGAAGGCATAAGACACCCTTCATGAATCTGGATATTAGTTCATTACATGAGATGGGGTTTCCTTTGAGAGGTTTGTGGTAAGCTGCTGTAGCACTTAAATGGACTCGAAGTGATGATGTCGCAAGGCGTCTCATGTAGAGAAAATGGAGGTAGGATAGAAGTTGCTCAGGTGAACAAGATAAAGGATCAAGATTCCAGGTGGAACACCAGGCTGTGTAGCTGTTCCATTTTCTATAGTAATTAAGTCTTGTGGACTGTTTCCTAGAAGATAGCAAGATATTTTGAAGATCAGATGAAATGCCTAGGTGTTGGTATGCGACCCATTCAATTTCCACGCCGTGAGGTGTAGGGACGAGTGAAGTGGGTGAAGAAGAGATCCCTTGTCCTGGGTGAGTAGTTGGGGGCTGCTGCCCAGGGATATGGGGTCGCAAGTTGATAGATGCAATAGGTAGTTGCACCAGGGCTGTCTGGGCCATGCTGGTGCTATTAGAATTAGATCTGCTCGGTCTTCTATGCATCTCTGGATCGTTCGGGATATGAGTGGAATCGGAGGGAACGCATAAAGGAGGCCGTGAGACCAATTCACTAGAAAGGTGTCCAGAGCGAATCGATGAGGGCTCAGGTAAACTGAACAAAAGGCCTTGAATTTCCTGTTGTTTTCTGTTGCAAAGAGGTCTATAGAAGGGAGACCCCATATGGAGAAGATCTGGACCCTGAAATTTTAAATAATTATCGCCCAATTTCTAACCTCTCGTTTTTAGCTACAATAATAGAAAAAATTGTCTTAAAACAACTTAACGAGTACATAGAAACAAATGATATTTTATTTCCTACACAATTTGGTTTTAGAAAGAATTTTAGCACCGAAACTCTCTTTTTAGCATTACCAGATATAAATTTAAAGGGTTTTGATCAAGGACAACGATATTTATTAATTCTTTTAGATTTATCAGCAGCATATGATACGGTTAATCATCATATTTTACAAAATAGACTATCAGAAATAGGAATCAAGAGCAACGTTTTGGAATGGTTCTCTTCATATTTAAGGAACAGATCTTATCAAGTTTTTATCAACAGTTCATACTCTGAAATACACTCTCTTGAAACAGGGGTACCCCAGGGCTCAGCCCTATCGGCTACACTATTTAATGTGTACATGTTACCATTGTGCCAATTGCTCTCAAGCATGCAGCACAATTATTATATTTATGCAGACGACATCCAGATCGTCCTTCCAATCAATGATTCCATAGAAAATACTTTTAAAACTGCCAAGATGTATTTAAACATTATTAGTCAATTACTAAAACAAATGAAATTATGTCTCAATTGTGAGAAAACTGAAATGATGTTATTGGAGCGAAAAATCTCATCAACTGATCAAGCAAAAATTTTCAAAATGGGAAATGTATCCATCTGATTAGAAAATAAAGTAAGAGATTTGGGTGTTTGGTTGGATCCTGAACTTATGTTAAAAAAACATATCTCAACTAAGATAAAGGAGGGCTATTATAAATTATCTATTCTGAGACATTTGAAACCATTATTATACCATGATGAATTTAGAACCGTACTGCAGACACTAATATTTACAAATATTGATTATTGCAATTCTTTATTACTTGGCCTACCAAAAGTTTCTATTAGACCGTTACAGGTCCTGCAGAATTCGGCTGCCAGGCTACTTTCAGGTATAAACAAAAGGGATCATATTACTCCTGTCCTGGCTCCTCTACACTGGCTCCCAGTAGAATACAGAGTTAAATTTAAGGTTTTATGCCTTCTACACAAAGCAATCTATGCCGATCAAGTAGATTGGATGAATGCCGTTATACGCATTCATATGCCACAACGCAATTTATGCTCAGCTGGAAAGGGTTCTCTTACCATTCCCTCTGTTACTACGGCCAGACTTACCTCTGTCAGGGACAGGGCTCTTTCTTTGGCAGGCCCAGTTCTTTGGAATGCATTACCGACTGATTTGAGACTCCAGGGTGATATGAAGGAATTTAAGAAAACTTTAAAAACTTGGTTATATGCAGAAGGTTTCTCAGCAGATACCAGTTAAAATTTGCTCATATTATCTTATGCTTGTTAGTTTCTTTTAAACTGTAATAGGTTATTGTATAGAGATGTGAATCGTGTGATCGATCATCTTAACGATCGATTTCGGCTGGGAGGGGGAGGGAATCGGATCGTCGCCGTTTGGGTTTTTTAAATATCGTGAAAATCGTGTAAATCGAAAACCGGCACACTAAAACAACCCTAAAACCCACCCCGACCCTTTAAAATAAATCCCCCACCCTCCCGAACCCCCCCAAAATGCCTTAAATTACCTGGGGTCCAGAGGAAGGGTCCCGGTGTGATCTTTTACTCTCGGACCTCCGGTGCTTGTAGAAATGGCGCCGGCGCTACCTTTGCCTTGTCATATGACAGGTCAAAGGTAGCGCCGGTACCATTTTGTTTTTTGTCCCCCGAGGTCAGGAGCGTAGGAGATCGCTCCCGGACCCCCGCTGGACCCCCAGGGACTTTTGGCCAGCTTGGGGGGGCCTCCTGACCCCCACAAGACTTGCCAAAAGTCCAGCGGGGGTCTGGAACGACCTCCTGCAGTCGATTCGTGTTTTCTATGGCTGGCGCCATTTTGCGCCGCCATTTTGCGCAAAATGGCGCCGGCCGTAGACAACACGATTCGACTGCAGGAGGTCGTTCCGGACCCCCGCTGGACTTTTGGCAAGTCTTGTGGGGGTCAGGAGGCCCCCCCAAGCTGGCCAAAAGTCCCTGGGGGTCCAGCGGGGGTCCGGGAGCGATCTCCTGCCGCGAATCGTTTTTCCGTACGGAAAAACCAAAGGTAGCGCCGGCGCCATTTCTACAAGCACCGGAAGTCCGAGAGTGGAAGATCACAGCGGGACCCTTCCTCTGGACCCCAGGTAATTTAAGGCATTTTGGGGGGGTTCGGGAGGGTGGGGGATTTATTTTAAAGGGTCGGGGAGGGTTTTAAGGTTTTTTTAGTGTGCCGGTTTTCCCGCCCTCCCCTTTCCCCTCCCCCTTCCCCCGATTTACGATTTTTTGATGATAAATCGGGGGAATTGTTATTGTATCGTGGCTCTAATGATTTTTGACGATTTAAAATATATCGGACGATATTTTAAATCGTCAAAAAACGATTCACATCCCTATTATTGTATTAGTTATATGTAAAACCTAGTTTTTTAAAATTCTTTATACATGCTATTTTAGTTAGTTTTTAGTTTTTATAAGTGTTTTATGTTATTTTGCCCCATTGTATTTTATGTCTGATTTTATGAATCAATGTACACCGGTGTGAAGGTTTACACCAACATCGGCTTAGAAAAATAAATAAATAAATAAATAAATAAACAAACTACTGTCTGGTCTAGTTCCCATTTGTGGGGATGAAAACTTCTGCTGAGCTTGTCTGCTCTGGAGTCTTGGATGCCGGGCAGATAAGTTGCTTGAAGAGAAATTGATCTCTGGTGAGCCCATTCCAGGATCAGGACAGTTTCTTTGCAAAGGTTCCAAGAACCGGACCCTCCTTCCTTGTTTATGTAGAACATTGTTACTTGGTTGTCTGTGTGAATCATTACTCTTCCCTCGTAAAGATTCTTCGAAGGCTCGAAGGGCGTTTCTCAACACTTTGAGTTCTAGGAGGTTTATGTGCTGAGTCCTTTCGTACTCAGTCCATAGACCCTGACTCGTTAGGTGATCTAGATGAGCTCCCCAGCCCTTGGGGGGGGGGCGCATCTGTGGTAAGTATTATCTGATGACGGAGGAGTCGTAGGGGTGAGCCCATCTGTAGCGCTGACGGAGAAAGCCACCTTTGGAGGTCTTTCCTCATACTGTCAATGTAATTGGGGTAGACAGTGGATGAAGGAATTGGATCCACTATAACTTCAGGCCCCACTGCAGACAACGTATGTGTAGGCGTGTGTGAGGGACCACATATATGGCTGCTGCCATGTGTCCTAGAACAGTTAGTATCTGGAGAGCTGTAGCGGTTGTGTTGTGTAGTAGATCTGTAGCCAGCGAGGAGAGGGCTAGAGCTCTAGTCAGAGGGAGGAAAGCCTTGTCCTGAATTGTGTCTATGAAGGCGCCTATGAATTGCAAAGTCTGAGTAGGCTCTAGGTTTGACTTTTCGTAATTGATGAGAAGACCGAAGTTGTCGAGATAAGAAATTGTGAGGAGGAGATTGGATTGTAGTAGGTCTCGATTGGGTGCTACTAGAAGCCAATCGTCCAGATAAGGGAATATCTGCACCCCCTCACGATGAAGGTGTGCCACCGCCACTGCGAGACATTTGGTAAAAACTCTGGGGGCAGAAGAGAGGCCAAAGGGAAGGACTTTGTATTGAAAGTGCTGGTTGTCCACTTGGAAGCATAGGTACCGCCAGGAACTGGAGTGCATCGGAATACGTACATACGCATCCTTCAGATCGAGTGAGCACATCCAATCAACTGATTGAAGATAGGGAAGGATGGATTTGAGCGAAGTCATTTTGAATTTCTCCCTGTAGAGGTGTTTGTTGAGGGATCGTAAAACAAGATTAGATGCAGACCTCCCGATTTCTTGGGAATTAGGAAATATTCGGAATAGAATCCCTGATGGAATCCTTCGGAATGTAATTTCTGAATGCAATTGTTGTGCAGAAGCATTTGAAGTTCTTTCAACAGAGGTTCTTTGTGTTGATTGCTTCTGTGGAACCCAATGAGGAAAGGTCGGGAGGGAGGAAAAGTGAAGGGTGTAACCCTGGCGGTATGATTGTAAGGACCCATTGATCTGTGGTTATTTGATTCCAGGCTGGTAGATAGTTGGTTAATCTGTCTCCCACAGGAGACGGTTGTGACGGTGGCAAAGGTAGGTTAAAAAACTGGATTGAGGCTTTGCGGGTGGAGGATCTGCCTGCTGCCGTGGTAGACGGGCAGCTCTTGCACGTTGACATGGTGCTTGAGCCTGATAGGGAGGTTGGCAAAGCTGCTGGTAGGTTTGAGGCTTAAAGTATGAAAAGGGCTTAAAAGATTTAAATAGGGCCCTTCTGTAGGTTCGAGGATGTATAAGGATGTCTTGATGTAGATGGAATATGAGGAGTGGTCAAAGAAAGGATGGCTGTCTTTTGTTCCTTGAGCTTAGCTACCGTTTCGGTAAATTTGTCTCCAAACAAATTTTTGGGACGACAGGGTAGATTTGCCAATTTTTCATGGACCTCGTCCCGTATGGCGCTGGATCGCAACCATGCCAAGCGCCTCGCTGCAACGGAGTTCGCTGAAGATTATGAGGAAATATCAAATCCCTCATAGATAGATCGTAATAAGTGACAAAGTCCTTCTTCGATGTTATCATATTGAGGAGGAAGGGCGATATCCGTTGAAGCTTGTTGCATGGACAATTTCAATGCCTGGAGGTTCTCAAACAGGTATTGGGTTATGTAGAATTGGTGATTCGGGATGCGTGCATTTAACATTGTGGACTGGAAGGATTTCTTTGTGAAATCATCCAGCGACTTTTGGTCCCGGTGTGGCGGGGTATTAGCATGGATTCTTGACTTTCTGGCTTTTTGCACTGCGGATTCAACTACGACAGAATTATGAGGTAGTTGAACTGATGCATGAAAAGAGGAATCTTTCATTCGATATTTTAAATCTATTTTCCTTGATGTAGGAGGACTGGACAGTGGCATGTCCCAGGATTTTTCCAACAGAGCTGTTAATACCGGGTGCTGCGAGAGAGCCACAGATTTTGTAGGAGCCTCGAAGATCTTCAATATGCCAAGCATTTCTTGGCGGGGATCAGGAAGTTGATGTGTCTCTATGTTTAAGAGTTGACCTACTTTTTCAATAAACTGTGAATACGTCAGGTCTTCTGGAGGTGAAGACGGTTCTGGGGGAACCTCTGCCGGGTCAGAAGGATAACCCGTGGATGAAGTATCCGTATCTGTTAAGTCGTGTGTCGGAGATGGTGTTTGAGTGGAAGGGACCTTTGGTGCTGGTCCTGGAAAGACTGGCTCCACTGCAGGTTGTAGTGTGTCCGCAGGTACTGATGGTGGAAGCTGGGATTGTTCTACTGCCTGCAAAAACTGAATTAGTATGGATGTGATTTGACTTATGGCCTGCATAGCCAAGCCTGAAGTGGAAGGCGTTGGCATAGGTTGAGGTGGAGTGGGACGAATCCCCTCTTGTGGTGGCCGCCGTTTCTGTGGAGGCGGTTTCAGCGGTAGAAGTTGTGTAATATCCAACAGTTGTCCTGAAGCCAGAGGCCCTTCCGATGGCAGGGAAGCAGAAGACATCTCTTCCAGTGAAGAAGGAGAAGTGAACGAATGAAATGGCGAAGTATCTCTGTCCAGATCCCTTATTGATGATGGCGATGCTTCTCGAGGCCTCTTATGGCCAGAATGGTGTTTTTTATATTGAGTGATAGGTGTCTGCGTCGGTTGTGCACCAACGCACTCTGTCTGAGTCGGTGGGGCATTAGTGACTCGAGGGTGCGTCGCAGTGGTGCTCCTGCATTGATGCGTGGTGTGCTTCGATGATGCACCGGCATGAGAAAGCTTTGGTGCAGAATCCCTTTTGTGTCGGTGCGTTGATTCCTTGACTTCGCTTTGATGGGTCGACGCTTCGAAGCAATTTCAATGTGTCTGTCCTCTGGAAGTGGATGCGTCGTGAGGCATGCGGCCGCAATGCCGCCGACGCATCATCCGCTCCAAGCTCCGATCCCAATCGGGAGAGCAACTGCGGGTGTCCTGATGAAGGAGGGTTGACAGAGGAAGACATCTTCGATGAGGGGGTGACCCTTTTTTTCTTTGGGCCTGAGGAGGGTTGCACCGAGGTCTCAGAAGGGGCATAAGAACCCATAGCAGTCAGTTGTAGCTCCTGCATTTTTGCAGCCTGTTGACGCTGGGCCCGTGGGGACATGCGTCCACAGTCTACACAGTTTAATTGGTCATGGGATGGTCCCAGACAAATATAACAGACCTTGTGGCCATCGGTAGCCGACATAATTTTGCTGCAGGAGCAAAATTTAAAGCCAGGACGTGGCATTCTCTGACTGAGAATAGTTTTCTGACCAAACCTTGATGTTTAAACGCTGATTTTCTTTCTCTTCTTTCTCTTCACAAAGTTCTCTCACAGGAGAGCAGAGCTCCGCGTGCCAACTGCCATTATTTATTATTTATTTAACGTTTTTTATATACCGACAACCGTTTGCACATCGTATCGGTTTACATATAACTTGTAACTATTAGGCATTGCCTTTACATAGAACCCTGCCATGGGGAAAAAAACTGACTGAGGAGCCTGAGGTGGATCAGAGAAGATATAAGAGGGAGCACCTAGCTGAAAGACTTTGCTAGACTTAGAGAGCTCCGCCACCTAGTGGCACGGAAGACGTACCCAGACAGCATGGTTAATTCAGCTGCTTATCTTCATGAAAATACCTGCCCTCTTTACCCTGGTGGAAAGGGCTCGACTGCTCTGGCCATTAAGAGGGAGGACAGCTACATGAGAAGCAGTTCCTGATGCAGAGAATGACCCCAAAATGGGTTCAGGGGACAATTTGATGGGACAGCCAATAGGGTTCAATTTGTACTCTCCTTCAATAATGCAGAGAATCCACTGGTTTGAGGTTACACTGGCTCATGTAGAACCACAGCTTGCCCTTGACTGGCAGTCCTCTGGCTCGGATCCCAACTATGCACTCTGTGGGTCAGTCAAAACCCCATCCCAGTGAGTGCTGGGACACTGTCTGCGGGCTTAGGCGTCCTCTGCTACCTGGAAAGGTTATGAGGAGCCTGATAGGCACAAGGCCGAACAGGAAGTGCTTCATCTGCCTTGACCTTGGATACCTCCTAGAAGAGGAAGGCGGGTCTGGAGTAGCACTGTAGAGCTCATGGAGTGTCACATAATGTTCATGGATCTGTGCCACTGCATCCTTAACTATATATTTGAAGAAATTCCCTCCAGTACACTGCACAACAGTAAGTCTTTCCTGCACCTCTAGGTGGAGATCAGAGACATGCAGCCATTCAGATCTGTGCACTCCTATTCCAATGGCAGAGACTCTTGATGCTACATTCTAGGCTGAATGGACACATGTTTTCTGCACTCCAGCCCCCTGGCCACTGGAGGGTATTGTGCTGCTTTTGAGGAAGCTGCCCGGCCATCTCTTTCACCTGCTTCAGGATGTCTCATATATACTGACTTGTGAAGAGCTGGAAGGCCACTCTGTGGGCAATGAGCATAGTACCCTGAAAGACTTTCTTCCCAAGAATATCCATGGCTCTAGGATCCCTCCCTGTGGGCATCGAGGAATGGGTCATAAGAACTTGCCATACTGGGTCAGACCAAGGGTCCATCAAGCCCAACCTCCTGTTTCCAACAGTGGCCAATCCAGGCTACAAGTACCAGGCAAGTACCCAAACACTAAGTAGATCCCATGCTACTGATGCCAGTAACAGCAGTGGCTATTCCCTAGGTCAACTTGATTAATAGCAGTTAATGGACTTCTCCTCCAAGAACTTATCCAAAATTTTTTAAAACCCAGCTACACTAAAAGCACTAACCACATCATCTGGCAACAAATTCCAGAGCTTAATTGTGCATTTAGTAAAAAATAATTTTATCTGATTAATTTTAAATACTTGCTAACTTCATGGAGTGCCCCCTAATCCTTTTATTATCCAAAAGAGTAAATAACCGATTCACATTTACCCATTCTACACCTCTCATGATTTTAAAGACTTCTATCATATCTCCCCTCAACCGTCTCTTCTCCAAGCTGAATAGTCCTAACCTCTTTAGCTTTTCCTCAAAGGGAAGCTGTTCCATCCCCTTTATCATTTTGGTCGCCTTTCTCTGTACCTACACCACTGCAACTATATCTTTTTTGCGATGCCAGAATACTAAACAGTACTCAAGATGCAGTCTCACCATGGAGCAAAACAGAGGCATTGACATTTTCTGTTTTATTTACCATTCCCTTCCTAATAATTCCTAACATTCTGTTTGCTTTTTTGACTGCCACAGTACACTGAGCCGATGATTTCAATGTACTGTATTAGCCACTATGACACTTAGATCTTTTTCCTGGGTGGTGGTACCTAATCATGTAACTACAGCATGGATAATTTTTTCCCTATATGCTTCACCTTGCACTTGTTCACATTAAATTTCATCTGCCATATGGATGCCCAATCTTCCAGTTTTTCAAGGTCCTCCTACATTTTATCACAATCCACTTGTGATTGAACTAATCTGAATAATTTGGTGTCATCTGCAAATTTGATCATCTCACTTATCGTACCCCTTTCCAGATCTTTTATAAATATATTAAAAGCACATCCAAGTACAGATCCCTGAGGCAGTCCACAGTTTACCTTTTTCCATCGTGAAAACAGACCAATTAATTCTACTCTGTTTCCTGTCTTTTAACTACTTTGCAATCCACAAAAGAACATCACTGTTGCATGTCCCAGCTGTGGCAGGCCCGCAACCGCACCTACTCATCCCCGGCGCTCTGCTTCCAGACCTGGCCTGTCCTCCCTGGCAACGGTGGCCAGCCACCTGCGCTCCCGCACCCCTGATGCCTCCTCGGGTGGTCCTGGCTCCTCTGTAGACCCCTCCGGTTCCCAGCGGGTCTCCCCACGTGTGCCATGGGGAAACACCGTCGTCCAGCATCTTGCCTCTTCCTAGGTGTGTGCACCTTGCTGGCCCTTAAACGGGCCATGGCAGGAAACAAACCTGCGGCCCTGGATGATGACATCATCGGGCCCTGCTATTTAAGGCAGGGCCGCCACTCATTCCTTGCCTTGGCAACAGGTCTCCGCGCTAGTCGTGTGCTTAGTTGCTCGCTCCTGTCCCTGACTTCGTTCCTGGTTCCTCATTCCATTCCTGGTTCCTACTTAGCTTTGCCTTGAACTGATTACTGGCTTTGACCCTTGCTTCATTGGACTATGCTCTGGACTGACTTCTGGCTTTGACCCTTTGCTCTATCTCACTTTCCCTAGCTCTGCCGCCTGCCCCGACTCTAGCCTGTTCCTGACCTCGCCTTGGTATCTCCTCGGACTTGGCCTTGTTAGGCTTCAGCCTTCTGCTGCCCGGGCATCACCTAGCCTCTCTCTCTGTTCCTTCCTTGCCACCTGGGCCTCTGGATCCCTGCCTCTTCCGGACCTCCATTGGTCTCTCCGATACCTCTGCTGATCCCTGGCTACCTGCTATATCTTCCACTGGCACCCAAGGGCTCAACCTGCGGGGAACAAGGGCTGGTATTGGTGAAGCTCTAGTCGGCCTCCGTCTCCCGGTCTGCTACACCTCCCGACGGTGGAGACTCATGGGGCTTGCCCTAGGGTTAGCATCAACCCCACTTCAGGCCAAGGGTCCACCACCAGCACAACAATCACCTCCTATCCCATGACTTTTTAGTTTTCTTAGAAGACTCTCATGAAGAACTCTGTCAAATGCCTTCTCAAAATCCAAATCCACCACATATACTGATTCACCTTTACCCACATCTTTATTCATCCCTTCAAAAAATGTTGCAGATTTGTGAGGCAACACTTACCTTGCTAAATCCATGCTGGCTGTGTCCCATTAAACCATGTCTATCTATATGTAACCTTATCCTGGGTTTTGGTGTAGAAAGGGGAATGGCTGACTGGGCTTGTGAGGCTGGCTTGAGCCCAGAAACTCACAGACTTGTCAGTCATGAACACTTGTTGACCCTGTACCTATCTTTACCATTTAGAGCCTCCATAGGATTTGAGGTGACTCTCTTTTGAGAGTCCTTGTCAGTTGCATTTTTTTGCTGCCATGCGAGTAGGGAATCTGGTGACTGCTTCGTACTACAGGGACTACAGATCTGGCCTAAAAGCAATGAATGAAGCATTTTCAAGAGCTAACTTGTCATTGCGCAAAGATAATCAGCAAGTTGGGGGCAGTTCATCACATCAATGGAAGTACCTGGTTTGGTCACGTGCCCAGTAGCCAATGAGAAGCCTTATTTGGCAGTGCAGTTGAAGGTGACGAGCAGTTCGTGATGATAGTTACTTGCTGAGTAGGTTTCAGTTCTCTGCTATCTTTAAACGGGCACTACAGGCTTTAAGGCTGGGCCACCAGAAGTATGATGCCCAGGAGTGGAGCCAGTTCCAGTACAGTGGCAGCGGTGATCATTAATCAGATAAGTTGCTGGCACTCTGCAGCTTATGCTCATATAAGGCAGAGGTACAGCTTTACCCAGACCTGCGTTTAAATGAAAGCATTTCTTCCTCTCTCCTGCAAGGTTCAACTGGTCTCATCAAACAATCTTGATCATGGGACATTGGTACATATTCTGGCACCTTCAGTACACATTTGGGACTGGCAATGTGGACATGTTGGTGCGTTGGCTCAGTTTTAGAGGTATGCATTGGGCTGACTTTGTTCCAGAGGTACCTCAGCTGCTGGCCAGGTAGGTCCACCCAACATATTAGCAATTCATTTAGGTAATAATTACCTGGGTGACTTATCCATGCAGAAGCTGGAGGACTCCATTACAAATGACATTGCACTTCTCAACTCCAGGTTGCCAAGAATCCAATTCATATTGTCAGAGATCATCCCACACTGCCAAAAAGGATCGTTCTGGCCCCCTCTCCTAGGTATTGTGTGCATTATCCAAGATCAATAAGCAGGTGAGCAAATTTGTAACCCGTCATGGGGGATTCCACATTAGGTATGACTGGGCATTTTAAATTGTGCAAATCTATTCTGGCTGACAGTGTGCATTTGTCTGATCTTGATCAAGATCTATTTCTTAATACTTTAAAGAAAGGTTTGGCCCAGATGCTTTCCCAAAAAAAAGGTGGTGGGGGAAAAACAGAGGAAACACTAAAGCATGTAGTCCATGCCACAGTTTGTTTAGGGGAGGTCCCTGAGCAAGCCCATGTGGTTTACTTAGGTCCTGTGGTGATGTATTCAATCCTTTGGGTGGGGGTGTCATTGAAGATAAAGGAGGACAAGTATGGTTGAAGCACTGTTCCACAAATCAAGACCTTACAGAATGGCTAGAGTTGTCTGCCACCAAGGAGATGAGTCATGGTCTAGCCATGGTGACTTACAAATCAGTCATGTTACAGACTTGAAGGACCAACAGCTCCAACTGCATAGGGCAGGATGTCCAGAAGGCTCGGATCTACATTTTCATTAGAAGGGCCCCAAACCCTGCTTGATCAGGGCATGCCAGGCATCCGATTCCTCCTTTACTTTGTCTCAGCAGCATGCATGTTGTATGATGCAGGGACTTTGGTATGTAGGCTAGGCCTCTTGACAGGGATCAATTATTAATAAAGCTGTAGCCTTATTTAATTTCCACTTTAATATTTCTCATAAGAACATGCCATACTGGGTCAGACCAAGGATCCATCAAGTCCAGCATCCTGTTTCCAACAGTGGCCAATCCAGGCCATAAGAACCTGGCAAGTACCCAAAAACTAAGTCTATTCCATGTTACCCTTGCTAGTAATAGCGGTGGTTATTATCTAAGTCAGCTTAATTAATAGCAGGTAATGGACTTCTCCTTCAAGAACTTATCCAATCCTTTTTTAAACACAGCTATACTAACTGCACTAACCACATCTTCTGACAACAAATTCCAGAGTTTAATTGTGCGTTGACTAAAAAAGAACTTTCTCCGATTAGTTTTAAATGTGCCACATGCTAACTTCATGGAGTGCCCCCTAGTCTTTCTATTATCCGAAAGAGTAAAAAAATGATTCACATCTACCCGTTCTAGACCTCTCATGATTTTAAACACCACTATCTTATAAGAACATAAGAAATTGCCATGCTGGGTCAGACCAAGGGTCCATCAAGCCCAGCATCCTGTTCCCAACAGAGGCCAAACCAGGCCACAAGAACCTAGCAATTATCCAAACACTAAGAAGATCCCATGCTACTGATGCAATTAATAGCAGTGGCTATTCCCTAAGTAAACCTGATTAATAGCTGTTAATGGACCTCTCCTCCAAGAACTTATCCAAACCTTTTTTGAACCCAGCTACACTAACTGCACTAACCACATCCTCTGGCAACAAGTTTCTAGAAGCTTTGACCAGCAGACTGAGCATGCCCAGCCTGCTACTATCCACGCATCCACACGAGGTCCCCCTTCAGTCTCGTAATATAGCAAAACAGACGAGCAAAAAAATAAAATAACAAACCGAAGGTGAACCCAACATCGTGGGGAGATGGGTGGGATTCCTGAAGACTAACATCCTACTGTCCTAGAAGAACACCTGTTACAAGTAAACAACTGCGTTTTCTCCTAGGACAAGCAGATTGGTAGTCCTCACATGTGGGTGAGTCCAGAGCTCCAGACTGTCATGTTCAGGTAGTGAGACCAACAGTGACCAGACAACATGCCAATGGGCTTAATACAATTGCGGTGCTGTGGGTAACAGGAGACGGTCTGAAACACAGAAATATAGAAATGACGGCAGAAGAAGACCAAACGGCCCATCCAGTCTGCCCAGCAAGCTTTCCACTTTATTTTTTTTCCTCATGCTTATCTGTTACTCTTGGCCCCCCCATCAGCAACCCCCTGGTTCCAGTTTCCCTCCACCCCCGCCATCAATGTAGAGAGCAGTGCTGGAGCTGCATCCAAGCGAAAAATCCAGCTCAATTTGTTAAGGGTAGCAACTGTTGCAATAAGCAAGTTACTCCCATGCTTGTTTACCCAGCCTGTGCCATTCAGTCCTTGTCAGTTGTCTGAATATAATTCCTCTTTTCTTTATTCCCCCTGCCGTTGAAGCAGTGTGTTGCACTGGATATGTATTCCCAGTGAAGCATAAGGCTTAACTGATTCAGGGTAGTAACCGCCGTTACAAGCAAGCTACTCCCATAATTATTTGTTTGCCCAGACTATGTAATTCATTCCTTGTTGGTTGTTGCCTGAATATAAATCCTCTTTTCCTCTTCCCCCCCTGCCGTTGAAGCAGAGAGCTCTGCTGGATATGCATTGAAACACTTATTTGGTTTGGGGTAGTAACCACCGCAACAAGCAAGCTACTCCCTGTTTTTTTTGTGAATGCAAATCCTTTTTTTCCACATTTCCTCTTGCCGTTGAAGCATAGAGCAATGCCGGAGTTGCATTAACAGTGAGTGTTTTTATTGAATAAGGGTATTAATCTCCAGGTAGTAGCCGTAATTCCGGCTAGCTACCCCATGCCTCTTCTCTTCATTCACATCCTTTAGACTTTATGGATCCACAGTATTTATCTCGCGCAACTTTGAAGTCCTTCACAGTTTTGGTCTTCACCACTTCCTCCGGAAGGGCATTCCAGGCATCCACCACCCTCTCCGTGAAGAAATACTTCCTGACATTGGTTCTGAATCTTCCTCCCTGGAGTTTCAAATCGTGACCCCTGGTTCTGCTGATTTTTTTCCAATGGAAAAGGTTTGTCATTGTCTTTAGATCATTTAAACCTTTCAAGTATCTGAAAGTCTGTATCATATCACCTCTGCTCCTCCTTTCCTCCAGGGTGTACATATTTAGATTCTTCAAACTCTCCTCGCAAGTCATTCACTGAAGACCCTCCACCTTTTTGGTCGCCTTTCTCTGCACCGCCTCCATCCTGTCTCTGTCCCTTCGGAGATACGGTCTCCAGAACTGAGCACAGTAACCCAGGTGAGGCCTCACCAAGGACCTGTACAAGGGGATAATCACTTCCCTTTTCTTGCTCGATATTCCTCTCTCTATGCAGCCCAGCATCCTTCTGGCTTTAGCTATTGGCTTGTCACATTGTTTCGCCGACTTCAGATCATTAGACACTATCACCCCAAGGTCTCTCTCCTGCTCCATGCACACCAGCCCTTCCCTCCCCATCGAATACTGTTCTTTCGGATTACCACACCCCATATGCATGACTGCACTTCTTGGCATTGAATCTCAGCTGCCATGTCTTCGACCACTCTTCCAGCTTCCTTAAATCCCGTCTCATTCTTTCCACTCCTTCCAGCGTGTTCACTCTGTTGCAGATCTTAGTGTCATCCGCAAAAAGACAAACCTTACCTTCTATCCCGTCCGCAATGTCGCTCTCAAAGATATTGAACAGGACCGATCCCAACACTGATCCTTGCGGCACTCCACTTAACTCCGCTCTCTCTTCAGAGTAAGTTCCATTTACCGTCACATATTGTCTTCTGTCTGTCAACCAGTTTGCAATCCAGGCTACGACCTTGGCACTCACTCCTAAGCTTCTCATTTTATTCACCAGCCTCCTGTACGGGACCATATCAAAAGCTTTGCTAAAATCCAAGTAGATGACATCGAGTGCTCTTCCTTGATCCAATTCCTTAGTCACCCAATCAAAAAAATCAATCAGATTTGTCTGACAGGACCTTCCCTTGGTGAAACCATGCTGCCTCTGGTCCATCAATTCTGCTGCTTGTAGTTCACAATTCTTTTCTTCAGCAGTGACTCCAATATCTTTCCCACCACCAAGGTGAGGCTAACCGGCCTGTAGTTTCCAGCCTCTTGTCTGCTCCCGCTCTTGTGAAGCGGGACCAACGTCGCTCTTCTCCAATCACTCGGTACCACTCCCGTTTCAAGGGAGCTATTGAATAGGTCACACAGTGGAGCCGCCGGCACATCTCTGAGCTCCCTCAATATCCTGGGATTAACCTCATCAGGCCCCATGGCTTTGTCCACCTTCAGCTTTCTTAGCTCTTCACATACATTCTCTTCCGTAAACGGAGTTTCATCTATTCCGCTTCTCTCCAGCTTCTTGTTGACTAGTGTCGGTCCTTCTCCGGGGTCTTCTTTAGTGAATACCGAACTGAAGTATTCGTTTAATAATTCTGCCATTTCTTCATCTGTCTCCACCCATTGATCCTTTTCACCTTTCAATTTCAGTATACCACTTTGGACTTTTTTCCTTTCACTGATGTATCTGAAAAATGTTTTGTCACCTCTCTTTACCTCTTTGGCAATCCTTTCTTCCGCTTGACTTTTTGCCTTGATAACTTTCTTTGTCTCCCTCAGTTCTACCAGATATTCTTCTTTGTGCTCCTCCCTCTGGGATCCTTTATATTTCTTGAACGCTGTTCTTTTAGCCTTTATTTTGTCAGCCACCTCCTTTGAGAACCAGATAGGTCTCATTTTTCTCTTGCTTTTCTTTATTTTTCTAACATATAGCTTAGTTGCCTTGGTAATTGCTCCTTTTAGTTTGGTCCACTGTTGTTCCACATCTCTCTCGTTCTCCCAGCCTTCCAGGTCTTCCTCCAGGTACTTCCCCATTTCATCACAGTCCATGTTTTTGAACCTTAAATCTCAGGTCTTCGTGCTACTTCTCTGTAACCTATTTGTGATATGAAACCATACTGTATGATGATCACTGGTGTTGAGGTGGACACCCACCTGGACATTAGAGACGTTATCTCCATTAGTGAGAACTAAGTCGAGTATAGCTCCCTCCCTCGTGGGTTGCATTACCATTTGTTTGAACCTAGCCCCTTGCAGGGCATCCACTATCTCTCTACTAGTGTTAGATTCTGCAGAAGGGATTCTTCAGTCTACATCCGGCATATTAAAATCTCCACAATCACCACTTCTCCCTTCTTTCCCATCTTTTGTATGTCTTCAACTGGAGCTTTGTCAAGCTGTTCCATTTGATTTGGAGGCCTGTAAATCACTCCAATAGAAACTGAAGCCCCATTATCTTTTTTTAGGTCAGCCCATAGTGCTTCTTCTTTGCCCCATCTTCCTTGCAGCTCAGATGCTTGGATATTGTTTCTGACATAAAGAGCTACTCCTCCCCCTTTCCTGTCCTCTCTGTCCTTCCTTAATAAGTTATAGCCCGGTATTGTCATATCCCACAAGAAGCACAAGCAGAGAGAGTTGGCTTCAGGTCTGGAATAGGTTGCGCAGGACGGACCGACTGAAGGCGCTGTCCTGATGACTATCCCTGTCAAGGCAGTAATGGGCCACGAACATGTGGAGAGAACTCCAGGTGGCGGCCCGGCAAATTTCCGCAACGGGAACTGCACACAAGTGAGCCACCGATGCCAGCATCGCCATCAATACTCTGCCAGCTAATTGAAGGCCTGCTTGTGCGTAGCACACGGCAATGCAATTTGCCAGCCAGTTAGACAAGGTCTGTTTTCCCACCTCCATCCCCAGCCTGTTGGGATCGACACAAAGAGCTGGGTGGACTGCCTATGGCTCGCTGTGCAATCTAGGTAGAAGGACAAAGCCCGTTTACAGTCCAGGGTATGGAGAGCCCGTTCCCCTGGGTGGGAATGAGGCCTCGGAAAAGAGTTGGACTGATTGATATAAAAATCAGTTACCACCTTGGGCAGGAATTTAGGATGCGTATGCAGAACCACACAGTCATGGAAAAACTTTGTGTAAGGTGCGTACGTAACCAAAGCCTGGAGCTCACTGACCCTGTGAAAGGAAGTGATCGCCACCAAGAATATGACTTTCCAGGTGAGGGGCTTCAGGTCACAGGAGTGCAGAGGCTCAAAGGGAGGCCGCATCAGTCGGCCCAGGACACTGCTGGTGGTCGAAGTGGGGGCTTCAGTTGGAGGAGACCCCGCATGAAATGACCAACCAGTAGCTGGACTGAAATGAGCATACCAGCAACACCTTGGTGATACATGCTTACCATGCTGAGGTGTACCCTAACAGAACTGGTCTGGAGTCCAGGCTTGGATAAGTGCCACAGGTAGTCCAACAGCTAGGGGAGAAAGCATGAGAAGGGGTCCAACTCATGCCCCCCACACCACCTTGAGCTGTAGGACTTCCGTGTTGAAAGTTTCCTGGACTCTACCAGAACTCTTGAAACACAGTCTGAGAGCTGCAAGGGCTGGAGGATTAAGCGCTCAACATCCGAGCCATGAGGGCCAGTGCCCGAAGGCTGGGGTGGCGCAGGGTGCCCTGGTTCTGTGATATGAGGTTGGGTGCCATCCCCAATGGTATGGGCACATGCACCAACAGGGTCTGGAGAAGCAGGAACCAAACCTGCCTTGGCCAGGAGGGTGCCATGAGAATCATGGTCTCACTGTCCTCCTGGAGCTTTGACAGGTTCTTCGGTAGCAGATGCAGAGGGGGTTACACATACAGGAGGCCCTGACCCCAGTGAAGGGAGAAGGTGTTGCAGGCCGGATGGCTGTTCCCTGCCATTTGTTGCGTTGGAGGTGGACCCTTGGGCTGAGGTGGGGTTGACGCAACCCGTAGGCGAGGACCTACGGGTCCCCACCATCAGCAGGTGGAGTGGGCTGAAGCTAGAGGCCACTGGAGCTTCACCTATACCAGCCCTCGTTCCCCTCGGGTTGAGCCTTTGGGCGCCGGGGCCATCAGGACTTAGGTGGGCCTCGAAGTTAGCTAGGGATGAATAGTATTCAGCCCAGAGACAGCAGTCTGTAGATGGCATAGTTCTATCCTGGACTGGATTCGTACGGAGGCTCAGGTGGCAAAGGAACAATGGGAAACTGGAGGCACTCAAGCAAAGGAAGGCCTAAGCCTTGAAAGTCCACGTCCAGAGGATAGATGAGGAGAGGCATCACTGACGGGCTAGGTTCAGAGCCGGCAGTGAGTGGAAGTTGTGGCAAGCAAGGTAGAACTCTGGACACAGGAAAGTCTGTAGCGTAGTCGTGCAAAGCAAGGGTCAGGGCATGGAGAAGGTTGGCATAGTCAATCCAGGCAGTAGTCAAGGTACGGAGAAAGCAAGCGTAGTCAATCAAGGCAATGGGCAGGGCATGGAGAAGGTAGGTATGGTCAGGCGTAGTGGAGGTCCGAGGCTGGAGAGAAGCTGAAGAATAATCAGGCATAGCATAGGTCCAGGGCTGGAGAGAAGCTGAAGAGTAGTCAGGTGTAGCGGAGGTCCAGGGCTGGAGAGAAGTTGAAGAGTAGTCAGGTGTAGCGGAGGTCCAGGGCTGGAGAGAAGCTGAAGAGTAGTCAGGTGTAGCGGAGGTCCGGGGCTGGAGAGAAGCTGAAGAGTAGTCAGACGTAGCGGTGGTCAAATCCAGAGTCAATCCAACACATAGACGAACAGAAACTAGGAGAACAGGAACCAGGAACCAGGAAGACAGGAACACAACGATGAGACGATTCAGGAATAGCAACGAGTACTTGGAGTACAAGGAGACCTGTTGGAAAGGCAATGCTATGGAGCGAGGCCTGAGCTTTTATACGCTGAAGAGTCTGAGGTCAGTATCTGGGTCCGTGGCCAGGTTCCCGCCACGGGCCCTTTAAAAGAATCAGTGATGTGCGCATGCGTGCCTAGGAAGGGGCACGGCGCTGATGGCGGCGTCTCTATGCGGAGAGGTCCGATGAACAGGGACACCTTGGCTAGCAACACTGGGTAGCGTGGCAGGGCCGGAGGCACAGCAGGGAACCCGAGGTCGGAGCTGGAGGCCCACCGCTGCCAGCGAGGAGAAGCCAGAAGCTGGAGTCCGTCTGGAAAGGTGAGAGGGCCGCACCGCAGGGCTGCTGCAGGCGACATGTGTAACAGTACCCCCCCTTTACGCCCCCCTCCTGGAGGTGCATGGTGGAAGTTCAAGTGGAGGTTCTTATCCAGAATGTTTCAAGGTGGCTCCCACGAATTCTCTTCGGGTCCATATCCCTCCCATGAAAGGAGGTACTCCCATCGGCGGCCCCTCCAATGGACATCTAGGACTTCGTGGACATTATACGTCGTGTCGGTTTCCGCCACCAAAGGAGGTGGCTCAGGAGCTTTCCAGGCAGGCATGGAATGTATTATGTATCCCCAGTGTAGGGAGCAGCCGAAGCTGGTACGTAACAGGTCTGATGCGTTGCATAACAGAAAAAGGCCTGATGACTCTGGGAGCAAATCTCTGCGATGGAATTCCGAGTCGGATTTATCTGGTACTTAACCAGACTTTCTGGCCAGGAAGGAATTCAGGAACTTAGCAGCATTGAATGTCAGCCATTCTCTTGGCCCAGGAGGCGGTCTGACGCAGGCGAAGATTTGTCTGTTCCCATTGTGTCTTAAGGGCGTCCGCAGTAGCCTGTGCCGCAGGGGAAGGCATGGATATAGAGGAAAGGCAAACTGGACTTTTCGAACAGACATTTGTTCAATTTTGCAAACAGATGGTTTTCATGAAGACGCTGGAGGACAGTTCGTACATCAGCGTGGTGAGTGTCGAGATCTCTAGAAAAGACAAGGATATCTTTCAGATAAGCCACGACTTTAGTGTATAATAGATCTCTAAAGATTTCGTTCATCATTCGCTGGAATACTGCGGGTGCGTTACAGAGGCCAAACAGCATCACCAAGTATTCGTAGTAACCATCCCTGGTGTTAAAAGCAGTTTTCCAAATATCATCGGGGCGAATCCTCACCAGGTTATACGCCCCGCATAAATCCAGCTTTGTGAAGATGGAAGCACTTTGAAGACGGTCGAATAATTCTGAAATCAGCGGTAAGGGATTTTTATCCTTGCAGGTTCTGGCGTTCAGGCTGTGGAGGTCAATAATTGGCCTAAGTGACCCATCTTTTTTAGTCACAAAAAAGAATCCCGCCCCAGCGGATGATGTAGATGGGCGAATAAATCCTTTTGCAAGATTTTCTTGAATGTATTCAGTCATTGCCTTTGTCCTAGGTAACGAGAAAGGATAGGTGCGCCCACGAGGAGGCGTGGTTCCAGGGAAGAGATCAACTGGACAGTCAAATCTTCGGAGAGGCGGAAGGAGGTCAGTCATCTGTTTTAGAGAACATGTCCTCATAAGCAGCATACGGGGCAAGTACGCCAGAGGACGTAGTAGCCAGGGGAAATACAGGAGATGGTATCACTTTTTGGAGGCAGGACTGATGGCAAGCGGAACCCCACTCTACTAGTTGCAATGAGGCCCAGTTGAATTGAGGGGAATACTTCTGTACCCAGGGGATTCCAAGTATTATAGGGTGGATAGCCTTATCCAAAACTAGTAATTCAAGTTCCTCGATATTTAAAGCCCCAGTACATAACTGGACAGGTTCCGTAGTCAAGGAAATTCGGCCAGGTACCAGCTCTCCATAGACAGAAGCAATGCATAAAGACGTATCAATGAACGAATGGGTTTTTATACCCAAAAGCTGTACAAGATCTTTAAGGATAAAATTACCTCCTGCTACGGAATCTACCAGAGCAAGAACCGGGAAGGCCCGGGAGTCCCAGATTAAAGTGACCGGTACTGACAATTGAGGGGCTGGAGAGGTTGCACCCAAGTTCAGGACCCCTACTGAACTCGGGCCAAGGAGTTTCCCGGATAGGGCAAGTCTGTAGATGGTGGCCAGGTGATCCGCAATACAGACACAGGCCGGTTTGTCTCCGCCGGAGGTGCACTTCCGGTATCAGCTGCCCGCGACCCAACTGCATGAGTTCTTCTGCTTTTACCACTCTAGTGTCACTGCAGGTTGCAGGGCTGGTAACTGGTGGTGAGTGGGAATGAACCTGCAAAGGCTTCTTGGGCATCCGACTCTCCCGGTGATGCTCTCGAAGACGATGGTCAATTTAACCTGCCAAATCTATAAGGTCCTCCAGAGAGGAAAGGAGCTCCCATGCAGCCAACTCATCTTTTAGCTGCGGAGAAAGCCCATCCAGGTAGATAGCTCGGAGCCAGTCTTCCTGCCAAGCAAGCTCGGTAGCCAAAGTCCGAAACTCAATGGTATAATCAAAAAGACTTCTTTGTCCTTGATGAAGATGTAGTAAACTGGTGCTTGCCACGGCATGTCGCCCAGGATCATCAAAGTTCCATCTGAAAACAGCCACAAACTGAGCCAGTTCCTTTAACAAGGAATCCGAGCATTCCCACAAGGGAGAAGTCCAGGCCAGTGCTTTCCCTTCAAGGTGGGACAGGATAAATGTGACCTTAGTCAACTCGTTCTGGAAGACGGAAGGCTGCAGAGCAAATTGCATGTAGCATTGGTTTATGAACCTTCTGCAGAGTCTGGAGTCGCGATTGAAGTGTGGAGGCGCTGGAAGTGCCAACAAGGCTTGAGGCACTGATGGAGGTGGCTGTGGAGGAAGAGGAGCCGAATTATTCGTAACGGCATCAAGCCGGGCATGAAGACGATCCATGGAGGAGGCCAATGCCTCAAGGAACTGCTGCTGTTCTTGTACCTTGGATGCCAGGCCTGGGATGGCCTGGAGGGCACATGGCTCCACCGAATCCATGGCCTTTGCAACCTGTTGCATTGGAGGTGGACCCTTGGGCTGAGGTGGGGTTGACGCAACCCGTAGGCGAGGACCTACGGGTCCCCACCATCAGCAGCTGGAGTGGGCTGAAGCTATACCAGCTCTCGTTCCCCTCAGGTTGAGCCTTTGGGTGCCAGGGCCAGCAGGACTTAGGTGGGCCTCGAGGTTAGCTAGGGATGAATAATAATTCAGCCCAGAGAGCCGTCTGTAGATGGCGTAGTTCTATCCTGGACTGGATTCGGTATGGAAGCTCAGGTGCCAAAGGAACAATGGGAAACTGGAGGCACCCAAGCAAAGGAAGGCCTAAGCCTTGATAGTCCACATCTAGAGGATAGGCGAGGGAAGGCATCATTGACTGGCTAGGTTCAGAGCCGGTGGTGAGTGGAAGTTGTGGCAAGCAACATAGAACTCTGGACACAGGAAAGTCTGTAGTGTAGTCGTGCAAAGCAAGGGTCAGGGCATGGAGATGGCAGGCGTAATCAATCCAGGCAGTAGTCAAGGTATGGAGAAAGCAAGCAAAGGGGTAGATTTTCAAAAACGGCGCGTTGGCGTACTTTTGTTGGCGCTCCAGGCGCAAACAAAAGTACGCGGGATTTTAGTAGATATGTGCGTAGCCGCGCGTATCCGCTAAAATCCTGGATCGGTGCGCGCAAGGCTACCGATTCCATGTAGCCGGTGCGCGCCGAGCTGCACAGCCTACCTCCGTTCCCTCCGAGGCCGCTCCGAAATCGGAGCGGCCTCGGAGGGAATTCGCTAACGCCCTCCCCTCACCTTCCCCTCCCTTCCTCTACCTAACCCAATCCCCCGGCCCTGTCTAAACCCCCCCCTACCTTTGTTGGGGGATTTACGCCTCCCAGAGGGAGAAGTAAATCCCCGCGTGCCTAGACGCAACCCAGGGGCGGTTCCGGAGGGCGCGGCCACGTCCCCGGGCCCGCCCCCGAAACGCTGCGTCCCGCCCCGAAAACGATGCGCCGCTCAACCCCGCCCCCGACACGCCCCCCTCGGAAAACCCCTGGGACTTACGCGAGTCCCGGGGCTCTGCGCGCGCCGGTAGGCCTATTGAACATAGGCGCACCGGCGCGCAGGGCCCTGCTTGCGTAAATCCGGGCGGATTTACGCGAGCAGGGCTCTTAAAATCCGCCCCATAGTCAATTAAAGCAATGGTCATGGCATGGAGGAGGCAGACGTAGTCAAGCAAGGCAATGGTCAGGGCATGGAGAAGCCAGGCGTGGTCAGGCGTAGCGGAGGTCCGGGGCTGGAGAGAAGCTGAAGAGTAGTCAGGCGTAGTGGTGGTCAAATCCAGAGAGTCAATCCAACACATAGACGAACAGGAACTAGGAGAACAGGAACTGGGAACCAGGAAGACAGGAACACATGATGAGACGATCAGGAATAGCAACGAGTATGAGGAGACCTGTTGCAAAGGCAATACTATGGAGCGAAGCCTGAGCTTTTATACGCTTAAGAGTCTGACGTCAGCATCTGAGTCCGCGGCCAAATTCCCGCCACGGGTCTTTAAAAGAATCAGTGATGCGCGCCTAGGAAGGGGCGCGGTGCTGATGGCGGCGTCTCTCCACGGCCACGCGGAGAGGCCCGACAAACAGGGACATCTTGGCTAGCAACACTGGTTAGCATGGCAGGGCCGGAGGCATCGGAGGGAACCCGAGGTCGGAGCTTGCAGCCCACCACCGCTAGCAAGGAGGAGCCAGCAGCTGGAAAGGTGAGAGGGATGCGGCCGGCACGCATAACACCGTTAAGGATCAGAACCTGCTCACCTTGTGGTTGAGTGGGGATGCAAACAGGTCCACATCTGGCGTACCCAACCGGCGAAACAGGTCAGTCGCCACTGCTGGGTTGAGGAACCACTTGTGTGGCTGGAAGGACTGGCTGAGACGGTCTGCCAGCAGATTGAGCTGACCTAGCCGGTAGGTGGTCCAGAGATGCATTCCTTGGGAGAGGGCCCAGTTCCAAACCTGTACCACTGCTTGGCATAGGAGGAACGAGCCCTTGCCACCCTGTTTGTTGATGTACCACATCATGACCTGGTTTTCTGGTCTGATGAGAACTTCCTTGGACAACATCTGATCTCTGAAGGCCCACAAGGTGTACCGTATCGCCCGAAGCTCCAGATGGTTTATCTGGCAAAGTGCCTCGGCAACGGACCAAAAATCTTGAGTGTGTAGGTCGTCCGTGTGGGCTCCCCACCCCAGGGGAGAAATATTGGTGGTGAGGATCACCTGGGGCGGTGCGGACTGAAAAAGGAAGCCCGCGTTCCAGATTGGAGAGGGTTTTCCACCAGGTCAGAGATACCCTGAGAGGGTCCGTGACCGTGACCAGAGCTTTTAAATACTGAGATGCCTGCTGCCACTGAGACTGCAAGGCCCACTGAGAGCTCCTCATGTGGAGGCGGGCCAGGGGAGTCACAAGGACGGAGGCCACCATCTGGCCCAGTAGGCGGAGCAGGAGCCGAGCTGGCACCCTCCTGCTTTTGCGGACTAGGGTAGCCAGCGAGGCAAGGGCGATCGCCCGGTCCTTGGGCAGGAAAGCTTTCGCTTGTGCCGTTTCCAACCTGGTGCTTATGAAGTCCAGCTGGGAGGAGGGGCAGAGGTGGGACTTGGGGAAATTGATAACAAACCCTACTACCTGCAGGGTCTGCACTGTCAAGGCCAGAGCGTGCAAGGCCCCTGAGTGAGAGCCACTCCTGACCAACCAGTTGTTCATATATGGAAACACATGGACCGAGTGAAGCCTGAGGTAGGCAGCCACCACTGCCAAGCATTTGGTCAAGATGCGGGGGGCTGATGCCAGCTCAAAGGGCAGCACTTTGTACTGGAAATGTGCATTCCCCACCAGGAAGCGGAAGTACTTCCTGTGGTTGGGGAAAATTGCATTGTCTGCGTAGGCTTCCTTGAGCTCGAGGGAGCAAAGCCAGTCTCCTCTTTGAAGGAGTGTGATCAGCATGCCCAGAGAAACCATCTTGAATTTTTCTCTTACGAGAAACTTGTTCAGTGCCCTAAGGTCGAGAATGGGCGCAAGCTGCCATTCCTTTTCGGGATGAAGAAATACCTTGAGTAGAACCCTTGGCCCTGTTGATGGTGAGGGACCAGTTCCACCGTGTCCGCTGCAAGGATGGCGGAGAGTTCTGTTTGAAGAATGACCAAATAGGCAGAGGAATCCCACGATGGACATGGGGGAGAGGTCTCTGGGAGCTGACTGAAGTGCAGATGGTACCCCTGGTGGACGATGGAGTGGTCTGACGTGATCTCTTCCCAGCTCCAGGCGAAGCTGAGGAGCCTGCCGCTGACTGGGGGATAGGGCGCCAGGGGAACTGCCAGCTGACTTATGATCCCTTGCCGCCAGTCAAAAGCCCATGGCTGATGTTAGGATTCGTAGGTTTCGTGAACCCTTGGCCCGAGGTGAGGGTCGACACCACCTGTGGGGAGGAGCCCCACAGGTCTTCACCATTGGGAGGCGAGGCCAGATGTAGCAGGAGGTCAATGAATAGTAGCAGAGAGATAGGGCATCCTGCATCACAGCCACGTGATCGCAGTAGCTAGTAGAGAGGATACTGTGGGGTGCCCCAAGGAGCAGTTCGAAGGAAAATTCCACAGTAGTCAGGCAGGACTGGAGATGAGAGTGTCAGAGCAAGAGTCTCTGACAGAGGAGTGCTAGGCAGGCCCCGAGGAGAGGGGAGTTCGAGACAGGCACTGTAGGTGAAGTACAGCAGAGACTGTCCGGGCGGGACAGTGTATCGAGCGAGGCTCTGGTGTGACCCGAACAGCGGAGAAGCCAGAGTCAAATCTCCGAAGTAGTGACATAAGCCGCCCCCAGGAGCAGGACTGCGCACAGAGGTATCTCTGATAGAGAATCAAGGGCTGCCCCGAGGAGCGGAAAAGTCTGAAGTACAGTCTTTAAGTAGAGCGTGGGCACTACCCTGAGAAGCAGGGAAGCACGGAATATAGTCTCTTGTAGAACATAGGCACTACCCTGAGAAGCAGGGAAGCACGGAATATAGTCTCTTGTAGAACGTAGGCACTGCCCCGAGGAGCGGGGAAGCACGGAGTGCAGTCTCTTATGTGGAATGTAAGCGCTTGCCCCAAGGAACGGGGAAGCATGGAGTGCAGACTCCCAGGCAGGAAGGTGGTCTGAGGGGCAACCCTGAAAAGCAGGGAAGCCGGCAGGCAGGGTTTCTAGAGGCGCAGAGGCTAAGCTGAGGAGCGGGGAAGCCTGGAGACAGAGTCCCTGACTAGAGCACAGGCAGGCCCCTGATAACAGGGTACCCAAACTAGAGTCTAAAGCCAAAGACAGGTCCAATGCAGGAACCACGATCCGAGGAGACAGGAGCAAGCACTAGGCGTAGGAAAGTCAGCCTGGAGGATTTCCTGGCTCAGGATGGCCCTTCTGAGGCACTAGCGGATAGCTGCTGGAGGGTATTATGGTGGTCCTTCAGCTGCACCATCGCATCCTGGACCTTATATCCCCAAACAGATTCTCGCCTGTACAGGAGAGGTTGGCGAGCCTATCCTGGACCTCCGGCCGGAGGTCCGAGGCCTGGAGCCAACCCATCCTTCTGGCGCCGATGCCTACGGCGGCTAAGTGGACTGCAGTTTCAAAAACATCATACCTGGAACGCACCTTGTGTTTTCCTGCTTCCAGACCCAGAGAGGCAATGCCGGCAAGAGCTTCCTGCTGTTCCTGGGGAAGGCCCTCCACAAAATACAGGACTCACTTCCAGAGATTGCGGTTGTATTGAGTCATGTAAAGTTGGTAGGTTGCAATGCAGGCAACCAGCATGGTGCCTTGGAAACGTTTTCTCCCTATGGCTTCGAGTTCCCTATGCTCGTGTCCCGGAGGGGCGGAGGTATGGGTATGGGAACTCCAGGCTTTCTTTAAGGCGGACTCCACGACCACCGACTAATGGGTGAGCTGCCTCCTCTCAAACGCCAGGGCCTGTTGCACCAGTAGGTGGCTTTGGCCTTTCTGTTATTTGGGGAAATGGTAATGGGGTGTTCCCACATGCGGAGGAAGAGTTCCTTAAAAATATTGTGGATCGGAACTGCCATGATCTCCTTAGGAGCATCGATGAACTGGAGCACTTCCAGCATCTTGTGATGTGCATACTCCTCCGTGAATAGCTGAAAGGGGATGGCTTCAGCTATAGCCTGACAAAACCTGCGAACGACAGGGCCTTGGGTGGTGACTGGTGCCGCTCCTCTGGAGGGGAAGGCTCCAAGAGGGGGTCGTCGGAGTATTCGGAAGATGAGTCTCTGGAGTCATCAACCCAAGGGTCATAGGGACCCTCTTCCTCACTTGGGCCAGGGCACTGAGGGTGAGGGCCCTGAGGGGCATGAGCCCTAGGCTCAGAGGGCATCGGAGGTTGTCGGGGCACCAATGGGTCCCCCGGCATCATAGAAACATAGAAATGACGGCAGAAGAAGACCAAACGGCCCATTCAGTCTGCCCAGCAAGCTATGCACTTTTTTTTTTCCTCTTACTTGTTACACTTGGCTCTTAGTACCTTTTAGTTCTATTTCCCTTCCACCCCACCATTAGTGTAGAGAGCAGTGTTGGAACTGCATCTAATTGAATATGTAGCTTAGTTAGGGGTAGTAACCGCCTCATTAAGCAAGCTACACCCATGCTTTTGTTTACTCGACTATGTAATTCAGTCCTTGTTGGTTGTTGCCTATATATAGATCCTTTTTTTTACATTGCCCCTGCCGTTGAAGCAGAGAGCTATGCTGGCTATGCTTTGAAAGTGAAGTATCAGACTTTCTCCCCTGCTGTTGAAGCAGAGAGCTATGCTGGCTATGCGTTGAAAGTGAAGTAACAGACTTTCTCCCCTGCCGTTGAAGCAGAGAGCTATGCTGGCTATGCGTTGAAAGTGAAGTAACAGACTTTCTCCCCTGCCATTGAAGCAGAGAGCTATGCTGGCTATACGTTGAAAGTGAAGTATCAGACTTTCTCCCCTGCTGTTGAAGCAGAGAGCTATGCTAGATATGCATTGAAAGTAAAGTATCCGGCTTATTTGGTTTGGGGGTAGTAACCGCCGTAACAAGCAAGCTACACCCCGCTTTTTTTGAGAACGCAAATCTTTTTTTTCCCACATTTCCTCTTACCGTTGAAGCTTAGAGCAATGTTGGAGTCGCATTAACCGTGTGTATGTATATTGAAGGGGATCATTCGCTGTGGTAAGCCGGAGGGGGTCCGGCTACGGCTCAGGCAACTGAGGGAGCACAGTCCCGGCTGTCTCTTTCACCTCCTCGGACCCGGGAATTGGGATCACTCCAGTAGAGGGCATCGGTGGCCGACAGGGTATCGAGGGCCCTTCGGACACCGGCTGCATCGGTAGGGTGCCAAGAAGGACATCCAGATGTTCCAGCAGAGGTGCTAACACCAGTAGTGGAGGCTCGGGCATCGGTTTGGGGGCCGGTGGCACTGGCAGCTCAACGCTCTACAGTGCCTTGAACACCGCCGATTGCACCCTGCAGTCCAACTCCTCCTGGAAGTCCTGGGTGATCAGGACTGATGTAGGGGGATGAGGCGTTCCCAGCTCATTCTTGGATCCCCAAGGTGGCACGTCGCCCTGCACCGATGTCGGTGGGGAACGCCTCAAACTACTGGGGGCACTGGAGGATGGGGCCTCCGATGGCCGGTGCTGCTTCGATGGTGATAGGCAGCTGCCGATGCTGCTTCGGAACCGTGACGGTGATCAATGCAGTGTTTCCGGGATCACTTCCAGCGTTCGGCCAGGTCTTTCCCCAGTACTGAGGAAGTTGATCACCCCGAGGTCTGGGGGAGTGGAGAGACCACAGAAGATCAATCTCCTTCACCTCGATCCTTGGGGTGCTAGCTAGAGGGGTTGCGAGAGGGAGCGACAGATGGCTCTCCACGATCCTTAGGTGTCGAAGAGACTGACGCAAGTGTGGAGGATTTCGGGGTCCTGAAAAGTTTCTCCATTTTGTAGAGGCGCGCCCAACGCCCTTTTGGTGTCATCTGATTGCACAGACGGCACCCATGGATGTCGTGTGAGGCCCCCAGGCAGAGGATGCAAACCTCATGCGGATCCGTGATGGACATGGTCTGCGGGCACTGGAGGCACCAACGAAAACTTGTCGACGCCATGAAAAATATACGGCACACGATTACCAACAGACACCGTGAGGTGCAGAGTCAGGAATCGACTGCGAGTTGGAGCAAAAAATGAACAGTCTTACTATACTGAGAGAGGTGACCGAAAAAAGGAGATAGATCTGAAGTCTTTCAATCAATCTTTATTATTATAAATATCAATATATCAACTTTTGAAGGACTTTACATCTATCTACTTCTTTTTTCGGTCATCTCATGGCTTTGATAAATCAACTTCCTTACTGTACTGTGAGGCACCGATCGCGAAGGGGTACCCAACGAGGATCAGAAAAGGGATCTAAACAATCGAAAGAAAATTAGAAAACATTGGAGCTCCACATACTGCAGGGCAACTGCACCACGGAAAAGAAGAGGCTGAACGGGGACCTCATGTGGATGTGCGGATAGTAGCAGGCTGGGCAAGCTTAGTCTGCTGGTCAAAGCTTCAAGAAACTTTGACAAAAATTTTCAGTGCCGGGCTCCAAAGGATGATGTTGCCCACATGTCAGGACTACCATCCTCCTTGTCCTAGGAGAACATCTAGTAAATGCAGTATAGCACATTATAATAGCTTTATTAATATTTACTTTCTACCTGGAAATACCACTACTGAACGTGGTAAGCAAGAGTGCTATGAAACGTCAAACTAGTTTAAACTTTAGTCTCTTTGCTTTTCTAATATAAACAGAAATATCTGACTCAATAATTCTCATGTGCATAATACTGTAACAATAAACACATCCAAACAAAGCCTCTGTGTGGTATATTACACAATAAAAGTATAGCACATTTTTACATTTTTTTTTTTTACTTACAGGATCATTTATCAAAATGCGTGAGGGCTCTAATGCCCATGATAACGCATGTGAGAAATACCGCATCGCGAATGCGTATGCAAATTTAAAATTACTAGTCAAGTGGGGAGGAGTTTGGACGGAATAAATGGAAATGAGAGCTGATTAGCGTTGCGTGCGATAACGTAATGTATGCTATTGCAGAATTTAATGCCGGAAATAACTACACCTTTTTTCTGAGCATTATGCCTGCGAAAGCTGTGCATTACGGCCAACAGAGGATTTATCACAAATCCAGTTTCGGGAGGGGAGAGAAGGAAGGAGAGAGAGAGAGAAAGAGAGCCTCTGTGATGGCCCACTGCTTTCTGAACTTTTTATACCACTGTATGACATGGCATTATGAACTTGGGATGAGGTTTATGGGTGATTTGGGTTTTGGGGGGCAGTTTAACATGCACAGTCATACGTACAAACAGTACAATTACCATCAGTGAAGATTTAAAGTGATTTGGAGCGATGAAAGGTGAATCAAGAGTCGATTTGTACCATGTTCTCTCTACCTAACTGATGCACTATCTACCCAATTGCAATCAAGCTAGGTAGAGAGAACATGATACAAATCTACACTTCTTTCACCTTTCATCCCTTCAAATCACATTATATCTTCACTGATGGTAACTGTGCTGTTTGTACATATGAATGTGCATGTTAAATTGCTCCCCAGAACCCAGCCCACAAACCTCACCCCAGGTTACTACTAGTGGCCCCTCTTACAGTGGTACAAAAAATTACATTTTTGGTGAGCCTCTACAGAGGTTCTCTCTCTCTCTCTCTCTAGCTCTAGCCAGCAGCCCAAATCACAAAGGGGCCAATGCAATAAATGTGCGCCCAAGGGGGATGCTATACAATATTTAAATTAGGGGGTTGCGTTAAGAAGGACTTTAAGCTTCATCAAATTTTGTCTTTTGTTAATTGGTTATGGTTAACTGCTTAGTTCAAAGTAAACAGAGTTGATTTGATTTGTATCAAGAAAGTCGGTATATAAAAGCCTTAAATAAATAAATAAAATAAAGAAGGAGGCGCCAGGGTCGCTTGCGTGCCCCTAGCACCTCCTTGCTAACGAGAACCCGATCGCTTTACTATTATGAATCGTGCTGCTCGCGGGTCCCCCCGCGAGCAGACTCACTCACCATGCTGTTTCTCTTCAGCCGACGCGGCAGGACGCCACTGTCAGCCTTCTCACATGGCCGGAGCCGCGGACTCTGCGCTCCCATGCGGCCCGGAGGCCGCCCTGGATGTCCCTCTTCACCGCGGCCGGTGCCACGGACTTCCCAGCGTCCTCTCAGCGGGGCGGGGACCACCCCCGATGCCACTCCTGTCTTCGCGGCGCAGGGGCCGCATCCCCGGGCCGGAGTGGCGGCTGGAGCCGCCCCCGGGGCTTCCTGCAGTGGCCGGAGCTGCTGCCATCATCGGGCCTGCTCCTAGGCCCAGCCCTGCAACTCCTGGCATCTGACGTCGGTGCAGGCCGCTGTCCGCGGTCCTGCACAGCTTCCTGCTGCTCCTTAGGCGCCGGCGCACGCCTCTCTGCAAGATTTAAAGGGCCAGGCACAGGAGGTGTGCTGGCCCCACCTAGGGAGTGGACTTCCTGCCCAGCCCTATAAAAGGGCTGCTCCGTCATTCTGTCTTGGCCTTGCATCAAAGTTACTTAACTCTGGAGGCTCCTGCCTGCCAGAGCTCAGTCAGGTCTTCTAGTCTTCTCCATGGAGTTCTTGTTGCTTCATCTCATCATGCCAAGTCATGTTCGTGCCTGAGGTCCCCGTCCAGGTGTCCTGGTGTCTCGTCTTGGTCTTCTGTTTCCTGATGTTCCAGGTTCCTTGATGTCCTGTTCCTGTGTCTTTGTCTTCAGCGCTCTTGAGCCTTCTGGTACCTGTTAGGCCGGGGGTTCCTCGGATGGTGTCTTGCCCGAGTGTGGACTAGCCTACAGGTAGACTGGTATCCTGTGCTCCCAAGCCGTCATGTCCTGCCAGCCGTTGGTGGAGCTTCGGACAACAGGGGCTTCGCCGTTGTTCTGTTTCGACTGGATCCTTCCCTGCTCTTGTCCTGCTCCCAGCGAGGTCCGTGACCAGCCTCCTCGGGTTGTGTAGGGCGCGCAGTGGGACAGGGTGGTCCACGACTCAGTCCCGCAGGTGGGCTGAGTAGGGCACCCTGAGAGACAGTGCCAAAGTCCTTCCGCCCAGCTTCTCGTCTCGTCTGGACTTTGTCAAGTTCGTTGCATCATGGATGCCGCTGCATCATTCTTGGCATCATGTCTTGCTCCTGATGTCGTCGCATCGACCCTGGTCCGGGATGCCGTCGCATTGACCATTGGTCCGGTTTGTCTTCGCATCAGCTGTGGTATCAAGTCCTCGTTTGCGATGCCGTTGCATCGACCCTGCTGTCATGTCTTCGTCCGCAATGCCGTTGCATCGATCCTGCTGTCATATCTACGTGTCAAGGCCCGTCTGCCCTTGACCTCAGGCTAGGCCTGCTGCGCCATGCTGTTCCATGCAGCAGGTCCGAAAGGGCTCGTAATGGTCGGAGGACCATTCACATTCCAACCTCATCATGTTGTTGGCCATGGGAGCTTGCTGGCCTGGCAGAGGGTCAGAACGTCAGCCATGGTGGAACACGCCGTCAACCCTCGGTTCAGTCCTGGATCCGTCTGGGTTTGGGCTGAGGCCCAAAGGCACACTAAAACACCTCGGCGGGGATCACTCCGTAGCGCCCCCGTTGCTAACATTTACTAACTCAGCCATCTGCCGGTTTTGAAAACCAACGCCGAGTTTATCAGAGTCGATTTTCCTAACTTGGTCGTCCACTGGTTAGGAAACAGACGCTGAGTTTATCGGCATCAATTTTCCTAACTCGGCCGTCCGCCAGTTAGGTGGGGGTTTTTTTAGATGTTTCTTTAAGTTTTTCCTCCTACTTAATATTGCATCGATATTAAGTAGGAGGAAGTATAGAAAAGCATTTTTTTCTGCTTTTCTGTACTTCTTTTAAATGTGCTCAGCTATTAACGCCTGCTCCAGGCAGGCATTAATAGCTGATCATTAAATGTGCGTCTGAGATGCACATTTTTTTTTTGCATCGGAGTGAATGACTAATAGCCTCATTCTCATGCATCTGCATGTGATGAGCGCTATTAGATTCACTCCGCGTTGGATGCGCATTGAATAGGCGCTAATCCCCTTATTGCATTAGGGGATTAATTTGCGCCTATTCAACCCGCGTCTGACTGCGAGTTATATAGTGTGCTCGACTGAGTGCACTGTATTGCTTCGGCCCCAAAATGCGATAAAAGCCTGTCTGGTCAGAAACACAGTGTGCAAGTAACTCCCTTTATTTACGGTGGGTGCTATTTTTGCTATATTTATCACAAAATGATGCATCTAGGCCTTAACTACTCTCACAGAGGAAAGATGAAAAGGGATGAGAGGAACTAGTAAAAATTATTAACAGTTCTATATATTACTACCATTAATGGGGAAGCATACATTTTTGCTTTGATTTAAAATGAACTGAACTACATAGTTCTAGTTTTCTTAAACAATAAAGAGAAGATATCAAATATGTGGCCTTAGTATCAAACACTAAAAATGTATTCAAGCAATCTGCATCCTGACTTACCTCTAGTTTTTAAGATCTTCAGCTCTTCAACAACAGATCTAACAATTTTACTTGCTAGCAGTTGAATTTCTGATGGATTCAGTTCTTTCTCAAGTGATTCTTCCAGCAGCAAATCTGCACAGGTTGATATACTTTCTTCACTTCTTTTGTTTACCAAATATTCAGAACTGCAAAGAAGAGTATCTGCAATTGTTTCAGCAGCCATGTGTATTCTTAATGGAGAAATAACTGCATGACAAACATTATCCCGATCAAAAAATCTTGTTTTTTGACCTTTTTTTTTCATCTCATGTTCTAAATATCCTGATATTCTCCTACTGTCTGTTTTCATAAACTTTTTACTTTGTCTTTTTTCATCATCTGTCCCTTCATTTTTACTAGTAAGGCATTTACTTGCTTTTTGTGCATCTTTGGAAACATAATCTTTTTCAGGAAAATATAAAGTTGGTCTACTTGAAGATGTATTACATTTGTACTCGCCAGATGTTTCCTTAGATATTAATGTATCTGGAGTTACTCTTTTCCATTTTTCCTTGTCCACTTTGGGCTTGGTAATCTCTTTCATTTGACTAAAAACAGAAGAATGTTCACAGGAAAGTAGATGTTTATGACAATTTTCTGCTGAATAAATCAACGTTTCAGGGACATGTTTGTAAACATAGCCCTGATCATTAAAATCTATTATTGGTGTACTTAGGGACACATCATGTACATATTTTCTACATGTCGATGGACTAATGGTTAATGTTTCTGATACTGACTTTGAAATAATGTCTTGATTGAACTGACTATCCAAGTCTATATTTCTAAGAACTGATGATCTAGAAGCTGAAGAATGATATGAAGGCACTATTGAGGGAGTTACTTCTTGTTCTTCAAGTTCATTTAATTTGTAAACAACATTGCATTTCATAAATTCTAATCTGCTGGATATACCTGAAGAGATATCATCTGCACACCTTCTACAAAATATTGAGCTAGGAGTCAATATTTCTGAATGATACATATTGCTGCTGTCAGGTTTGGTTTCATTGTCATATCCCGATGAATGATGTTCAAATAAAACATTCTTTTGTTTTTTAATTTCATCTTCTGAATAACTCATTATTCTGGGGACATGATTGGAAATACAATCTTGCTCAATAATATCTAATTTAGCATTATGTGAGGTGATATTGTGTACATATTTTGTAGACTGTGATAATCTAGAAGTTAATGTGTCTCGTTCAGGTAGCCCATCCACTTCTACTATCCTAAAAATTGAAGAATGATATTCAGATGGAAAGACCTTTTGATTTCCCAGTTCTTCACTGGAATATACGACTGTTCCAGGAACATGATATAAACAATCAGATTTAACAATATCATATCTGGATTTTTTTGCTGATAAATCGTGTAAATATTCAGTGGAAGATGGTGAACTAGAAGTAAAGTTTTCTGGTACGGAACAGGTGTTGTCTGATTTAGAGTAAGCATCTAACTCAATTATTCTAACAACTGATGGATATTCACATGAAACTACCTGTTCACATAATTCTTTAGAATAAATAAGTGGTCTAGGACCATTAGTAAAATTTAATCTTATCTCATTTGTTGAAATATTGTGTATATGGCCTACAGAAGATACTGAACTAAAAGTCAAGGGATCTGATGTAGAACAGGTATTCAAGTCTATTTTAGATTCAGTGTCCAATCCTATTCTCCTACTTACTGATGAAGAGCAATCAGGTAAAACTGCAGGCTCTTGATCTTCCAAAGGAACATTCACTTCTTTCTCTCTCTCTTCTTCAGAATACATCATCAATCCAGTAACAGTGACAGGTGAATTTTTTTCAATATCATCAATTACCATTGGCTTTTTGATGGACAATTCAATATCAGATATCATCCCAGTGTTTGGACGAGAAATGTTACAATGAATACCATCCACATGAACTAAATATTCCATCTGAGGATCTTCACATTTTATTTTAGAAGTGATTCTGGTTACACTTTCATTATATTTGTTTACAATTCCATTAAATATTTCATTTGCTACAAAATTTTCTTCTGAAATATTGTTGGCTGTGGTTGTTTTCCTTTGATTAATTTCAGTTTCTAGTTCATTCTTGATGGTTGCAAGAATATTGCTAACTACATCAGTTGCATAAATGTTCAATTCTGAATAGAGTGACTGGATTTGTAAACCTGCTTTGTGAATGCTTTCATTTGTAATCATACTATTTGTTTTTGTTGTATCTGGCATCTTGTTTTTAAATTCTTTAGATTCTGATTGTACTCTAGGTTGAAGATGGTCAGAAATAAATAATGGTAATGACCTCTGATTCTGAGAAAAATTGTTTTGTGTTTCATGTTTAGACAGTGTTGTAAAATACAAATTGGTAAAAGATTTCAATGTTTGAACCACATTTTTCACAGTCTCTTCAGCTATTTTGTCAATAGTACTTGCAAGGCTATCTTGTGTTCTATTATTGTTGAAATTATAAAAAAGTAAGTCAGTTAGTAAGGCATTAGCTGAAGTTGTAGTATTATCAATGTTGCTTGTTTCTGAATTGGCTGATGCACTAGTTCCTTCAAGTGTGATATCATCTTTTATTTTATCCATACTTTTCTTAACTGATGCCATGGATATATTTGATAAGAAACAAAAATATAGCTTTTCAAGAACAATTTCCACAATCTCACTAGCAGCCAAATTGACTTCTGATCCAAAGATTGGATTTTCAAGGCCTACTGCTTGAAACGGTTCAATGCTATTATTATTATTGGTGGACTGAGAACTAATATGTAATACATTTTCATTAATATCTTGAAAACAAGACTCCTTAAAAAGTGAAAACAATAAAACAGATTTTTCTACAGCTTTGACTTTCAGTAGAATCTCACTTACAGCATTTTCAGCTACTGTAAGTATTTTATGCTTTTCTTCTCCCATGACTTCTGCTTGCTGGTTATCAAATAACCTGCTTAAAACACTTTCTTTGGGGATGATTTGTTCTGGGACGGAAAAACATTCATCGGTATATCTACTTTTTATTTCTTTGGTATATTGCCCAGTTGAATATTTTTTTCCTAAAAACTTTAACTCTTGAGCACAATCATCTGTGTTTGATTCAAATGGACACTCTGTTTTTATATTTTCAAATATCTCAGGCTGATGACATATGTTAAGATTCTCTTTCTCTATATACTCTGTAGCTATATGAAAGATTCTTTCAGGGTCTCTGTTTTGCAACAATATTTCCTGCTTATCATTAGAGTCAAATGTAGGGTGTATTACTTCAGTGTAATGTTTTACAACTTGTGATTTATGTGCTCTCTCTAAGGGTTGGTGCAGTTCTTGTGAAGTTTTAGCATTTATTTGAGCAGCAGAATGGTTTGTATTTTCAGCGTGTAAATCTTTTAATACAGCATCAAGCATATTACTCACTTTAGTGATTTCATTAAAAGGTACAATTTTAAATGTTCTTTGAAAATGTTCCTTGTGAAAATCATTTTTAAGTATTTCAAGAATGCTACTGATAACATCTTTTGCATACAACTCTAGTTCACATTTTGATAAATGAATGTTCTCTAGAGTTGATTTGTAATCTTCTCTGGAGAGGATGCTTGGCAGAACTAATAGACGATTATATGGAGTAGCATCAATTTGTTCTGTGGGTACAGGAACTTCATTAGACAGTTGCAATTCTGATTTAGACACTGGATGTGTTTTTAAACTGTATTGCACAGTAAATGGGGAAACTTCATTGAATGACTTATCTTTATATTGAGGTTCAGGTCTAGAAACCAAGTCCAGTTTAGTTGTGGCAAAACATGCAATTTTATCAAGAACAGTTTGGACTAGCTCTTCAATCAGTGAGGAAGTCTGTACCACAGTTTCATATCTATCTGAAGGTGACACCAAAGATGTCTGAACAGAACAGGCATTATTGACATTTGGATTTGTGGCAATATTATGATTACTTGGCACAAAGAAACATGAGTGGTCATCTCTCTTCCCTTCTGCTATTTGGGGTTCTTTGACACTATATTTTTCAGTTATTAATATTTCTTCACTGCTTTTTAAATTGTCCTTTTCTGTCTGTGTTTCTTTACTGCTGAATATGTTTGGATTAATAGCAGAATATACTTTTCCAAGTACTGTTTCTACAATATCATTAGCTACAAAGTTTATATCTGACTTATATGTATCTGACTGGATTTCAGATTCAGGAATTTGTACATCTGAACTAATGTATGTTGCCTCCTTACTAAAATATGGGCGAAAAAGAGGTAAGTACTCTAGGTCTATCATAATTCTCTGATGTACTTCATTTAAAATATCTTCTACTGTACTTAGTAACTGAGATTTTTCTGTTATTTCACTTGATATTTCAGATGCATCTGGTATACTTCTAAAAGCTCCTTTGTGACCATAATCTACTCCACAAGATCCAATCCTAGTGATAATAGCACATTTATTAAATTTTCCATCAGATACAATCTCCAAAATATTATTTACAATTTCACTTGCTGTGATATTTTGCTCACATGACATATTTACACTGGAACATATATTTTGCATCTCTTGGTCCAAATGACTTTTAATGACTTTCAAAATAGTGCTGGCTATTTTTTCTGCATATATGTTTAAAATAGTTTGTGACAAATGAATAGTTGATATTGCTTTATCCTCTTCACTGAATGGCTTGTAAATTTTAATTTTAATATTAGGTTCCTTTAAAGGTGATGTTGTAGCTTTTGCCTGCATTCTTGGTTTTACTTGGCTAGTAGGAACTTGTACACTAAAGCCTTGTTTTGATGTTGTCAAGTCATTCGCAATTAGTGATTTACTTTCACTGTGAAGCTTAACACCACATGTGGAGTCTAATTTTAAAGTGGCAAAATATTCTAACCTTGCTAAAACATTGTTAATAATGAGTTTGGCTGCAATATTTACTTCAGGTGGAAACACCTGTATGTTAGATTCCTTTTCTTTTATTTTAGCAGTCGGAATTAAAGCACTGGAATATGGTTCTTTATATGCAGGTGTAGCAGCATTTGGTTGCAGTCCAGCCTTAATAGCAGAACACACATTTTCAAGCACAATTTCCACCATATCATGAGCAACAAAAGTTACATCTGATTTGCAAACTAGAGTTCTTAGAATAGCTTCATTGTAACTCAGTCAATGATTCAGAAATTGATGTTTCACAATCAGGACACACTTTCTGCTTATTTGGACTATCCCGAGAATTCTGAGAACTGCTCAAATCAAAACTTATTCTTTGAAACATTTCATTCAAAATATCCTCAACTGATTTTCCTATTTGAAATTTAAGTTGCTCTCTATATTCTGTTTTTCTCTTCAGCATTGTCTCTAAAATACTGTCTTTTTCAATGTAATGCTTTGGTTTGGGAGATAATTCATGTTCTGCAGAAAAAGGAAATCTTTTGGTTTCAGAAACAGTGACAGTTTGATAATCTTTGGGCATGGAAGAAGATGGTATGCTATAAGTTTCTGGTAATAAATTATATACTTTATCAGTAATGCTTTCACTTCTAATACCAGGGGTTTGTTTCACATATCCTTTTCCAGAAACTTCAGATTTAAGATGTATGACGCTTTTGTTGAAACTTTCAGAAGTGACAATCTTTAGAACTGTATCAACAATTTCACTTGCTGTAATATGCTCATAAAATGAGGAATTATTAACCCATGAAACAACATTTTGTATCTCTTTAACTAACCTATTCTTGATAATATTCAGTATAATATTTGCTATATCCAATGCATGCCTTTTTACTTCCTTTGACTCTGCCAAACTGAGTGATGCTGCCATATTTTTTAGATCTTTTACATGAAAGTTGGAATCATAGTAAATTGCTGTGGAATATAGGTTTTTTTCTTGTATATTGGAGCTTACTTTAAAATTTTCTTGATATGCTTCATGTGCCTTTTTAGATAAATAGGTCCTTGTAACCAAATTTGCGTTGTTTCCTTCATTTTTAAAACTTGAAAGAGATCCTAACTTCAAGATAGCAAATGACTCCAGTTTACCTATAATGCTTTTAACAAGATTATCAGCAGAAAATATAATAGTTTCATTTGTTGAATACTGAGGAAGAAACAATTCCACTTGTACTGGAATAGAGGAATCATGTGAACCTTTTTCAAGAAAGCTGGAAGCTGAACTCTCAGTAATTGTATCGGAGTCGATTGGGGACTGTGTAGCTTTATTTTTCTTTTCTGGTAGTGCACTCTTATATTTTGGGTCTATGCTTGATCCTTTGCACAGTGGCATATTACTTACATGTAATATTTCCCGTGTCATTTTATCTGACAACATATGTCCAAAGAAATCATAGAGTATTCTCTTTTGTGCAGATACAGATCGTTTTGTATTAATGTCAGCAGTCACAGCATAATGCAGGTTTTCAAGAACAATGTCAATCATGTCATTTGCAACAGAAGTAATTTCAGATTTTGAAATAAATATTTCTTTAGTAAATGTATTATTTAACTCATTTACGGTTTCTGATAAAGTATCTTCAGACTGACGAGTCAGTTTTGAGTACTCAAATACAGAAGGCGGTGAACTATTTCCACCAGTTAATATTCTCTTAAACATTGCATTTATTACCCTTTCAATTGTGCCATGTAGCAGAGATTTTTCTTTTTCACTAAAAACAGTTTTTTTCTTAATCATCTTATTTATGTAGCTTTCTTTCTTAATGCAATTTTGTGCTTTAAATGTGGGTTCAGGATTCAACAAAAATGACATTTGTCTGGCAGGTTTTTGCCATAATATATGATCTTTCTTGTTTTCATCAATATCCCTATTGCTACTATTGTTTTTAGTTGCTAATTCTTCTTGTGAGAAAATGTCACATGAATGAGATACTATGGGAACAGAATCTGTTATGGCAGCAGAAACAAATGTGTCTATCTTGTAAATTTCTTGATTCAATCTGTATTTTTTATCAGATAATTTTTGAAATTCTCTTTCATTAGGTACACAATCAGTTGCTACAGTATCCAAAATAACATTAACTATTTGACTTGTAATAATATTCTCATGAAATGATAAGAAACTAGGAGTTGACAACATGTTATGTACTTCTTTATCCAACTTATTCTTCACACCTTGCAAAATAGCATTAGCTACTTCTTTTGTATACAAACTTAATTTTGATCGTGTCAGAAAAAGTTTTGATGCAATTTTTTGTTTTTTAGACATTGTATTAGTAAGGTACTTATAATGATTTACTAAGAATTTAGAATGCTCATTCTCTCGGGATTCTAAATCTTTGGTTGGCAATAAATGAATATCTACTTTATCAAAACATAGTTTTGATGTTGCTGATCTTGTTTGGATTTGGACTTTAGGACAAAAGAGAGATTCAACTTTTAAAGTAGCAAATGTTTCAATTTTTGTTAAGATTGTTTTTACAATATCTTCAACAACATTAATATTAGTGGGAGGAAACTGTGATTCAGCCTCAACATCATGAGTGGATATATCAAAAAGCTCTTTTTCAAATGATCCAATAGGAGATTTTATCTCTTCAGAAGGTTTTACTCTGTTTTTTAAGTTTGTTACTGAAGACTTAATATCATCTGATATGACTGTAATAACCTCAGCAGAATTATATTTATGTTCTCTTTTACATTTGGTTTCTTTTCTGTCATTATTTGCTATAATAGTAAAATAGAGCTTCTGCAACACTGTTTTAAGCATATCATCAGCAATATTAATTGCTTCAGATTCAGAGACTAAAGTTCCTTTGGTTTCATCATTTAATTTGATGAATGCATCAGAAATTAATTGTTTGTAAGTCTGACTGGTTTTACTGGGATGTGTGAGAGGAAGCGGGATAAGAAGTAAATCAATCAACATTTGATGAAAAAATTCATTTAAAATGCTTTTAACGCCACACACAATTTGAGATCTCTGTGGATCTCTAATTTCTGCTTCTACATTTCTGAAGATATTTTCTAAAACATGTTCTTGAATATTAGTCTGCATTTTCAAAGTAGGTGCATGTTCATAAAATGGTATATACTGTCGCTTTCCAGATTCTTTATTTACAGAGATAATGTTTATATATTCAAAAAACACTGTTTCTAAAATGGAATCAACAATGTTTTTAATTGTAACTTTTTCATTAACAGAATTAACCATGTCTAATATTGGAGTATCTTTTTCTAATTGATCCTGAATAATTCTTAAAACAGTATGAGATATGCTCTTTGCATACATGTATAGACTGGATTCAGGTATAGTTTTAAATAAATTAATTTTTGTGGGAAGAAATGAGAACTGACAAAGATCTTTTTGTATATTCAATTCTAATTTTCTCTCAGTATTCATTGCATTTACAGATTTTAAGTGTAAATTGGCAAAAGTTTCCAACCTAGTGAAAACACTTTTAAGGATATCTTCAGCTATTTTTTTGAGATCTAAAGAATTAAATTGGACATTAGAATCTGTTTTAGAAATGTCTATCTGCAGTAAAGGTTTTATTTCTTTCTCTGTCCTTGTTCTGTTACTAAGTTTGTGTACATCTTGCACTGGAAAATCATTATTTGTTTTCTTTTCTGGTGAAGGAGAACTTGTAGTTTGCTTAGTTTTACTTCTTTGTATTACATCAGACATTACAGATGTTGTTAGATCCTGATTATATAATTTTTCTTCATTTACTATAATTGTTCTGTTGTGACTCCTGATAAAAGCACATAGTCTTTCAGTTACATCTTCAACAATATCATAAGAAAAAAGTTCAATTTCCGATGGTAAAAATGAAGTTGCATAATTGTGACATTCAGTATGCAGTTTAGAAAGCATAAGTGGAGAATATACAATGGATTTATTGAAAGATGTGATCTGAGAAGGTAACTTTGTAGTTGATGCTAGTTTCTGAAACATTTCATGTACAGTGATACCAACTATTTGAAGTACTTTACATTTTCTTTTTCTACCATCAATTTTAGTTTCCATAAACATACCATGAAGCACACATTTTTCTAAAGAACATTTTTCTGTTAGGCAAGATGTCTGATGAACATTTTCCCAATAAAATGGATCTTTAATATAGCTTTCATTGGACAGAATTTCTAAGACAGAATTTAAAATGTTATTTACTATGAGTCTTTCTTGATGTAATGATATAGTCACCAATGACTCCAATTTTTTTCCAGAGGGAAGTGTTTCATTAGAGATGCCGTTTAACATAGTATCTGCTAAATCAAAGCGAAAACTTTCTTCAGAAGGGGTTTTCAAACCTGGAACTGTTGGTTTTAAGGTTTTCTCTAATTCATTATTTATAGCATTCAAAAGTGTGTTAACTACCTTTATAGTATACATATTTAGATCTGATTGTAGCAGATCAGTTGGTAGCAGTGTTTTTTCTACATCTTTCAAAGACATTGTAGGCCTTTTGGTTGTGTAATATACTTTATGTCTAATTAATTCGGGTTGTTCACTAGTATTTGAGTGTATATCAGCAGTAACGGCGTGATCTTTTAATACTACTTGTGATATCTCTGATGGGTTCTCATTGGAATACATATTTTCACTGTGATATTCAGGTTTAGAATAAGATTTTAGTTTCAAATAGACAAAGCACTCTAGTTTACGTAGAACCATTTGCACTATCTCTTGACAAATCTTATTAACCATCAAGGCCAATGAATGTTTTTGGTTAACTTTCATATCTATTGGAGTTTTAAAAGAATCTGTTTGCATTGAATAAACTGTTTGAATACGATCTTCTTTCATCATGCAGAGTATATTTAAAGAGGAGGTTGGTTCATGAATTTCAGAAGCAGAATGTTCAACATCATCATGCACAACAGGGTTTATTTGAAGCATTTTAAGTACAGATTGTAAAATATCATTAACAAATGTATTAACTTCAGACACAGAAAATATACTACTATTGGTATTTTCATTCAGCCACTTAATATATGACATACTTTTTGGGGGTATTTGGCTAATAGTTAAACTTTCTTTATTAAGGTCCTTATTAGGAGAAACACTGTATCCCAAGTCAGCTACTATGTGTGATAAAATTTCAGCTACAATAATTTCTGCTGCATTTAGCATTAGACACAGTCGCTCCTGACAAGGAGTAGTTTTTTGATTTGAACACAATTTTTCCAGAAACCTATCTTTATGATCTAAAGATGTCGTTTCTGACTTGGAATCCGATTCTAAAAATTGTGGCTTGTGGGAATAAGCATTTATTTTGGAAACCTTTGACCTATTTCTGGCTTCAGATTTAAAGTCTTCATGTTTAAACGCTCCTTGATCTGATGTTTTATGCTCTTCAGATGGTGGAGAGCTTTGGCTTGACAAAGCTGTTTCATTTTCTTCACTTTCTTCTTCTGAATAAATGACCATTCCAGGAACATTAACTGGTAAAACTATCTTATTTTCACCATCTATAGTTGTTAATTTGGACTGTGTTAGTATTAAAGATGGTTTATCAAGATCAAGAACTTCCTGAACTGGCTTTTCTTTTTGTAAGCCAATTTCCACTTTTGTAGTTCTTAATTTACTTACTTTTGAAACATCTTCAGAGCTTTCAGCATCCAAAGCTTCTAAAATACCTGTTATAAGTTTATAAAGCATAAAACATTCCTGAGAAGAGAAAATATGAATGCCTGATTCACCCCGAATGATGCTGTTATCCATTTCTTTAAGAATAAATGTTAGTATAGTACTGATCATTTCTTCTACATAATTAGATACTTTAGACTGTGATGAATTAAGTTTTGTAATTGCTTTCTGGATTTCATTTTTTACAATTAAGTTATGAATATCAGAATCAACAGTGCCTTCAGCAGATTTCAATACAGAGAAGGCTTTTTCATCTGGAATTTCAACATATGTATTGGTATCTGTTTTACAAATCTCCAGATCAGAAATATCAGCTAGAAATTGCATTTGCTCACACAATTCTGCTCCACAAAGCATTTTTTGCTTTGAAGTAGCAAAATCCTCCAGTTTTGAAAAAATAATTTGAAGAATCTCATCAGCATTATCAAGCATAGATGCAGTAAGTGGCGTTGTAATGGGTCTCTGCGCATATTCTTTAGTTTGCTTAGTAATATATTTTTCACCAGCTATAATGTACAATGGCTTCTCCTTTGCATGCTGGTGCTCTTTTGGTATTAAGCTAATACACCTTTCTAAAACAGCAGACTGTAATTTATCAAGTATATTTTCAACAATTTCATTAGTTGCAGATATAACTTCAAGTTTTGACATTAAGCTGTCCAAGGCTGGTTTTTCTGTTATATCACACAGAGGCCCTGCTTCTGGCAATGCTTGGGCACTAATTGTAGGTTCAAGGTTGAAGGTACTGTAAGAGAAAGGTTCAGCAGCATCAGTGAGAGAATAAATAGACTTGCTAAGATCTACTGTAATTCTGTGAAAAATGTTGCTTATAATTTCCTCAGCCAGTTGTGTTAAGTGTCCCTTTAGATCTTGAAAAACTTTTTGAACTTGTTTTGATTCCAATATATCACTTTCTATTGTACTGGGCTGATCAGAAACAACACTCTCACTTTCTAATTTTTGATCTCTCAGTGTAAGAAGTGTAGGGGAAAACCTAGTTAGAGAAATCTGTTTTCTGACTGCATAACTTTCTTGTTTTTCTGGACTAACATCTCTATGATCAGCTTCAAATATAGCCTTTTCTATTGAAATGGGTTGATCAGAAACGATACTCTTACTTTCTACAGTTTGTTCTCTTAGCGCATGAAGTGAAGGGGATAACCTGGTTAGAGAAAGTTTTTTTCTATCTAGAGCCACATCCATTTGATCTGCTTTGAATTCATGAGTTTTTATTAGCATAGGTTGATCAGAAATGATACTTCCATTTTCAATGGTTTGTGCTCTCTGTGTACGGAGTGAAGCAGACAATCTTGTTAGTGAAACACTTTTTCCGTTTGTGTAACTTGCTTGTCTTTCTGAAGCGACATCTACTTGATCTGCTTTAAATACATCAGTTTCTATTAGAATAGGTTGATCAGAAATTAAGCTTTCACTTTCTGCAGTTTGTTCTCTCCGCTTATGGAGTGTAGATGACAACCTGGTTAAAGGAATGGTTTTTCCATTTGTGTAAAGTGTTTGTCTTTCTGAAACAATGTCTACTTGATCTGCTTTCAAAACATCAGTTTCTAATTCAATGGGTTGATCAGAAATTATTCTCTCGCCTTCTACAGTTTGTGATGGTGACAATCTAGTTAGATAAATGCTTTCTCTATCTGGAGAAACATCTGCCTTAGCTGTTCTCTCTTTTTCAACAGTAGATGGACTCACTAAAGATTCTTCTCCTTTTACAAGCAAACTCGATGACTTGGGTGATGAATATAATGAATGCCTTGGTAGATGTGAAATGCTGCTATCTGATTCTGAAATTTTTAAATTAATAACAGAAGTAGTTTCTTTAGCAATATCTTGTTTAGAAAGAGATGTGGCTGTCTTCCTTTTTAAAGAATCATCATCTTGCTGCACTGAAGAAACTATGGTACCATCCTTTCTTTTTGGGCTAATGGGTAATGTCGTTTTGAATGAAGATTGTAAAGTGGCCTCACTTTCACTTGATTTTCCAAGTTCTAGCCTTGAATCTGTTTCGGCTATTCTAGAACTTGGAGCAAGAAAGCGTTTCTCTCTTTTACCAGTCTCCTCACTCTGTGCACTAGAAATAATTGATGAGATGGCTGACTTCTCAGATGTAGTGCTCACTTCACTTCGTATCTTTTCTTCATACATTGAAATGGCTGGGTATAAAATGCTAATTACTGTGGTTACGACCCATATCACAACATTCTGAGCAATACTTTTCAGTTCTTCAATGGATATCTGCAAAATAAATATAAACAAAAAGATGAGTTGTGTCAATATGCATGTGCTTTCTGTTTCATTGTACTACACAAAAAGGATGATGTAGGAAGTGGTCTACTGTGTTATTAATTTGAAATTGTTACATTTTTTAAGCTCATCACATCATTATCTTGAGAAGTAAATAGACTGATAATTCTTCTCAACTGATTTCAATAAATGCTCTAAAATAATTTTTAATGCATACTGAAATCAATTTTAATAGGAAGGGCAAAGTCACAAATATGGCCAAAAAATTCTAAAATGGTATCTAAAATTGAAAATTAAACATAAAAAAGAAAGGCATACTTATATACCAAGACCATATTTTTGTTACAGTTATACATTAGGAATACAGTTAGTTTTGGTTAGTTATTAGTAATTTTAAGATATGAGTACCAAAAATGTCTTTAAAAATTACATATAAGAGGTAATAATCAAAATGCCTGCACTGGAACAAATCCTGCAGAGAGCTTTTATCCATAGGGTTTGCACCAATAATCAAAGCAAAACTACAAAATTATAAGCCAGAAATTTGCACCTGCTTTTTCTGCAAATAGTTTTTCTGGCAAAAACAAAGTATGCAATTTGGAAAATCCAAAATTATGCACATTGTTTTCTTCTTTAATCTAACCCTACCCTCTGGAATGACTAAACTGTGTGGGTAAAATTAATCACATTGTTGAACTATGCCTGCAATTCTACTTGCAATGAGGATGGGCAGTAGTCAAAGAGCCCATTTCCACAGACAAAATGCCTTTACCTGTGGAAACAGCTTTGAATCTTGACCTCATAACTGTTTAGGGATATATCAATTATGATGCTGTAGTGGTTTTGGTGTGAGTCACTGAGTGAAAGATAGCCATTAAGTACAAGGCAGGAACAGTTTGAAGCTGGGGTTAAAATGACTGCAACAGCAGGACTACAGCTCCCAGGTTTCAAAGCACCTGGTCTGAGAAAGGTGGTGCAGGGAAGGGCTGAGTCAGAGGGAAGTACTATCAGCCTACCAATAGGCTGCTAGTTCTCATAAAAGGAACCAGGGGTTAACAGCAGTCAGAGAGATACACATGCAGGGAGGTGAAGAGAAAGCCTTCTGGGCTAACCATGGGAAGCAGAGCTGAGGAAGAAGAGGCAGAATCAGAGCCTGATGGACATTTCATCCTTTAAGCTAAGTCTATAACCTAGAACTATTGCATAGAAAACAGTAGGGCAACTTGCGAAATGCATGGAGGTGTGGAGTAGAGCTGTTACTGGGCTTTGAGTTATATTCAGGATATCAATTGTTGCAGAGATTTGGGGATTATATGAAAACTTTATTTTTTGTGTTTGTTTGCATTACACTTTTTGCCAGTGTAGGAACAGAAAAGAAAACTAGTCACATTAGATTAATTTTACATTAATTACAGCAAAGGGATTGAACTTGTATGCAGGGACAGCATGGAGAAAGAGAAAAGATCAGGGTCAGTTTACACAGCCAGCAGAGCACCCTAATCAAAGCTAAAGCCAACTTCAAAGAGAGGAGTTTGCTTCAAGTATAACATTGAAGTGGTTGCCTAGAATTTAGTTTGGAGAGGAGCAAGCTCTCTATTGAAGGCAGCAGGAATGTAAGTGAACTACAGAGATATTATGTGGAAATTACCTTAATTGCTGTGGGTATAGTTTCCACAAGCATTAATGGGTTATGATGTGGATGGAAGCTGGACTTGACTGGTATGGAGACTTGTTTAAAACTCTGGCCTGGAATCTTCTCAAACAACATAAAGGAGCCCAGAGATAGCAGCACTGTGATTTCTACCTCTCTTTTATGTACCCAGGGTTGGTGAAAAAGCCCAGATGTTGAGTTATCTCAGATATATGCTTCAAATTATGCTTAAGGGTTAAGCAGCAGCTAATTAAAGAGAGCATTCTTTTGAACTGAATTGCAGTGATTATTTGGGGTTGGAATGGTGCAAAGATTTGTGAAACCTCATTAGAAGACACAAGTGTGTTAAATAGACAAGAGCCCAGTGCCAGGATTTGTATGGGTTTAAAGAGAGTTAGTGGCACTGTGGTCAAATAGCTCATGTATAGATCCTCAGCTACTAAGGAGTCTAGTGATAGATACAGGATAAGAAGAATTAGCAGTGTATTAAGGAATCAGAACCCCTCACTCATCTAGGCATTGTCAAGGTGCAAGAGAGGCAAGAGAACTCACACCTGGAGTGTTTTATCAGATGAGGGCAGATAGGAACTGAGATACATAAGAAATTGCCATGCTGGGTCAGACCAAGGATCCATCAAGCCCAGCATCCTGTTTCCAACAGAGGCCAAAACCAGGCCACAAGAACCTGGCAATTACCCAAACACTAAGAAGATCCCATGCCACTGATGCAATTAATAGCTGTGGCTATTCCCTAAGTATAATTGATTAATAGCCATTAATGGACTTCTCCTCCAAGAACTTATCCAAACCTTTTTTGAACCCAGGTACACTAACTGCACTAACCACATCCTCTGGCAACAAATTCCAGAGCTTTATTGTGCGTTGAGTGAAAAATAATTTTCTCCGATTAGTCTTAAATGTGCTACTTGCTAACTTCATGGAATGCTCCCTAGTCCTTCTATTATTCAAAAGTGAAAATAACTGAGTCACATCTACTCGTTCAAGACCTCTCATGATCTTAAAGACCTCTATCATATCCCCCCTCAGCCGTCTCTTCTCCAAGCTGAACAGCCCTAACCTCTTCAGCCTTTCCTCATAGGGAAGCTGTTCCATCCATTTTATCATTTTGGTTGCCCTTCTCTGTACCTTCTCCATCGCAACTATATCTTTTTTGAGATGCGGCGACCAGAATTGTACACAGTATTCAAGGTGCGGTCTCACCATGGAGCGATATTGAGGCATTATGACATTTTCCATTCTATTAACCATTCCCTTCTTAATAATTCCTATTATTCTGTTTGCTTTTTTTGACTGTTGCAGCACACTGAGCTGACGATTTTAAAGTATTATCCACTATGATGCCTAGATCTTTTTCCTGGGTGGTAGCTCCTAATATGGAACCTAACATCGTGTAACTACAGCAATGGTTATTTTTCCCTATATGCAACACCTTGCACTTGTCCACATTAAATTTCATCTGCCATTGGTTCTGTTGTGGGGAGTTGAAGGTTCATAAATGGGGGAGCTGGCTAATAGAAAACCCACTGATATACTCCACCTCCTTAAGATCCATAGTGGGAAAGGACCCACTTTAACTCTAGAAATCAGCTCCACAGGTGACCTGAGACTATGCCCCACATCACATAATCATAAAGCAGCTTAGGCAATGCCAAACATTTCTGTTCTCAAAATTAAATATTCCAGCACAAATAATTGAAATTGCTTATTTCTTTTTTTTTTTTTGTAAATTACAACTTTATGTTCATATTAAATAATATTCAATACAACAGATAACAAGAACACAATCTGAAAGAACATTCATATTGCAATGCACATGGTAGCAAACTATTACAATGTTACCCTCCCCCTACCATCCTTAGTAACCAAAGAAGTTGCAACCAGTGGATCATGACGAACTCTCATCACCAAGTGTTATGGGTCGGGGAGTGAACCCTTGGTCCAGCGAAGGACGTAAGTCTGATCGCTGGTAGGCGAGGACTAGTCCAGGACTCTCATGGGATGGATGAAAGGGAGATCTGGATGCAGGCGCCTCCTGCAGGTCGTGTGGTCCAGATAGCTGGCGCCTCCAGCAGGTCATGGAATCAAAGGTAGACATCCTCAGCAGGTCGTGGAAGATAAAGCTGAGCTGGCACCTCCAGCAGGTCGTGGAATCAAAGGTAGATGTCCTCAGCAGGTCGTGGAAGATAAAGCTGAGCTGGCACCTCCAGCAGGTCGTGGAATCAAAGGTAGACGTCCTCAGCAGGTCGTGGAAGATAAAGCTGAGCTGGCACCTCCAGCAGGTCGTGGAATCAAAGGTAGACGTCCTCAGCAGGTCGTGGAAGATAAAGCTGAGCTGGCGCCTCCAGCAGGTTGTGGAATCAAAAGTGGAACAGTTCAGATCAAAAGTGGAACAGTTCAGACAATGGGAGTTAAGAAACTCCACAGCCAGTCTAGGGGTCGAGAGCCAGAGAATACGCCACAGCTGGTCCAGGGGTCGGAAGCCAGGAAGAACACAGCAGCCGGTCCAGGGGTCGAGAGCCAGAGAAGATACCGAAGCCAGTCAGGAGTCAAACACCGAAGATCAGGAACAGGAACCAATTACAGGAACGAGCCAGGAACCGAGAGGAAGTCAAGGCAAGGTCTGAGGTGCAGACCTTGCCTTTAAATAGTTCCCACCCTCAGACACACAGAATGGTGAACCAATCCCAGGGCAGGAGGAACTCCTGCACGAATCCTGTGCTGCCGCAAAAACCCCGGGGAGAGGGGCGGAGCCAGAGACCCGGGAGGAGATGATGCCGTGGCCATGTTGCATGGCGTGCACCCGCGGACCCGAGACCCCCCCGAGACTGAACCCAGCCTTAGAAACGTGGCGGTCTGCCGCACAGGTAAGGGACAGGCCCCGGTTGCGGCTTGCCGCTACAGCAGGACATAACACCAAGGCCAATACCAAGAGAGCTCTTATCAAGTATAAAAGGAGAAAGCAGGGATATTGCAAAAAGCATTAATGATTTGCAGACATCCAAATAATAAAAGAATCTTCCCCTCCCCTTAATGTATACGTGTCTTGTAATTCCTGAAAGGTAAGAGATCTCTGAACTCCCCAAAGCTTGTCAAAGTGATCAAACCATTTGAAATCCAAGACTTAAACTGCTGAATAGAAAGGCTGGAAGGAAATTCAGTATTATAATTAATCGCCGAATTGTAAAAATAGTGGCAATTACCTAATAAATGAACGCCCCACTACTTCCATAGCATCAAAGTGTCTTTTGTACTTGGAGGCAAACATAACACCGGTATCCAGGTCAATTGTGGCTGCCAAGTGAAGGCCCAAGGGGGCATACCTCCCACCAATGATTGCTCAATTAAATTGCTTATTTCTAATAGGTGTTCTCTCATATTATCAGAACAATGAGACACACTGATGGGTCATATAACTTCTATCTTACATCAATGCAAAGAATTGTTTTAGAATGTTTTCCAGGCATATAAGGTAACTTCCTGTGCACTCTCAGACCAGCAGACCCTCAGTTTATTAAGTTATAAAAAAAAAGGTGTAGGGAACCCAGATGAAGCAGAGACCCATCAGGACTATCACATATACCAGCCCTCATTCCTCTTGAGTTGAGTCTTTGGGTGCCGGGGCCGGCAGGACTTAGGTGGGGTCTCTGCTGATGGCAAGAGGGTAGGGTCCATAGTCGACTAGGGTTGCAGGCAGCAGTCAAGCGTATCCAAGGTCCAGGCATATCCAAGGTCCTACCTGCAGTAGGCAGTGGTCAGGCTTATCAGAGTTCCAGGCAATGGTCAGAAGTAAGCAGTGGTCAGTTATATTTCAGATCCAGGCAATAGTCAGTAGGCTGCGGTCAGTTGTATCTGAGATCCAAGATGAGGTCAAACTAGGTATCCATCTGAGGGAGGAGAGGAAGGATGGATAGAGAGGGCAGGCAGTCAAGGACAAGAAAAAGCAAGCAATGAAGACATAAGACCACCTGAAGACAGCAGATTGAAGACCAAGACAGCTAGAAGGGGACTGATGACAAGGCTGGAATGCTAGGAAGCAACACGTACTACTTAACAAGTAGTTGCATTGCTGCTGAGACAAGTTGTGTCTGGGACACTGTCCTTTTATAGGGCTTTGGTGCTGACATCATTAATAGGGGACAAGGGCGTTTTCTTGTCGCGGTCCCTTTAAATGCCAGCATGAGGTGTGGTGCTCCGAGTCTGGCAGCACCCTGCTGCATGTGTTGGCGGTTTTCTGCCGTGAGATGTACTTGGGATCCAAGGTGAAAGTGACTGTCTGCGGGGGTAGCCCGCGTGGTGGTGCAGGGTGCCAGAGATACCTTCCCTTTTCAGTTCATAGAGTGTAACATTTTTTTGCCAAGGCATCCATTACACTTAAGTGATATCTTAAAGATAGCTGTCATCTACCTCTTTCACCAAGTCTCCTGCTGCATCCCAGTACGTTTCACCACCGTGGCTTACCTATGACTGCTGACACTCAAGTGAAGGTGTTTTTCAGACAGTTCACTTGAGCCAAGCTAGCCCTCTATGCTTGGCAAGATGTTTGAAATCACTGTTATCTGATTGGCATTGTTGGCGTGAGTTAGGGGGACAATATACTGGTTCTTTTCTCACTTGCAGGTATGTCTTGTGAGAGAGGCACCAAAGCCATCCTTTAGTCTCAAGATAGTGGTCAACATAAGAAAATTATTCCTTACCTGCTAATTTTCGTTCCTGTAGTACTAAGGATCAGTCCAGACGGTGGGTTATGTCCCCCGTCCAGCAGATGGAATCAGAGCAAACTTCGGAGGGTGCTGGCATATAAGCTGGTGCACCCTCCCCTTATCCTCAGTATCGAGAATATCAAAGCCAAGACAGAAAACTTGTCAAACAGAGAAGGATGGATCAAGCACCCTTGCAATTAACTTGAATAAAACAGAAGAACAATGCCACTTGCAAAGAGAACTGTCAGAAAACCGAACAATGGAACAACGGGACAGAGAAGAGCATAGAACAGAAGTAAAAGGTATTACACGAGCAGGTGTCTACCAATGACCGAGCAAAGCCCGGGTGGGTGTCTGGACTGATCCTTAGTACTACAGGAACGAAAATTAGCAGGTAAGGAATAATTTTCTTTTCCCTGTACGTACAAGGATCAGTCCAGACGGTGGGATGTACCAAAGCTTCCCTAAACTGGGTGGGTCCCCAAAGACCCTGCTCGCAGTACCCTGTCCCCAAAAGAACCCGACTCACCCGCTGGCAAATGTAGGCGGTAATGCTTCGAGAAGGTGTGCAGGGACTTCCAAGTCGCCGCTCGACAGATCTCCTGGATAGAGACGTGCTGGGACTCCGCCCAGGACGTAGCCTGGGCTCGCAAGGAATGAGCCTTGACTCCCGCCGGGGGAGCCTTACCGGCGCCAATGTAGGCTGAGACTACCGCTTCCTTGAGCCACCTAGCTATAGTAGTCTTGGACGCCTGTAGGCCCTTCTTATTCCCCAACCAGAGAACGAAGAGATGATCTGAGGCCCGGAACTCGTTGGTCACCTCGAGGTAATGAAGAAGCATGCGCTTTACGTCGAGACAGCGGAGCGACTTGTGAGCATCCAATGGGAATGCCGGCAGCTCCACCGCTTGATTCAAGTGAAACGATGAGACTACCTTGGGGAGAAACGCCGGGACTGTCCGAATAGAGACTCCCGAGTCCGTGAAACGCAGGAAGGGTTCCCTACAAGAGAGCGCCTGAAGCTTGGAGATGCGTCTTGCCGAAGCTATGGCTACCAAGAAGACCGTTTTCAGGGTGATGTCCTTGAGAGAGGCCTGACGTAGCGGTTCGAAGGGAAGTTCCCCAAGGGCCCGGAGGACCAGGTTAAGGTTCCACGCAGGATAAGGGAGGCGCAACGGCGGCCGGAGGTGTTTAACCCCTTTGAGGAATCTCGAGATGTCCGGATGAGACGAGGGATCCGACCTCCCCGTGGTGCGCGCCAGGGAGGCCATGGTATAGACTTGCACCCGCAGAGGATTATATGACAGCCCTTTCTCCAGGCCCTCCTGGAGAAACGCCAGGATCTGATGTAGTGAGGCCGTGGTTGCAGACGCTCCGTGTCCGGAACATCAGCACTCAAATACCTTCCACACCCGCACGTAAGCTATCGACGTTGAGGTCTTGCGGGCTTTGAGGAGGGTGTCTACCACGGTGACTGTGTATCCCTTGCGCAGGAGACTCTGCCGCTCAAAAGCCAGGCCGCGAGACAGAAGTGTTCCGCCTGATCCGAAAATACCGGACCCTGGTAAAGCAGACGAGGCAGGTGAGAGAGCCGAAGGGAACCGTCCACCACCATGTTGAGAAGGTCTGCAAACCATGACCGTCGCGGCCATTCCGGGGCTACCAGGATTACCACTCCTGAGTGGTTCTCTATCCTTCGTAGGACCTTGCCCACCAACGGCCACGGAGGGAAGACGTACAGTAGGAGCTGGGGCGGCCAGGGAAGAACCAGGGCGTCCACCCCTTCTGCGCCGTGATCCCTTCTTCGACTGAAGAAGAGAGGAGCCTTCGTGTTGGTGGATGTTGCCATGAGATCCATGGATGGCATCCCCCAGCGCCGTGTGATGAGCGACATTGCCTCGTCGGAGAGGACCCATTCTCCGGGGTCCAGAGTTTGTCGGCTCAGATAGTCCGCTTGAATGTTGTCCACGACTGCGATGTGTGAGGCCGCCAGGCGGTCGAGGAAGCATTCTGCCCAGGCCATCAGCCGTGCCGCCTCGAGGGCCACGAGACGACTTTTGGTGCCTCCTTGCCGGTTGATGTAAGCTACCGTGGTCGCATTGTCCGAGAGCACCCGAACTGCCCGACCTCGGAGCAGAGGCAGGATCTGTATGAGCGCCAGACGTACCGCCCTGGTCTCCAGGCGATTGATCGGCCAAGTAGTCTGTTCTTTTGTCCACTGCCCCTGGGCCGAACTTTGTTGACAAACAGCCCCCCAACCTGTCAGGCTGGCATCGGTAGTGACCACTATCCATTCCGGCGACTCTAGGGGGCAACCTTGAGCCAGGTTCCTCGGATCCAGCCACCAGCGCAGGCTGTGCCTGGCGGCCGGAAGGAGAGGGAGTACTGCCTGGTAGTCCCGAGAGACCGGCTTCCACCTTGAGAGCAGGGCCATCTGCAGTGGTCTCAGGTGCGCGAAGGCCCACGGTACTAGGTTGATCGCAAAAGCCATAGATCCTAGGATCTGGAGGTAATTGCACGCCGTGTGATACTGAAGAGAGGCAAATTGACGAATTTGATCCCGCAATGCTTGGGCCTTGTCCGGGCGTAGGAAGACCTTGCCCTGAGCCGTGTCGAAGCGCGCCCCGAGGAAGTCCAACTGTTGGGATGGACGTAAGCTGCTCTTGCTGAAGTTGACCACCCAGCCGAGAGACTGGAGGAATCCGACCACCCTGTCGACGGCCCTCTGCCCCTGAGGGAAGGTCTTTGCCCGGATGAGCCAATCGTCCAGGTAAGGATGTACCAGGATCCCTTCTCGTCGAAGAGCAGCTGCCACTACCACCATGACCTTGGTGAAAGTTCGAGGCGCGGTCGCCAAACCAAAGGGGAGGGCCTGGAACTGAAAGTGTTGACCCAGAATCTTGAAACGTAGGTACTTGCGATGGGACGGAAGGATCGGAATGTGAAGGTAGGCCTCTGTCAGGTCTAGGGAGGCTAGGAACTCTCCCTGGTGCACCGCCGCGATGACTGAGCGAAGGGTTTCCATGTGGAACCGGGGTATCCGAAGCACCTTGTTGACTTCCTTGAGATCCAGGATGGGACGAAAGGAGCCGTCCTTTTTGGGCACCACGAAGTAGATGGAATAATGGCCCGAGCCCTCCTCTCCGAAGGGGATGGACGCAATGGCTCCCAGGGCGAGGAGCCTGTCCAGGGTGTGCTGAACACCCAGTCGCTTGAGACTTGAACCACAGGGTGAGAAGATGAACCTGCTGTTGGGGAGCCGCCGCAAATCCAATGCGTGTCCGTGCCTTAGAATATCCAGGACCCACTGGTCCGTAGTGATGTTGGCCCACTCCTCGTAGAAGAAGGCTATGCGACCTCCGATCCGAGGCAGAGAGGAGTGAGCCATCCTGACATCATTGGGACGGCTTGCCAGGGGCTCCCTGCGCAGAAGAGTCCCTGGGCGATCTGCGGCCACGAAAGGACCGTGTCCAAGACTGTGACCTAGTCGAGGAGTTTCTAGGGCCTTGTTGCCTGTATCCTCGAAATCGCCGTTGAGTGCGGGAACGATTCCTGGAGAAGGAAGAAAACGGACGATACAGTCGCTGGCGGTCCTCGGGTAGTCTATGTACCGAATTTTCCCCCAGGGATTTGATGATCTGATCAAGATCCTCGCCGAATAGGAATCTGCCTTTGAAGGGTAGCGCCCCCAGGCTAGATTTGGACGAAGCATCCGCTGACCAATTTCGTAACCACAACAAGCGCCTGGCGGAAACCGTGGAAACCATAGTCCTCGCTAGGACCCGCAGCAAATCATGCAGGGCGTCGGCTCCGTAGGCAATGACGGCCTCCAGCCGATCAGCTTGGGCAGCCTCCTCTGGCGGCAATTGCTGGGAAGTGAGAAGCTGTTGTACCCACCGAAGACCCGCTCGCTGGGTAAGGGAGCCGCAAATAGCTGCACGAACCCCCAGTGCCGAGACCTCAAAAATCTTCTTGAGGCAGACTTCCAGTTTCCTGTCTTGCAGGTCCCGGAGGGCCGTCCCCCCCGTGACCGGGATCATGGTTCTCTTTGTAACAGTGGAGACCGCCGAGTCAACCTTGGGGACCTTCAGGAGTTCCAGGAAGTCGCTAAGGAGCGGATAGAGCTTGTCCATCGCTCTGCCGACCCGGAGGGACACCTCCGGCGTGTCCCACTCCCGCACCAACAAATGGAGGAACGACTCATGGATTGGAAAGGTCCTCGCCAAGGGACGCAGTCCTGCTAAGACAGGGTCCCCCTTTTTACTGGCCGAGGCTACAGAGGGAGCCGGGGGCCCCGGCGGCTCGACGGGAGGATCGAGGACCAATTCCTGGAGGACGTGGGGAATGAGGTCCGACAGTTCTTCCTTGCGAAAGATACGTAAGACACGCGGATCGTCACACTCCAGGTGTGCCGCTAAAAGCGTGTCCTCATCTGCCGTCGACGCCGGGTCACTCCCTGGGTCCGGGGCCGCCCCACTCGGTGGTAGAGCAAGAGCTACTCTGGAGCGCCCCCCCCCCCCAAACCCGGATTGTGGCCCGCCGCACCCACGAGGCGGGGCACCTTAGCGGGCGTGGGATCTGTCGATGGCCCCCCTAGCGACTGCTGGCTTTGAAGGTATGCCTGGTGCATGAGGACCACGAAGTCGGCCGAAAATCCGGGGGGGGGGGAGGGGGAGGCTCCCTGGAGGGACCCGGGGTAGCTGGAGGAGGACCCGGGTCCTGAATCGGTGTCGAACGCGGCGAAAAATCCTGCTGAGACTCCTCAGCATCAGAATCGACGCAGCTCTCTAGCTCCAAAATGGCCGCTGCTCCCGCCAAAGCAGGGGGCGGGGCTACACCTCGAGGTCCGCGGCGCTCCAAGCGCGGCGGAGAGGGAGCCGTGGGAGCTAGGCTGGTCTCCCCCCTGGGGAGACATCTCCCTCAGTGTCCATCCCGCGATCCGCTCTGCCCCGGGCCGCCACAAGAAGGGCAGCGAACACGCTGCATCGCGCAAGCCCCGGGGGGGGGGGGGGGGGGGGGGGGGGTGTGTGGGAGCGACGAGAAATCACCGGCGCCTGGGCCCGGGAACTAGTCAAACTCACACACACACACTCACACACGCGCCGCGGGAGGAGCGGGCCCGACCCGCCCAAGCTCGACTCTGTTAGCCCTCCCCTTGGGTGCGGCAGGGGAATGAAACCTCCCTGCCGCTGCGGCCCCGGGGAATGTCACGTCGCGGGGCCGGAGGGGGAAGGACCGACCACGGCGCGGGATAGGGGAGAGGCTGGCACCACCAGCATCCACCTGCTCAGTGCATCCGAGTAGGCTGTAAAGCAAAATAACAGAACAAAATCTTACCCCGAAGGACAGAAGATGGAAAAGACACAGAGAAAAACCAGTCCTAAAGGCAAGCCGACCAAGGGCTGCAGGGCCCGTGCAGGGAGTCCAGAGAGACCCCCAGAATTTGAAAATCTTTTTTTTTTTTAAACCAGACCTGCTTGATCCAAACTTTGAAGAAATAGAAAGAATACCAAAAGTGGTAACAAAAGCCACTAACTAGGGGAAGCCGTGGTTCCCCACCTCACATCTGCTGGAGTCAGAGAGATACTGAGGATAAGGTGAGGGTGCACCAGCTTATATGCCAGCACCCTCCGAAGTTTGCTCTGACTCCATCTGCTGGACGGGGGACATAACCCACCGTCTGGACTGATCCTTGTACGTACAGGGAACGATAATACATACCACTTAGCCATACAATTTTTGCCAAACACATGCTTCTCTCCTCAGATGACGGCAGATCAATTTCCTGTGCAGGCACTATTAAGAATCCCACCTTCAGCAGGAATGTCTGTTTTCAACTGTATGTCCTCTTTCTTTCCTCTCTTCAATTGGTCTTCTTACCATTCGGGCCTCATGTTATCTCTGGCAGTACAGCATTTGTCAATTGGCCTCCAACCTACATACACACATCATTGTCTTTGTGACTAGTGATGTCTTGGAATTTTATGGTCATTCTTGAGTCAGTAAGTTACTTATTGTCTTCAGATAGCAAGCACACATAAATGCCCTTATGCATATGAGGCTTTCAATTTCCTTATTGTCAGCCATGGTTAGTAAGTTATTCATTGTAGTTGATCTACCTTGATTTTATGGAAAGATACGAAATTCTGGACACATGAATTTTCCTGAGTAAAACTGTAGATTTCCCTCAGCAGTTCTCAGGAAAGGGTTGTCTCCATTCTCTCAGTAGATAGCTATTCACTATCTAATTTAATAGTTGAGGTGTGTCAGATGCAAAGCACTTTGGATTTGCATAAGTGGTTGCCTGGCTTGCTGGCAACACAGCTGTGTGTTGCTTAGTCTTTCAGAAAATGCATGTTATTTATATAGTTTTCTTGAGGTCCTCAGCTAATTTGAGGGGGTAGGCTCCTGCCCTAAACCTTGGAACTGACCATAGTGCAAGCCCCTGTTAACAGCTACATCTTAACAGCATGTGTTCACTGTAAATCATTTTCTGCTATGGCTTGCACAGGGCAGGGACACATGTATCACTTTGCCTTAAGATGGCCCCAGTACGTAATGCTGCATTGTTTGTATGGTTTTTTTTCTTTTTACCAGCAGCATTTTTGGTCTTGAAGGGGGCATCCTTTGCCAGTGGCTGAGTTGCCTCAGGCACATGTTTTTCTTGGCACTTAGATAACTTTGTCAAAACTCAGTAATATAGTGGGTGTACTGCCATTTCTGTCTCCCTCTATCCCACCCCCCCCAATCAAGGCATGTTGATCATGCTATAATATCTTCCCATAGTTCCTGTAGAAATTTCTCGAGGCTTATGATTTGTTCTGCAGGCAAATTCTCCGATTAAGAGTTTGGGTTTTTTGTTAGATTCCAATCTATCTTTCAAACCTCAAATTAGAACGCTTATTAAAACAGGTTTTTTTAAATTGCGATTACTGGTTGGCTTACGCCATTTGCTTTATGAAAAAGATTTCTTGACGGTTGTCCGTGCGCTCATCTTTCCGCACATTGATTATTGCAATGGACTTTACATTGGGTTACCAAAATGTCAAATTCAGCCTATTCAGCTTTTATTGAATTCTGCTGCCAGGTTGGTCTCTAACCTAAAACGTTCTGACAGGATATCACCAGTGCTTTGTAGTCTTAACTGGTTACCTGTTTGTGAACGGATTTCCTTTAAAATAGGGTTAACTGTTTTCAAACTTCGCATGTCCAATTCGTCATATTGGTTTAATGCTTTATTGAGAATTTACAAACCAGTTAGATGCTTGAGATCTTCGCAGTTAAACAATCTTGAAGTTCCTTCTATTCGTCAAGCCCGTCTGTTCAGTACTAGAGAGACCTCTTTTTCAATTGCGGCACCCTCTCAATGGAATTCGATCCCTATAGATTTAAGATCTATGGATGATGTTAAGAAATTTAAAACTTCTTATAAAGAATTTCTCCTTGCCCGTGCGTTTAAGTTGTAACGCAATGAATTGAATGTTATTTGCCTCTGTGTTGAAGAGTAATGCAATGAAGTGAATGCCATCTGACTTCATATTTAGATGTGACAGTGGTTTTTTTTTATTTGTATTGTTATTATAGTGATTTATTTATTTATAATGTTTGTTTGTTTTTAGTTTCTGTGAAACTTTGTGATTTTATTATTTTAATATTATGTATGTAATTTTGTATATCGCTTAGGCCATTTGTGTTAAGCGATTAATACATTTTTTCAAATACAAATACACATTCTGGGTTTTGTTTTTAGTGTAGGGTGTTAAGTGTCTTATTGCCACTACATGGAGGTCAGCAATTTTTTTAATGCATGCTAATTTTACTTATCTTTATTTATGATCTTTTCTTCAGTACTTCCTTGGCATGCCGGCAGCTTATGCATGCTCCCACTTACAATTGCCTGGAGGGTATGTATCCCTTTGCATGCAGACAAAATGCACAGGTCAGCACAGTGAGGTTATGAAATTCACTGTCATCCTTCAGTCATCAAGTCATTAACTGCATTTAGATATTCTGGTCTTCAGGCGCCCATGCTATGTTGTGCAGTTTTAGAAGCAAGTTGGTCAACTAATTTAACACTCGTCTTTGTTATGCAGGTATTCTTACAGAGGAGTTCAGCAAAGCTCTTTTCTGAACTCGCACATGGAGCACATTTTTACTCAGTATTCTTGATGACTCCACCAGTAGTAGCTCTTGCCAGCAGTCTTTCCCATGTCCTAGAATGCATTTCTGTTTGTTAGTTTTGTTTCATCTCCCTCAAATTATTGCTTTAGCTAACAACCTGTTGTCTCTAGATAAGACAGTTCTTCCTCAAGTGCCCAAACTCGTGGCAGTGACACCATAGCTGAGGCAGCAGCAGTGCTATACTTGGTGTTAGTTACACCATTTTTCCAGCAACTGATTCCTGAGGGCTATTCCTTCAGATGTTGACCATTCATTTACCTGATAGAACAGTTATCCTTAAGTCCACACACTGATACAAGGGCATAACATCTGATAAAGTGCTGGATGTTGTTTAGGCACTCGAGTTCACAATGCTGAATATCCACAGCAGGCTTCTTGTGCTCTACTTTATTTAATTTAGTACCATCAGATCTAAGCCTTGTGTTCGGCATTAGTCCATGCACAATGCAGCAATTCAGCTCGCTACTTGAGAGGAATGACAGCAGATAGCAAATGTTGCTTACCTGATGTAACAGATGTTCTCACAGGACAGCAGGATGTTAGTCCTCACAAATGGGTGACATCGAGGATGGAGCCCTGTACGGAAAACTTTTCTGTCAAAGTTTCAACAAGCTTTGACTGACACTGGCACACTGGGTGCACTGAGCATGCCCAGCCTGCAATTATCCCTGTGAGCCACAGGTGTCTCCCTCAGTCTCGTCTTATAGCTAAAAAGCGCAAGCGAAACTAAAATAAAAGTATACAGACCCAACTCCGCGGGGTGGCGGGCGGGTTTCGTGAGGACTAACATCCTGCTGTCCTGTGAGAACACCTGTTACATCAGGTAAGCAACATTTGCTTTCTCACAGGACAAGCAGGATGGTAGTCCTCACAAATGGGTGAGTACCGAGCTGAGGATGCCCGGGAATGCACCAGATACACCGCAGATGCGCAAAGGCGTAACGACTGAGGTGGAAATGGGAACGGAGGGCATCTGCAACACCATAATGGGTTCGTGGAAGGATGTTGGGTAGTGAATTGAAAAAAGTAAGAGTAGGCGGACTGGCCAAACATGGAGCATGCCGGCTAGTCAAATGTAAGCAATAATAGGCTGCGAAGGTATGGAGAGGACTCCAGGCTGCAACCTGATAAAAAAGTACAAGCAGCAGTAACCAAAGGGAAGCTGTTAAGGCTAAGACGGACACAACAGTATGTGGATACCCACAGTGTTGTAGTGAAATGTCTGCTTGTTGGTAGGAAAGGAAATATAGACCACTTAATCAGAAGGATTAGGTCTGTGTGGCCACTGGAAGTAGCAGCTTGACCCTTGCATGAAGGAAAGAGTCAACTGGAATTCACATGGAATGCAGTGCAATGTAGATAGAATGTAAGCGCAGCATTACTGTCCAGGAATGTGGAAAACCCAGTCTCTCCCTAGGGCGAGAGAGAGAGGTTAGGAAAAATTAATAGAGTATTTCCTGAGGAAAGGAGATACAACATCTACCTGAAAAGGATAGAAAGTTGAATGCGTAGAACTACTCAGTGGCAGAGGAACGGAGTCAGGTGAGTATGGAAAGAGTGCATAACTCACGGACCCTGCTGGCAGGAATGACATTAAGAGGGAAAGAAGTTCCCTTGCCAAACTGTGGAAGAGAGGAATGGAAAGGCTCAAACGTAGAATGTATGAGACTTATAAGGAGAATATATATGTTCATTCCGTGATTAGAGAAATAGAGGCGGCTTGATCAGTGGATAATCCATGGTAAGCCGACTCAGAGAGGATTACCGAAAACGGGAACCCAACTCCCAAAACGATACACCTCCTAAGAGAAAGGTGTATCTATGTGGAGGATGTCTGGAGAACAGAATCCGAGGGAGTAAGAAAAAATGGTGGAAAAGTAAAAGGGGTAATACCTCTTTTTTTTTTTTTTTTTAGCGTCAGGAGGTAAAGCCTGCCATATTAAACGGCAAGATTTATGTTTAGAAGGTTTTGTGACGCTACCAGAACCTAAGAACATCAGTAAGTCTATGATTTGGGACTGACTGGTGAGAGAATAAAAGGTTACTGATATGATGGATTGAGAAGTATGGGAAAGCATACTGATCTCAGTCAGGGAGTGGGGAAAAGAATACTGAACCCCATCCCAGTTCAACATTAGAAGAATGCTGGCTACGAGAGGCAGCAGAAGAGATATACTGAAGAGGCCTTTGATGGAAGAAAAGGCATCTAAGGGAACGCATAGGAAACATGTGCAGGGAGCAGAACCTGTGCATCGTATGGAATGATGCAGACGCCGAGGAAAGTTTAGTTAAACTCAGCGTTAAAAGATTTGCCCTGTACACATGTAATTGAGACCATTCGAGAGGATAGAACCTACGTGGAGAAGGTCTAATAGAGCGTTCATTAAATCTCTTAGATATGTGGCCCAAGGACGCATGAAGTGAACAAGGGCCAAGGGTAGAGCTGCGCAGCTGTCTAGCAGAGCAGCTAAGAGGTAATGCGTGCTTATGAGTTGGAAAGCACATTGTCCCTATGCTGTCTGTCTGTATGCACAAAGAATTGTTGCAAAAGCAGTATTGGAAGGCATAAGGGCATAACTCATGGGTGCAACGTCCAGGAAGTTTATGAGAAACTATGCTGGAGTGCAATAGATGCATAATGGGTTGACAGCTTTCAGGAGAAACTTTATAACCCTAAGGAATTGCGAGCATGAGTCGAAGGAGACTAGGTCCTAGTTCGAACTGGGATAAGAATCAGGGACGAAAGCAATGAAACCACTTAGGTCCATTGAGTATAGAATGTCACTGAATATAACCCATAGCAGTTTTGAATTATGAGAAAAATGCATAGTGGGAAGAAACCCCATAGCCCAACCATGAAAAGTTGAAAGGCTGAGGTTATGGAAAATATGCGCAGGGACATATAACAATGTATCAGAATGTCTGTGCGCATGCTGGACAAGAGGGTCTTAAGACTGTGGTGTCCAGAAGTGTTACAGAAGGGATTTATGGCAGTGACAGTAATCCCAGTTAGTAAATGTATAGTGAGTCCTGAAAAAAGTGAGAGCTCCTTGCATGTACTGAAAGTGGTTAGCAGTAGTCTATGCAAGGAAAGTGAATGATGTTACACTCCGCAGAGAAAACAGCATTCACCAACAGTGATGCAAGAGACAGTTCACTTACCGAAGCTGGTGCCAGCGGCAGAGCTTGGGGTTGTAATGTTGACTCACCATAAAGCACATAGAAACATTAAAATAATGTACTTACTGCAGTATGGAGTGATGGTAACCAAAGATACCATTGTACCTGTGACGTCTAAAGAAAGTTGGATTTTCTTAGGTCCAGGATGTGCGGAGAGTAACTATTTTCTGTTAAAAGAAAGAATAGTGCAATTAAAACTCCCCAACCCCCCTCCCTTCTCCCCTCTGCACTTCGTAGCGCCTGGGGGAGTGTACCGGGACTTTGGTACAAGGTGGGGTGGCCGCTCTGATATCTGACCAGATGGGAGACCAGGAGGTGTCCCAATGGAGGATATCATGTAGGCTCCTGCAGGTGTGTGAGCGGTAAGTGGTACCCGCATTTCTGTATGCTGTACAAGGAGACACTGAGACCTGTGGCCAGGCCTCAAGGTGGACTTGTACATGGGGCAATGGTTGCTGAATCTCATGTTTAGCAGATCAGCCAATGCAGCTGGACCTTGGTTGGGAGGGAACCAAGAGTCAGAGCATTGGTCGGCACAGGGACTTGTTACTGACAAGAGAAGAAGCCCTGCTGCAATCCCAAGAAGATAGAGGGGTTCTCCTGATATTGTGGCTAACATAGCTAACATAGCGATATGTGACACTAATACAGTTCTAAAAGGCACATGACCCAGAACTTTTCGAACCACGGTCCGAATGGGAGAACACAACTCTATGGGAATGCCGCCGAAGCGGGTACTTACCATCCGACGTGGATCGCCGCAAGACGAGCCGGTGAAGATTGTTGACTCCGACGGTCTCCGGAGTCCTCGAGGGTAAGGCCGGGGACGTAAACGTCCATCTCACACTGAAACCCGGTATGGTGGCACAGGTACAGAGGAGACAGGCCAGGCGTGAGTGGCGTTTAGACTGCTAAGTGTAACAGATGGCCATAGTCCCACACCACTTGACGGTGGGGCACGCCAGGAACAGAGGAGCCCTAACGGAACTCATGTTCCCTTCCCTCGTCCCAGCGGCTCGATGTGTCGTGACGCCAATGCAGAAGCTGTCGGACCTGGATCCGGAAGTTCTGGATCACCAAGGACTGCCAAAACTGTAGGAACAGTGCTGATGGCAGTGGTGATGTCGCTCTGCCCGAGCGTTGTCCAGCCTGGAGAAGGATGGCACCGATGTGCTGGATGGCGTCAGCGGCGGACGATCACGATGTCGGCGATGATGGGTGCCACGGTGCTCGGCCCGGTCTTTCCCCAGCGCCGAGATGGAAGCCCTCGTCGTCCTGGAAGGCGATCGATGACGAACTGTCAGCACGCCTGCTCTGCTCCTGACACAATGGAGTGTCTTAAGCTAATACGGGGCTTAAAAAAGAACCCAAAGCGTGGAGCAATGTGAGGAGGCGAGGGTATTATGTGGCGGTGCTATGTCGGTATTGACGATATTGAAGGCAACCTAAGGGGCTTCGAGGATATCATCAAAATGGGTATGAAAAATCGTCGATGACTGGCCAGGAGAATGATGACAGTGACGGGCACTGACAGCAGTGGCATAGGTATCTTTGAAACGATGTGGAATTGAATAATCGAAAAACATTGCCGTTATTGAAAAAGATACCGGCATCGACTGAGTCGAAGTCGAATCAATAGGGCGTCAAGGACACCGAAGGAAAACGGAGGTGTCGAGGGCATCGATGCATGGAGGCGGGCATTTATGCCGTTTGTGGCATGGCCACGGGCATCAACTATAGGGCCACAAACGTTGACGGTATCGATTTGGACAGACTCAGATTTCCAAGTGTACATGGCATCGGTGCCCCAGACACGTGTGTCGGTGGCATCGATATGGACACGTATGGAATCGATGGCATGGATCTCCCAGTCGATGAATTCCATCCCGGCATCAACGCCAGTCCTGGAATCGGCATGGGCATTGATGCCAGCCATAAGGCTGGCATTGGCATCAACGCCCATCCACGGAATCGAGCCGGCATGGATACCCACCGATGGGACCCACCTGGGCATCGAATTTCACCGATGGGAGCAGCCTGGCATCGACTGCCCTCGATGGATGCATTCTAACATAGATGCCCATGGATGAAACACCTGGGCATCGGTGTCCATCGATGCAAAAGGACCTGGCACCAATGCCATCGACGGACGGCCATCCGGCAACAATGCCATCGACGGACAAGCCATCCAGCACCGATGTCCATCGATGGGGACCATCCGGCACCGATGTCCACCGATGGGGACCATCCGGCATCGATGCCCACCGACGAATCGATGTGGCACCGATGCCCACCGATGGAAAAGGGCTGGACATCGGTGGGGAGGATGGGGGCATCGATGGCATCCCCAAAAGAGGGGGTGGCATCGATGAAGTGACCCTGGGATCGTTAAAAAGTGTCTCGGGCAGCGGTGGCGGCGACCCGAGTATGCATGGCAGTGACTAACAGCGTGTGCGTCAATGGCATGCATCCGGGTAGGGACGGCACCGAGGAAGCCCAAGGAAAAAAACAGTGCGTAGGAGGAAAAAGCCTGGTAGCACTGAAAAGCAAAAAACATGGATAAAGGCATCAGGGCACCGTGGGGGGAGGGGCGCAGATGACATATAAAAGCCCAGGGTGGTTTAGGAGGGTCCCGGTGTAGCGATAGGGTATCGACTGCGTGAGGGTACCAGGGAACGAAGGACTTGAAGCTACAGAGGTCCTAAAGTTAAGGAAAAAATCCCTACCCCACTAGCATAAGCAAGCAGAGTGTCACAGAGATACTCGCAAGCTGTTTAAAGCTAACTGAAAAATGGGGGAAGGGAAGGCTTCAGTCAGTTAACAGCCTTAAGATAGTGACAGAAACCGACCGAAAAATAAGAATTAGTACTCACCGAGCGTCGTAAAAACGTACGTGGAGGGAGACCTGTGCAGGGAAAAGTGTTTTTTGAAGTGAAAAGTTAAGTGTTTCCATGAGGTAATTAGTTAAAAAATCCTCACAGAGCTCCAACCGCTATGCTGACTGCAGAGCGGAAAAAAGAAGACTGAGGGAGACACCTGTGGCTCACAGGGATAATTGCAGGCTGGGCATGCTCAGTGCACCCAGTGTGCCAGTGTCAGTCAAAGCTTGTTGAAACTTTGACAGAAAAGTTTTCCGTACAGGGCTCCATCCTCGATGTCACCCATTTGTGAGGACTACCATCCTGCTTGTCCTGTGAGAACTACTGTTCCTTGTTGATCAAGGATGGACTTTAGCCAAAATAGAGGTCTGTGTGCCAGCTAGATGACATACATGATTCATTACAGAATTTGAAGTATTGGGCCAGTCCCGCTCAATAGCAAGATGTAGTGCTATCAAGTCAAATACAGATGGCATGGAGCATCTGTGCGACTTTTAAATTACTTGATTATCTGGGCTTGTTTGGATCCTGATACAGAGCACCCCTTTATGTGCCAAGAAAGTACATGTAATTGCTGGCCATACATCACTGTCTCAGGGCATAATTTATTTTGTATTACTGTTGCTGAATGCAAGCAAACATATACTGTGCAAGGGTGCCATGTAGCATTATGTTTATCCTTTGGTGGATGAGGCAGGATGGGTGTAGCGATATTGTGGCTTTACTAAATTTATACATGGTCTTCACTACTATATAGGCAGCATGGATACTTTTGGGATATGGCTGTAGCTAGGTGGTGGGGAACCCACAGTAAGCGAGATATTGTGAGCAGGTGGCAGGGATTGATCATGCCCAAAGGATGTATGGCAAGTGCTATATTAAAAACAAATAAAGCTGGTCAGGCAGAGAATATTAGCTGGTATTCCTGCTGCTGCATTGCATGGGTAGACCATTAGGTGGTCCCAAAGTGGCCTATAAATAGGACAAGAGTCAATAGGTATGTTTCTGTAACTGTTGTACATTCCGTTTAATAGCATGAATGTACAATTGTTGCCAATATAATGTAATTGAAATAGTTGGCAAAGTTAACAAGGAGTGACTAAAACCTAAAGTTACAAGTATAGTACTGGTGTAATGATCAGATACATTTCATACATTCCAAGGTTGTACTTATAGCACTGGAAATATGGCTTCCTATTAGAAGGTGTGATTATGGTTTGTCACGTTTCTTGTTATTGCACAAAACTGTCTCCTCTGTGGAAAGGAATATTCTCACTAGCTACACTGCAAAGCTTGCTTACTCATGAACAGGGTTATCATGATCCTTCATGAAGGCTCCCTGTTATGGTTCATTTTTGGACCAGGTAGCTGCATACCACTTGTACTTGCATTAACAGAGTGCAAAGAATCATGCTACCACTTCAGTCATCAGTAGAATAATTTGATACACACCATTCTGGAAGTCACAGTAACAGCTACAGTGCATACTCAATTTTGTCATCCTGTTTCTTTCTATAGATTGAGAATCTCAAAGAAGTGGTCCAGGAGCTGTGCTGGAAGAAAAGGTGGTTGGATTGGCTGCGAGCTAGGCGGGATGGGGCTGGAGGTAAGTTCATGATATGGCCATCAGGGAGATGTTAACAAGGTCTGTCAGTGTCCTATTTTCAGCACCGGCCATACTATTAGTCTACTGCTCTACATAACTGTACCTGCCTTCAGCTTCAACAAACATTCATTCACACATACTTAAGATTTAGAAATTTCTCTGGGTCACAGGCAGAACTGTCATGAAGCCTTAATTGGAAGGCACCCTCAGGCCAAGCTGGTTATTCTTAAGGGTTTTCCTACCCTCATCTATATGTATTCCTATTGAAAATATATGGCCCATAACTATAGAACTATGTACAGCCTCATTGTTCTAGATGCCTTACTATATAAACCACAATCCATTACTTCAAACCTGTCACAAACTCTGAGCCATTGCACATGTGATGCTCCAAACATCCCGCAGAAATTATTCCTCTATACATCAACGGATCATTCTGTGGGTGTGCCACCACATATTTCATGAAGTAGCTATGAGCACTTCTCTTTGCCTACACCTCTCCCAGAAAATTAATGCCATCTAACTGCACATACCCTCCAGCATGTGAATACATGACATGAACCATAATTGCAGTTTTCTTCATAGATAGCAACACCTTGTCATTGGAGCCAGCCAAGGAGGAGGAGTCAGCAAATGGCAAGATCCCATTCCCTGACCCCACTGTCGCAGCTGCCACTAGTGGAGAGGAACATGATACTCCTCCCCCACCCCATTCACCACTAAGGGATCTGGCAGACCCTCCATCCTAATGATTAGGCCCCAGACCAGATGAGCCAGCTCACCCTCTCCCCATTCATTCAGGGCCTCCTTCCTCTTTGGACCAGAGATATAAGATGCTGGAACTGAGACTGGTGAGCCATTGCAGACCAGTATTCCCCTCCACCTCCACAATCATCATCATCATCTGCTGTCCTGGCTGCCCCAAGTGATAAGCCTGTGGCTCAATACCGTTTTGCTGAAGGGATGCAGATGATGGTGGAGGAGCAGAGGGCAATCAAGCTTCCCTTGGGAGGCTGCTGGGTCTGATGGACTGCCAGGGTGCGATACTACAACATCTCACAACGACAATAATGCTCATCACAATTAGGCTGCTACCATACCAATCAGGTTCCTAAGTGCGGTTCCTGGCCTAATTCCCTGGCGCTTTTTATGATTTTGTAAATAGTTTTGCTCCCTAGTTTGCTCCACCCCATCCTATTTTGTGTTTGATTTTATTTAAACTTATGCAACATTTATTTTATATATACCTAAAAATTGTTTTCAGATTTGCTATTCTTTACATGTGTGTATCTTTTATTAATTTCCTACCAGGGCTTAATTAGTGGAGGAATGGCCAGGATAGAAATTCCAGAACCTCTCATCAGGCATAAGAGGCAGAGCAATAGGGGTGTTCTCTAGGCCCTCTCCTTTTCTTCTCCCTCCCCTCCTCCATTCTCATCCTGTATTGCTGGGACCAGAAGGGGAAAGGCAGATAGTGAAACAGACAATGAAGACTACAGAAGAGACACACAAAGGGATTAATTTAGTACTAGTATGAAACCTGTGAGCTGCTGAATGCCTATAAAACCCACTCCTGGGTGTGTTGGCTTCTTGCTTATCACCCTTTCATCCCAGGCCCTGCTGCCTCTACTGGTGGTAACCACACATGTGGGGTTGAAAGGGGTAAGAGATTGAATCAGGGACTGTTGGGGGTTGGGGAAGTGAATGAGGGGAACTGGGAGGGTATGGGTTGCATTGGGGAGAGGGGAAAAGAGAGAATCGGGCTATCAAAAGGTGCTGCAGCATGTGAGTAAGGGGATCTGAGGGACTATGAGATGTGAATGAGAAGATCAGGTTGGGAGTGAAGTGTTTGGGAGTGAAGGAAGAGTGGTGACAGGATTGGGTGTGGTGGGGAGGGTAGAGAAGATAGTGGATAAAGTATGTGGTGTTGCTCCCTTCCTTTCACCCCAAAGGAGTCCAAGAACAGATCATGCATTCGAATTTCAGGCACCATACCCCTGTCCAAGCAGACAGGATAGCAAAACCTATACACCAGTCTGCTTTGGAGTAGTTGCTGGTTCCATAGCACTCTGAGCCCTGTCCTGGTGACACAGGTAGGCAGTCAGGTTTTCATGATATCCTCATTGAATATTCAATGAGGATATCCAGAAAAATTCCAGAAAGGTCCGGTTGTACCTAGTTTGGGGTGTAGCTATCTCAGAACTAGAGAAGTTAACTGTGCAAACCAGCACCTCCATTGCAAGCAATGCAAGCAGCGCACAGCCACTCACCCATGCTGTTTCGCTCCCGACGCGGCAGGACGCCGCCGTCGGGCCTCGTGCGCGGCTGGAACCGCGGTCTTGCCTGCTCTTGCGGCCCGAAGGCCGCCCCCGTCTCTCCTACTCTTCACCGCGGCCGGAGCCGCGGACTTTCCAGCTATCTTCGGGGCTGGGAGTGCCCCCGACGGGATCCTCATCTTCGCGGCGCTAGGCCGCAAGCCCCAGTGTCTTCCGGCGGCTGGAGCCGCCCCCGGGGCTTCTCGCAGCGGCTGCAGCCGCTGCCGATGTCAGGGCCTGTTCCTCAGGCCCTCCCCTGCCTTCTACGCATTTACGTTGGTGCAGGCCGCTGTCCGCGGTCCTGCACAGCTCCTACACTCCCTAGGCGCGCAGCCGCGTCTTTCTACAGTATTTAAAGGGCCAGACACAGGAAGTGTCTGGGCCCCACCTGAATGACTGTTTCCTGCCTCAGCCCTATAAAAGGCTGCTCCGTTTGCTGTTCCTGGCCTTGCATCGTCGTGAGTCTTCGCTCTGGAGGCTCCTGCCTGCCAGAGCTGCTTGTAAGGTCCTATGTCTTCGTGGAGCTCCTCGTTGTCTTCGCATTGTTCCAGTGTTCCATGTCTTCGTGCCTGAGGTCCATGTCCTGGTGTTCCTGCCTTCCTGGATGTTCTTGCCTTCGCCTCGCCTTTTCAACGCTCTTGAGCCTTCTGGTCCGGTAGGCTGGTGGTCCCTCAGATGCAGTACTCCTGGGTGGACTAGCCTGCTGGTGGACGGTTGTCCTGTGCTCCTGAGCTGCCAAGTTCCTGATGTGTGTTCCTGTGCTGTCCCGCTCCCATCGTGGTCCGTGACCAGCCTTGGGGCTGTGTAGGGCGCGTAAAGGACAGGGCGCGTAAAGGACAGGGTGGCCCGCGGGTGGCCTGAGTAGGGCGCCCTGAGAGACAGTGCCAATGTCCATGCCTTGTGTTGCTCCCTTGGATGTCTCGTCTTTGGATGCCGTTGCATCAGCCATGTGTCTCGTCTCTGGATGCCGTTGCATCAGCCATGTGTCTCGTCCTTGGATGCCGTTGCATCAGCCATGTGTCTCGTTCCTGGATGCCGTCACATCAATCCACAGTCATGTCTTCATAGCCCTGGTGTTATGTCTTCAGCCCAAGTGTCTTCGTGCCATGTGATTCCGTTGCATCAATCTTCAGTGTCTTCATGTCAAGGCCCGTCTGCCCTCAACCTCAGGCCAGGCCTGCTGCTCCATGCTGCTCGCAGCAGGTCCGAAAGGGCCCGGAATGGTCAGAGGACCATTCACCTTCCAACATCCTCGGATGTTTGGCCATGGGAGCTTGCCGGCCTGGCGGAGGGTAGACCGTCAGCCATGCGGGGCCACCGTCAACCCTTGGCTTGGCTCAGAAGGTCTGGGTCGGGCTGAGGCCCATGGGCACACGAAAAACACCATTCTCAACATTAGATAAGAACATTGGGGCATAAGGAGCTGGCTATCAAATTAAAACATAGGACCAACTAAATTCCAGAAAGGTTTGGTTGTAAGTAGCTTGAACATAGTACTGGTTCCCTGAGAGAAGCATGATAAAGGAAGGTATTCCATTTGCTTCATGGTTCCAAAGAAGGAAGGAACTTTCTGGATGACTTTAGATTTCAAAAAGGTCAATAAGACCCTAAGAGTGCCACGACTTCAAATGGAAACTCTTTGATCAGTCATGGTGGCGGTCCACAAAGGAGAATTCCTGGCATCATTGGATCTAACCGAAGCGTATCTGCATATAACCATTTGATTGGAGCACCAGAAGTTCCTAAGATTTATGATTCTAGGAAAGCATTTTCAGTTTTGGGCCCTTCCGTTTCGGCTGGTGATGGCACCGCTTATGTTCATCAAGAAGATAGTGGTGGTGGCTGCAGCTTTACAGAAAAAAGGAGTCCTGTTGCATCCATATCAGGACAATAAACTCATTCAAGCAAAGTCAGACGCCCTACGTCAACAGTTTGTGCATCGGGTCTTGGAGAGTTTGCGTTCTCTGGACTAGGAGGTGAACCTGGCAAACAGCAGGCTTGTACCATCCCAGTCCTTGGAGTATCTGGGGGCTCGATTCAAAACCAGATTGGTAAGATGCTTCTCACAGTGGATTGGATTAAGAAACTGCAGAAGCAGGTTTGCCATTTGTTACAGCTCTCGGTGCCCAGCTTTTGGGATTATTTACAGGACCTGGTTCTATGGCATCTACGCTGGATTTAGTTCCCTGGGCGTTCATGCATAAATGGCCCCTTCAGAGAGCACTCCCGTCCTGCTAGAACCCACTGGAGGAATTTCAGCTCCCGATAGCCTTCGGTGAGGTGGGGAATCCAGGTCCAATCTTTCGTAGTGGCTTTCTCAAGCCAATCTGGAGCGAGGAGTGGAGTTGAAAGTACCAGAATGGGTATAAAAACCACCAATGCCAGCCTAGAGTGTTGGGGAACTGTTTGTCAAGGACAGACAGCTCAAGGCCAATAGTCAGCCGAGGAAGTTTCATGATCTTTAAATTGATTGGAAACAAGGGCAGTGCACTTAGCATTACTTTTGTTTTGACCACAGTTGCACGGAAGAGCGGCGTGCGTATTATCGGACAATGCAATGACGGTGGCTTATATCAATCATCAGAGCGGAACCAAGAGTCTGGTTGTAGCTCAGGAGCAATTTTGCTGGGCAGAGCAACAGTTGGCAGTTCTGGCAGCATCTCACATAGCTAGGGTGGACAAATGTTCAGGCAGACTTTCTCAGCTGGCAGAGAAAGTCTGCCAGCTGAGAGGCTGGCAGAGGCTAGATGTCAGCTGGCAGAGCTGGCAGAGGCTAGATATCGGAGATTGGGAACTGGCGGAGGAAGCGATGCTCCTTATTCGGGCCAGGTGGATCATACTCCACATGGTTTGATGACTAAAGACAGAACACCAAAGCACCTTGCTTTTACAGTCACAGGAGGGAATATGGAGCAGAAGGAATTGACTGTCTAGTACTACCGTGGCCAACAGGGATCTTTCTGTACATGTTTCCTACATGGCCCCTGCTGGGGAGAATGATTCGCAAATAGAGAAACACCCAGGCAAAGTGATTCTTGTTGCTCCAGAAAAGCCACAATGGCCATGGTTCACAGATCTAATAAATTTGGCAGTGGATGGACCGTTAAAAGTTTGGACATCTTCAGAGGTTGTTTGTCAGGATCCAATTTTCTGGCATTAAATGGATCGCTTTAGTCTAGCAGCTTGGCTTTTGAAAGGAATTGCTTAAGAAGGAAAAGATATTCCAAGGAAGTCAGTGTCACTTTGCTACAGGCTAGGAGACCATCCACTTCCCTGGCCTATATTAGGATTTGGAGAGTCTTTGACGTATGGTGTCTTGAGCAGGGCATACAGCTACTCAGGCTTCGGTGTCGCATACCATGATGTTTTTACAAAGGGGTTTGGCCTTTAATTTCTTTTCAGTACAGGTGGCAGACTTAGGCTATCTTTGTGGTAAGGTGCAGGGAATGTCCCTAGCTTTCTACCCAGACATAATTCAATTACTTTGGAGAAAAAAACATTTGTGTCCCCCTGTGAAGAAGATGTGTCCATCGTGGAACCTTAATTTGATGCTGTGGGTTCATTGTTTAGCACAATACAAACCTTTTGAAGAGAGCGTCTTTAAAGAATTCAACCCTGATAGTAGTATTTTTGGTGGCCATTTGTTCAATTAGAATGATTTTGGAGCTTCAGGCATTGTCATGTAGAGATTCTTTTCTGCAGATTTCAGAGGGGGGTGTCTTTGTGCACTGTGCCTTCTTTTTTGCCAAATGTTGTATCTGCCCTTCATCTCAGTAGATGGTGGAACTTCCCGCTTTTCAAAATTTGGATTCAGTGATGCCACATGCAAGGGAGCTTCATCTGTTAGATGTGCGTTAGGCTCTGTTGAGAGATATATCAGGGTTACCAACAGTTTTTAGAAGTTGGATCACCTCCTAGTACTATAAAATGGGCCAAAGAGGGGAGGTAAAGCCTCCAAGGCTACTATTGCATGGTGACTGAAGGAGACAATTGATTCGGCATTCTTTTGCAGGGGGTCGGCGAGTACCCGAGGGCCCACTTAACTCGGGCACACGCAATCTCTTGGGCTGAGTGTTAGTTTCTCCGTAGGAGATCTGTCAAGCGGTTACATGGACATCACTGCACACTTTCACCAGACATTACCAGCTGGATGTCCGAGCGCCGGATTTAGCTGGGTTTGGGGAGAGTACTGCAAGCAGGGCAGTCACGTTCCTGCCCAGTTTAGGGGTGTTTGGCTGTCATGTTCCTGCCCAGTTTAGGGGTGTTTGGGTCATCCTAGGCATCTGGATTGATCTGGGGTATGAACAGGAAAGAAACATTGGTTCTTACCTGCTAATTTTCCTTGCTGGAATACCAAAGATCAGTCCGGAGCCCCACCCATTCTGGAAAACCCACTGTAGTGTTCAGTATGTAAATAGTAGAGGTGTGAATCATGTGATCGATCGTCTTAACGATCGATTTTGGCTGGGGGGGGAGGGAAATCGGATCGTCGTGTTTTGTTTTGTTTTGAAATCGTTAAAAATCGTAAATCGGGGAAGGGCAGGAAAACCGGCACACCAAAAAAACCCTAACACCCACCCCGAACCTTTAAAACAAACCCCCACCCTCCCGAACCCCCCCCCCCAATGTTTTAAATGACCTGGGGTCCAGTGGGAGGGTCATTTTGCAATATGGCAATATGGCCATACGGCTGGCGCCATTTTGCAATACGGCTCGAGTGCAAGAGGTCATTCCCGGACCCCCGCTGGACTTTTGGCAAGTCTTATGGGGGTCAGGAGGCCCCCCCCAAGCTGGCCAAAAGTCCCTGGGGGTCCAGCGGGGGTCCGGGAGCGATCTCCTGGACGCGTGACGTCGGGAGCTAGGAATCAAAATGGCGCCGGCGCTACCTTTGCCCTGTCACATGATAAGGGCAAAGGGCCACCGGCGCCATTTCTCTTCACAGCAGCTGTGGCCAGAGAGCGGGACATCGCGCCGGGATCATCGCGCCGGGACCCCAGGTCATTTAAAACATTTTGGGGAGGTTTGGGAGGGTGGGGGGTTGTTTTAAAGGTTCAGGGTGGGTGTTAGGGTTTTTTTGGTGTGCCGGTTTTCCCGCCCCCTGTGTAACGATACAATACAAATGCCCCTGAAGATAAATCGTGGGCATTTGTATTGTATCGTGCACTCTAACGATTTTGGACGATTTTAAAATTATCTGACGATAATTTTAATTGTTCAAAAACGATTCACATCCCTAGTAAATAGTGCAGAGTTTGTGTTAAGAAGGGGGGCCTTAGGAGGCCTTGCCTTCTGTTATGTGCACATAGGCTTTGGCTAGATGTAGCAAGAGATGCCATGAGCAGCTGCTGCGTGAGAATAGGAGATGTGTGCCCTTGAACCTCGGTGAACCCAGAGAGGAGCTCCGGTGAAACACAGAGGCTGGTGAGACAAATCCGTGTCTGGGTCGAGACCAAGCCCAGGCCCCTGCCGACCTGCATACCTTAGTGAGACCAACCACCCTTGGTTGGTCTCTGAGTGGTCCTCTGACTACTCCAAGCCCTTTCGGACCTGCCGCTGGGAACGGCAATGGCAGCAGGCCGGACAGGAGACAAGCACGGACGAAGGCTCTGGAACATGAAGACTGAGACAGGAAGGTTGGGGCGTGCAGACTCAGACGAGAAGCTTGGGATGTGAAGACTCAGACGAGAAGCTTGAGCACAAAGACTCAGAAACAAGGTTTAGGAACAAGTACTGGTTTGAGGCTGCCATGCAGCGCGCCCTACACAGCCCACCGACACGGGCGGACCCCATGGGCTGGTCATGGACCACGCTTGAGAGTGAAACGGACTCCAGACGAATATGTGGTAATTGAAGCCGGAACATGGCGAAGATTCAGTAGAAGCCTGTACCAAGACGCGCTCTACACAGCTGCCCATGGCTGGTCGTGGACTACGCTGAAATGGGACAGGTTCAGTCAGAGTCTTAGGCATGGACGGAGCAGCCACCAGAACATAGGGCATTTCCGGCCATGGCCCTTTAAATCTCTGAAGAAAACACACCTCAAAATCTGGCTCTTCCTAAAAGCCTTCCCGCCAGAAACTTAGCCCCCTTGCCCAGGCCCCCACCCCTGCTCAGAAATGAATCTTCCCCAGTCTGCCATCAATCACCCCTGTAGTTCCCCTTGTAAAGTAACTGTACATATTTAATCCACTATGCCACCACATCCCTCTCTCTATCTTCTCCAAATCACATATTAAATGTTATTTTTCAAAGTTACTATGTAAATTAACCTTTCAAAGTTACTATGTAAATTTATCTTTCTAAATTATTTAAGTTACAATGTTACAATGTAAAATAAGCAGCTTCTGCCTTATTTCTGTTCAGTTACATGTAAACCGATGTGAAATCTCGATCGAATGTCGGTATATAAAAACAAATAAATAAATAAATAAATATCCGAGGGCCGAGATGATTTCCAGGATAAGGGACCAAGACGAGACTTGGCTTCGAGCACAGGGTAGGGGGCCAAGATGAGACTTGGCTTTAGGCATGAAACATGGGACCAAAACGAGACTTGGCTTCAAGTGAAGATGACCCTTCGGAGACTAGTGCTGAAAAACAAGAAGGCAAGCCCATGCCACGAGGTGACAAGACACGACATGACATGCCAGAGAAGGTAGCGATGAGGAACCAAGGGACCAGGAAGCAGCAGAAGCGGAGACGAGGCATCAGGAAGACCACGAGATATCAGGAAGACTAGAGATAATCCAGAAGAGACCAGGAACATGAAGAACAATGAGGGATCCCACGAAGAACAGGAAATACCAGCAGGAGCGAAGACGAGAAGTCCTGGAAAGGAACTAACTCCTTGCGAAGGCCCCTAAGGACTGGAAGCTGGGCCCTTATATAGGGCTGAAGATCAGGAAATGCCCTGGGAGGAGTCCAGGTGGGGCCCATGGCATTTCTGGCCATGGCCCTTTAAATCTCTGAAAGAGGCGCGGCCCGCACCTTAGGAAGCAGGAAATGCAGCACGGAGGAGCAGGGCTGGGCCGAGGGGCAGGCCCCTGACGTCAGCAGCGGCTCCTACCGCTACAGGAAGGATCGAGGGCAGTTCCAGCCGCCTGGAAAGCCCGGGGACTGCAGCCTCCGGGCCACGAGGCTGAAGAGAGCATCGGCGGCAATTCCGGCCGCAAGAAGGTCCCGGTAACAGCGGCTCCATGCCGAACTGAAGGACGCCGACGTCCGCGGCTCCCTGCCGCGGTGAAGAGAGGCTACTGTGGCTCCGTGCCACGGAAGTAGTCGGCGGCTCCGTGCCGCGATGGTAAGTACAGTGTCATAACAGTTTGTTGCTGGTTGCAAAGTTCAATCATTGATGCTTGACGGATAAGCCCCAGTTTGGAGGGCTCCACCTTCCTCCTGCTTGGTTGAAGGGTAGGGTTGAAGTTTATATTTATGGCTTATCTCATCCTGACTTGGGTACAGGTCATACTGAGAGACTGCAGGTAGCACACTAGGTTAAGTAGCAGTGTTAGTAAAGCTTTTCTTCTGTTTCCATCTGTTGGTAGGGAGGCAAAACCCAGACATCTGGACTGATCTTTGGTATTCCAGGAGAAAAAATTAGCAGGTAAGAACTAATTTTCCTGTCACTTCCTACTATGGAAGATTAAATAACCGTTACAGCAGTCTGCAGTGGCGGTGCTGTGGTAAAGATGTTACACTCCTAATATACTGTACACTGCATGACCTTACTGTTAAGCTCACTCCTTAGTAGGAATCACAGTGGATACCTTCACCTACATAGGGATGGCATGCATATCATAGTAATATTTTAGGAGAACAGCACTTCCAGTATCCTTGTCTGATCTTGGTCTGTCTTCTGCTTCTATTAGTAATTTTTTTTATTTATATTTTGCCTTTTGTGATACTACAAAGTGGATTAATTTAATTTAATTTAAAAACATTTTTCTATACCGTCGTTTAGAAGAGCACCATCACAACGGTTTACAGTTAGGCACAAATATGTTTGGTTTGGTTTCTAAATTATCCAAAAGGTGCCAGTATTATACGGTTATATAGTTCAATAATATACTCTAAATGGGGAATTGGTGTGGTTACCATTTATGATTGTTAGCGTAATCATATGTTTATACTGTCTTTCAAATATAATACTTAAATATGAGAAAAAAATAATAAAAATAAGCAACTCTGCATTTTATACTGGTGACTTTCAGCTGTTTTTGTGTTATTATTCAGCTACCTCACTGTGAAATGCTTTTTTGAAGAGCCATGTTTTTAAGCCTTTTTTGAAGAGTTTTAAATCTTTCATTAGTCTTAATTCCAGGGGTAATGTGTTCCATAGTAAAGGTCCTGCCAAAGATAGTGCTCTCTCTCTGACTTGGGTCAACTTTGCTGTTTTGACTGAGGGTATGGTTAGTAGAGCTCTATTGGCTGATCTGAGACTTCTTTGAGGGACATGTAATCATAGTGCGGTGTTTAGCCAGTCAGCCTGTTCGTCATTTATTAGTTTATGCTCTGTGCATAGTGTTTTAAATTGTACTCTTTGTTCTATTGGGAGCCAGTGTAAATCTGCAAGTGTCTGGGTGATATGATCTCTTCTGCCTTTACCAGTAAGTATTCTGGCAGCCGAGTTCTGTAATATTTGCAGTGGTCTGATAGTAGTATATGGTAATCCTAGGAAAAGTGTATTACAGTAGTCCGTGCTGGCAAATATTACTGTTTGTAGTATTGTACGAAAGTGTTCCTGATTTAATAAGGGTTTTAGTCTTCTAAGGACCATTAGTTTGGTGTAGCCTTCTCTTGCTTTTATTGATATGTGTTGTTTAAGGCTCAATTCCGTGTCTATAGTTACTCCTAGGTTTCTAGCTTTATCAGTTAGCTCAACTGATTTGCCATTTTTAAGTCGGATGGGATTTTGAATTCTTTCAATGTTTTTTCGTTCATGATGTATAAATTCTGGTTTTTCGATGTTGATTAATAGTTCCATTTGGTTTAATAGTTGTTTTATTATGTCTAGGTATAACATTGCAAAATTTTGTGATTTTTCAATTGTTTCTTCAACTGGTAGAATTAACTGAATGTCGTCAGCATATATGTAGTGTATTATACCTAGCCCCGCTAGCAGGTGGCAGAGGGGGAGCATGTAAATGTTAAATAGCGTCGCCGAGAGTGCTGAACCCTGGGGGACTCCTGTTTTTAGTTTGATTTTGTCTGATATTGTGTTTTTTTATCTGTACCTGATAAGATCTATTGTTCAGATAGGATGTGAACCATTCAGTTGTTTTGTTTTGTAATCCAATTTCTTCCAGTCTTTTCAATAGTATGTCATGGTTTACCGTGTCAAATGCTGCTGACAGATTTAGCAGTATCATGATGTAGTGTTTTCCACTGTCAAATCCACGAAGTACGTTATCTGTTAGAGAGATTAGTAATGTTTCAGTGCTATAGTGTTTCCTGAAGCCATGTTGTGATGGGAAGAGTATGTTATTGTTGTCTAGATGTTCGGCTAGTTGCTTTTGTACTGCTTTTTCTATTAATTTTGCGATCGGCAAGTTTGAAACAGGTCTATAGTTACTTAAAACGGTTGGGTCACTGTTTTTCTTTTTCAAGATCTGTTTTATTATTGCATTTTTAAGTGAGTCTGGCATGACTCCTTCATTGAGTGATAGGTTAATTATTTTGGCTAATGTGCATGAGGATATTTCAGCTAGTTTTTTTTATATTTGTAGTAGGAATGGTGTCGATTTTATGTGGTGCAGGATTCAGTACATACAGGTACTTATTTATTTAACACATTTATATACCGTTTCACCAATGTAAAATTGAACAAAGCGGTTTACAATAAATTCGTAAAAATCCAAAATAATAAAATAAAAATAACAAAATTATATTAAATAATAAAATAAAATAGAATGAGAAAAAAAAATTAAAAATTATAAAAATAGAATAAAAATACAATTTTTATCTGCCGATCTAAGATCTCTTGAAGGTTTATACATTCTTAATTCCGTGCAAAGCCAGGTGGTATCGATGTTGTTTAGTAGCGAATGAATAAGCATAATAATTTTATATCTTATTCTGTATTTCACGGGTAGCCAATATAAACTTCGTAGAACAGGAGAAATGTGTTGTCTCATGAGCATCGCTGTAAGGAGTCTAGCTGCTGAGTTCTGAATTAACTGAAGAGGCCTAATAACAGTTTCAGAAAGGCCTAAATATAATCCGTTACAGTAATCTATAACCGGAGAAGATCAAGGCCTGCAGAACTGTTCTAAAATCATTAAAGAACAGTAAAGGTCGTAACCGTTTTAACACATGCAATTTAAAGAATGAATTTTTTACAACCTTTGAAATATGCTGGGAAAGTGATAGATTCGAGTCTATCCATACACCCAGATTACGCGCGACTTTTGTAACTGGAATGACCTCTTTACCTAAAGTAATACTCTCTGGAGGAGTGTTATTAGAGTTAGATATGAAGCTTAACAACTAAATTTCTGTTTTCTTTTTATTAAGCTTCAGGCGATTGTGAGCCATCCATTGTTCAAAGGTGTTCATATAGAGTTGAATCATGGATAGTGTTTCTGACCAAGACTTATACGGTACAAAGAGTTGGATGTCGTCAGCATAAATTTTAAATTGAATATTTAATGATGAAAGGATATGACACAACGGAATCAAATATATGTTTAATAATATTGGGCACAACGAAGAGCCCTGAGGTACTCCAGTTGACTGAGAAAAGAAGTGAGATGAGAGAGCCGATGTTAATTTGACAAACACGGTTAGAAAGAAAACTTTCAAACCAATTTAATACCGTAGACTGAATACCTACCTATATGTTGCAAAATGGATAATAAGATTTTATGGTGTCAAATGCTGCTGAGATATCCAAAAATATCACCAAAAAGTCTGTATAGGAGTCAAATCCTCTTAGGAAGGTATCAAAAGATGAGAGAAGAATAGTTTCCGTGGAATGACCTTTTCAGAAGCCATGTTGATTTGGATTTAGAATGTTGTGTTCATTTAGATAATCTTTTAACTGAAATAAAACTACAGACGCCAAAGTTTTTGCTAAAGACGACAAAGAAGCAATGGGTCTTAGATTAGAAAATTCCAGAAATGGTTGAGAATTGTTCTTTAATATAGGCAAAATGGAAGTTTGTTTCAATACGTCTGGAAACTTTCCGGATTCTTGAACAGACCCCCCGAGCATGGATTAATGGGAGAGTTAGAAACTTTTTGCTTATTTACAATTTTCTGTATGATAACTGGGGTGACTACCTGAAATTCAGTCCATTCTGCAGTAAGAGCTTTCTGTTTGTAATTTGGATAAGGTAAATCAGTAAATTCTTGAGATATAGTTATAATTTTCTTTTGGAAAAACTCTGCTATTTGGTTACAAATTTCATTTGTAATTACAGGAGTCGTTATATTGTGATCAGCTGTTAGTTGTTTTACTATATTAAATAATGTAGGTTTGTACCAGATATCAGACTGTCATCATAGTGTATTTACGCCGATTGGGAGCGCATGTATTTCCCTACTTGGATGTTTGGCTGATCAAGAGCTCATTTCAGGACAAACAAATTAATAGAAATCACTATCCAACTGTTGCAGTCATAGGGCTTGTCAAGAGCTTTCAGGAATGACGTCTGAGCTTATCACCTGTTTACTAGGGTTTATGGCAGCTTCCTATACAGTACATGTTGCAGGCCAAGACTTATTTCCTCAATGCCATGGCCAGGACATTGTGAACATGCTGGGAGGTAATTCAAAGACAATAAACTTCAGCCTGGTCCTTATCAATAGGCCTCATGGCTGCAACAGTTTAGTTCATGGATGAGTAACCTAATGATTAGAGCAGCTGGCTAAGAACCAGGGAAACTAGGGTTTAAATCCTGCTGATGCTCCTTGTGTCCTTGGACAAGTCACTTCTCCCTCTATTAGCTCAGATACAAATATAGGAGGTAGTTTTCAAAGGAGTTACGAGCACAAATGTAATGTTGAGATTACTTACCTGATAATCTCCTTTTCCTTAGTGTAGACAGATGGACTCAGAACAAGTGGGATGTACAAAAGCTACTCCCGAGCCGGGCGGGAGGCTGCCTGAGGACCGCGTAAGACTGCCCTCGCAAATGCTGTGTCCCCCCTGGCCTGGACATCCAGACGGTAAAATCTGGAAAAGGTATGGAGGGAGGACCATGTCGCCGCCTTACATATCTCCGCGGGCAACAGCATCCTAGATTCTGTCTAAGATGCCGCCTGCGCTCTGGTAGAATGAGCCTTGACCTGCAGAGGCGGTGACTTCCCGGCCTCTACGTGGGCCGCTCTGATAACTTCTTTGATCCAGCGGGCGATGGTGGGCCGTGAGGCCGCTTCTTGTTTCTTCCCGCTGTGAAGGACGAACAGATGGTCCGTCTTTCGTACTGCTTCTGCCATTTCCAGGTATCTGGGCAGTAATCTGCCGATGTCGAGATGGCGTAGCAAACGCCCTTCTTCTGATTTCTTCAAACCCGCCGTGGTTGGCAAGGATATGGTATGGTTAAGATGAAATTGTGAGACTACTTTAGGTAGAAAGGAGGGAACCGTGCAAAGATGGATAGCCTCAGTAGTGATTCTGAGAAAGGGATCACGGCAGGACAGCGCTTGTAGCTCTGAGATGCAGCGTGCTGAACACACTGCCAGCAGGAACACCATCTTCAAAGTTAGCGAACGGAGAGACAGGCCCCGAAGGGGTCTGAAGGTGGATCCCGCGAGGAAATCCAAAACAAGGTTGAGGTTCCACAGGGGCACTGGCCACTTCAGTGGCGGACGAATGTGCTTGACTCCTTTCAGGAAGCGAGAAACATCTGGGTGTGTGGCAATGGTCTTGCCGTCCCTCCTGGGACCGTAGTAAGACAGCGCAGCCACCTGAACCTTGATGGAGCTTAGGGAGAGACCCTTCTGAAGCCCATCCTGCAGGAAATCCAGAACAATAGGGATAGTAGTCACATGTGGATTGGTGCCATGAGTGTCGCACCAGGCTTCAAATACTCTCCAGATCCTTCTGTAGGTGAGGGATGTGGAAAACTTGCGCACTCGGAGGAGTGTATCTATCACCGGCTCCGAGTAACCTCTTTTCTTCAGTCTAGCCCTCTCAATGGCCAGACCGTAAGAGAGAATTGAGCTGGATCCTCGTGGAGGATGGGACCTTGATGCAGCAGGTCCCTGAGCGGAGGCAGGGGAAGAGGCTCCCCTGTCAGTAGTCTTCTCATGTCCGCGTACCAGGGTTTTCTTGGCCAGTCTGGTGCCACTAGAAGAACTAGGCCCCTGTGCCTCTGAATCTTGTGTATAAGGGCGCCCAGCAGGGGCCACGGAGGAAAGGCATATAGCAGGGTCCCTGGAGGCCATGGCTGAATCAGGGCGTCGATCCCGTGAGAGAACGGATCTCGCTTGCGGCTGAAGTATCTGGGTACTTGAGCATTGGACCTGTCCGCTAGTAGGTTCATGTCCGGAGTCCCCCACTGATCCATGATCATCTGGAAGGCTGTGGGGGACAGCTGCCATTTAGGCTTTCCCGGCTGAGGAAGTCTGCCGCGGTGTTGTTCCTTCCGGCAATGTGGACGGCGGAGATGTCCTGGAGATTCGCCTCTGCCCAAGCCATCAGTGGGGCTATCTCTAGGGACACCTGTTGGCTTCTGGTTCCGCCATGTCGGTTCATGTATGCCACCATGGTGGCATTGTCGGACATCACTTTGACTGCTCTGTTCCGCAGTCTGGGAGCAAATTGCAGGCAGGCTAACCAGACTGCCCGTGCCTCTAGACGGTTGATGTTCCACCCCGACTCTTCTCTGCTCCACCGCCCCTGGGCGGTGAGCTCTTCGCAGTGTGCTCCCCATCCGCTCAGGCTGGCATCTGTGGCGAGCAGAGTCCATGTGGGGGAGGACATTTTCGACCCCTTGCTCATGTGTTCGGACTGCAACCACCACTGTAGCTGGGTCCGCACTCTGGCTGGTAGAGGTAGATGCACGGAGTAATTCCGGAAGTGTGGGCTCCATCGAGAGAGAATGGAGCGCTGTAGTGGTCTCATATGGGCCCGCCCCCAGGGTACCACTTCCAGGGTGGATGCCATGAGACCGAGAACCTGCAGATAATCCCAAGCTATGGGCCGGCTGATTCCCATCAAGGACCGTAGACGCGTCTGGAGTTTTAATCTTCTCTTGGTGGTGAGACTGACTTTGTCTGCCTGGGTGTCGAACTGGACTCCCAGGTATTCCAGTGATTGGGAAGGCTGTAGGCAGCTCTTGCTCAGGTTGACTACCCATCCCAGGCTTTCCAGAAGGGCAATCACTCTGTTGGTTGCCTGATGGCTCTCCTCTCGGGATTTCGCCCTGATCAGCCAATCGTCTAGGTAGGGATGGACAAGGATTCCTTCCCGTCTGAGCACCGCTGCCATCACTACGATCACCTTGGTGAAGGTCCGCGGTGCCGTGGCTAACCCGAAGGGCAAAGCCCGGAATTGGAAGTGTCGTCCCAGAACCTTGAAGCGTAGGTAACGCTGATGATCCTGATGGATCGGGATATGCAGGTAGGCTTCTGACAAATCTAAGGCCGTGAGGAACTCCCCTGGCTGTACTGCGGTCTTGACTGAGCGCAGAGTTTCCATGCGAAACCTTGAGACCCTTAAGTATCGGTTGACTGACTTGAGGTCTAATACGGGCCGGAAAGTGCCCTCTTTCTTGGGCACCATGAAATAAATGGAATAGTGCCCAGAATCCATTTCCCATGCAGGTACTGGGATTATGGCTTTCAAGGACAGGAGCCTCGCCAGGGTAACTTCTAATGCCGCCTTCTTGTGGATTGGACACGGAGACTCCACAAACCTGTCCGGAGGGGTGTGATGGAAGTCCAGATAATAGCCCTCTCGGATGATGGCGAGGACCCACTGGTCCGACGTAATCTCGACCCATCTGGGGTAGAAGAGGGTTAACATGCCCCCTATGGCTCCGTCCCCTGGATGGATCGGCTGATTCTCATTGTGAGGCGCGGCCGGGACCTGAACCCTAGCCGGCTCCCCTCTTGCATTGCTTGGTCCGAAAGGACTGGTTCCTGGCCTGAGGACGAGGTGACTGGCAGCGACTCCTATAGGGAGTGAAGCGTTGGGAGCTTCTACCTCTGGAGGGCCTCGGAAAGGTGCGCTGGTTCCTCTTTGACCTGTCTTCCGGTAGTCGAGTTACTGGAGAGGCACCCCATGTGCTGGCCAGTTTATCTAGGTCGCTGCCGAACAGAAGAGAACCCTTGAACGGCATTTCTAGTGAGACGTGTCTTAGAAGGAGCGTCGGCTGACCAGTTCCGTATCCAGAGCTGCCTCCTGGCTGCTACTGAGGATGAGACCCCCTTGGCTGTCATAAGGACTAGGTCGGAGGCGGCATCCGTAAGGAACGATAGAGCTGACTCCATGTCTGCTGCCGGAGCATTGTTCCTGACCTGTGACAAACAGGAACGCGTTACTACTGTGCAGCAGGTTGCGATTCGCAGAGACAGAGCTGCCACCTCAAAAGTTTGTTTCAGGATGGCGTCCAGGCGTCGGTCATGAGCCTCCTTGAGGGCCGCCCCCCCCCCTCCACTGGAATGGTAGTGCGCTTGACTACAGCGCTAACCAAGGCGTCCACCTTAGGGCACGCCAGCATATCCTTGATTGCCGGGGCCAGGGGGAACATGCCGGACAGGGCCCAACCCCCTTTAAATGAGGCCTCCGGCGCATTCCACTCCAAATCGATCAGCTGTTGCGCCGCTTGCAGGAAGGGGAAATGGCGGGCTGTGGGACGAAGACCATCCAGCAGGGGGTTCTGCGTAGATGCCTCCATGGTGCTGGGGCCTGAAATAGCTAACTCCGACCGGCACTGAGAGACCAGGTCGGAGAGATCCTCCTTAGGAAAGAACCGCCTCATAGTTCGATATGGCTCTATCCCCGAGGGAAGTTCCCCCTCCTCGGGGGGTTCGGACTCGTCCTCCGAGACATCAGGATCCGCAGGAGCCGGACTGCTCGGAGGCGGGTGCCCACGATAAGGGCGAGAGGGTCCGGGGACAGGGTCAGCCGGGGCGACAGGGCCTGGACGGGAAGCCGACTGCATCTGTACAAAGGCGTGAATCCCCTTAAATAAGTCCACCCAGGAAATGGAAGCGGTCTCTAGCCGTCGGGGTACCAAGTCCCCCGGAATTCCTGGCTGTTCAGGGCACCCCGCTAAATCCAGGGTCGCCCCTGGGGAACTGTCGGTACACCTCGGTTGAGACTGGTCCTGGCCCGAGGCTCCCACGGCCTCCTCACATTGGGCACAAAGGGAGTCTGGCTCCTCGCTCTGCATGACTCTAAGCTGGCACGCTGAGCACAGGCCAAGAGCTTTCACGCCGGAATCAGGAGGTGCTGCCTCTAGAGACGCCGGGGCGTTTAAGTGTTCCATCGCGTCTTGCGAATGCAGGGCGCCGGAGCTTATACTGTCAGCAATATGCGCTCAATAATAATATGAGCCCAGTAACAATATGCGCTCAATAATATGCGTACAGCAATATGCGCTTAATAATATACAATATGCGCTCAAGAATATGCGTTCAATATACGCTAAATAATAAACAGTATGCGCTCAATAATATGCGTACAGCAATATGCGCTCAATAATATACAATATGCGCTCAATAATATGCGTTCAGCAATATACGCTAAATAATAAACAATATGTGCTCAATAATATGCGTACAGCAATATGCGCTCAATAATATACAATATGCGCTCAAGAATATGCGTTCAACAATATACGCTAAATGATAAACAATATGCGCTCAATAACATGCGTACAGCAATATGCGCTCAATATTATACAATACGCGCTCAATAATAAACTCAATAACATACGCTTAGCAATATATATGCTGCGTTGTGCGCCTATCCACAGGTGCCTATCCTTGTGCGCCTATCTGTGGGCGCTCAATACCTGAACAAGGCAGACAAAATGGCGATCTCCACGGCGTGCCGCATGCAGGCCTTACCTGATCCTCGGCGCTTCCCGGCTGTAACCCTGGCGGTCTCCGGCAGCGGGGGGAGAGGAGAAATACCTTCACCGCCGCGCTCGAGAAAGTGCACCCCCTGCCTCTAAGCCGCCAAACTCGTCTCGCTCGGGGCTAAGTCCACGCCGGGACCGAGGCGCCTCTCAGCCAGGCCCGAGCCCTTCTCGCTCAGGGGCTAGATCCCTGCCGCGATTCGGCCACCGGACCGAGGCCTAAAACCTCCGAGGGACCACGGAAATCACCTCGGGAAACTCAACTGGGGGAGTGCGGGGCTCGTCGTCTGAGAAATTTGGAAAGTAGTATTGGAAAACACGCTCAGCGAGCGTGCAGGCTCTCCAAACTGCTTTGGAGACGGAAATTACTGAGTTGCTTCACTTCCTGTGGGGGTATATGTACCCGTGCTGACGTCAGATCCGTCTCCAACTGCTAGCACGAGCACACTATACCCACTTGTTCTGAGTCCATCTGGCTACACGCTAGGAAATGTACTTTTGTAGCAACTTTCAAAAGCTATTTACTCCAGTAAAGTACATTTACACATGTAAATTCCAATTTTAAGCACGTAAATGCATTTTAAAATCAGGCCCTTAGAATGTAAGCCCTCTGAGGACAGGAAAGTGCCTACTGTACCTGAATGCAATTTATCTTGAGCTACCAATGAAAAAGCATGAGCTAAATAAATAAGATTACATAAGACAAGCTCAATGGATCTTGAAATCTCAGTGCAGTGAACTACTCTTCTCCTCAAGGACTACATACTTTTTTCATGGATAGACTTGGAGCCCTTGGTATGAAGTCCCTTGAGATGAGTGTCCCAGACACAGGCTGGGAGCACCCATAGTCGGTACAATTTTTAAGGAGGCGCATTTGGTAGAGCAAGACCTTTAGTCAAACTGGAATGGAACAGCTACCAAGACAGTCTCTTAGCTCTTCTATAACTTGGATGAAGTCCTGTAGTCTCTGTGTGGCCCAATCCACTGAACAGGGGTGGGCAACTCCAAGATCCTCAAACTGGCCAGGTTTTTAGGATAATCTTAATGAATATTACACACAAATGATGGTAGAAAAGGACAAAACGGTCCGTCCAGTCTGCCCAGCAAGCTTATGGTAGTATCTGCCGTGCTGCACAGGTCACACACATACTTATCAGTTTCCCAGATCATAAAAGTCAGGGCCCTTGTTGGTTGCTGTCTGAATCCAATTTCCCTTTTCCTCCTGCCGTTTAAGCAGAGCAGTGATGGAGTTTCATTCACGGTATGAAAGCTTATTAGTTAAGGGTAGTAACCACCACATCAGCAAGTTACCCCCTTGCACTCTTTTCTTCATTTCCAACCTCTAACCTTTAGGGATCCACAGTGTTTATCCCATGCCCCTTTGAATTCTTTCACTGTTTTTGTCTTCACCATCTCCTCTGGAAGGGAATTCCAGGCATCCACCACCCTCTCCGTGAAGAAATATTTCCTGACGGTCATAAGTCAACCTCCCTGGAGTTTCATTTCATGACCCCTAGTTCTATTGAGTTCTTTCCAATTTCCAATGGAAAAGATTTGTCAATTATGCACCATTAAAACCTTTCAGGTATTTGAAGGTCTGTATCATATCTCCCCTGTACCTCCTCTCCTCCAGGGTATACATATTTAGATCCTTCAACCTTGCCACATAAGTCATTTGATGGAGATCCCCCACCATTTTGGTCGCCCTCCCCTGGATCACCTCCATCCTGTCTCTGTACGTTTTGAGATACGGTCTCCAGAACTAAACACAGTACTCCAGGTAAGGCCTCACCACGCACCTGTACAAAGGGATTATCACCTCCTTTTTCTTACTGGTTATTCCTCTCTTTGCAGCCCAGCATTCTTCTGGCTTTAGCTATTGCCTTGTCACAGTGTTTGTCTCCACTCCGCCCTCCTTAACTCTCTGGCGACTCCTCCTGCGGTTGATGGACGTTTGGCTGCCACGGCGTCTGCCTGCCATCCTCTCCGGCGTCCCCAGTCCGGCTTGGGCACTGCCTCCCGCCATGCTGTCCAGCTGCCTTAGGGCGCGCGCCGCGGGACCCTGCTTCAAATACTTTCTTTGGTGCGAACCTCAGGGGTGTCCCCCTGTGATGATGTCACGCATCCCGAATACAAAAAGCCTTCGCTACTGCTAGCTAATCGAGTTAGCAAAGGGATTCCTTATGGATGGGATTCACTCTCCGTACCTAGCTACTCTGCCTCTCCATTATTGGACTTACTCTATTTGGGGTACCTGCTCCTCGGGGGCCTCTTTCTTCTCTTTCAGGTCGCTGTCTGGAACAGGTACTCGCTCCTCGAGGGCCCATGTTCCCGGACTCGCTGCCTGGACTTCACTTCTGCCTGGAAGATACTGCTGCCTACGCCATCAGTGAGTTACCATCTACTTCTCTCAGAGCTATTCCCTGGAACCAGGTACTCGCTCCTCGAGGGTCTGCCTCTACTCCAGCTCCTGTGTTTCCTACCGAGAGACACAGCTGTGTGAGTACTCAACCAACGAGTCTCTATCCCAGAACCCTGCATTCTTCATTGTACTCTCTCAGTTTCTCTTCACTACAGCACAGCCATTGAGGGATCATTGTTCCAGAGCCCTGAGGGACTACTAGCCCAGCCGGGCTTCATCTCTGCTCACTACTGCCATCTCTGGTGGCTCCTCAATACTGTTAATAAAAAATCTATCTGTGTTGTGTGTCCTAAAGCTGAGCCTGACCTGTGGCCCCTCACGGGACTTCCCCCTGTGCGCATGGTCACTAGCCACAGTGTCCAAGGGTCCACCCAAAATCTTACAAACAATAACACACAGTGCTTCACTGTCTTCAGATCACTAGACACTATTAGCCCAAGGTCCCCCTCTTGCTCCATGCACAACAGCCTTTCATCCCCCCATCACATACAGCTCTTTTGGATTACCGCACCCCAGATGCATGACTCTGACTTCTGGTATTGAATCCCAGCTGCCCTATCTTTGACCACTGTTCAAGCTTCCTTAAATCATGTCTCATTCTCTACTCCTTCTGGCGTGTCAACTCTGTGCAGATCTTAGTATCATCCGCAAATAGACACATTTTTCCTTCTATCCCTTCTGCAATGTCGCTCACACAGATATTGAACAAAACCGGGCCCAACACTGATCCTTGTGGTACTCCACTTAACACTCTTCTCTCTTCAGAGTAGGTTTTATCAGTTAACCAGTTTGTAGTCTATGCCACCACCCTGGGACTCACTCCCAAGCTTCTCATTTTATTCGCAAGCCTCCTATGGTGAGACCTTATCAAAAGCTTTGCTGAAATTCAAGTAGTTCATGATGAGCAATCTTCCTCAATCCAATTCTTTAGGCACCCAATCAAAAAAATCAATAAGATTTGTCTGACAGGACCTTCCCCTGGTGAATCCATGCTGCCTCGTGTCCAGCAATACTGCTGACTGTAGATAGTTCACTATCCATCAGCAGTCCCCATTAATTTTTTCACCACCGAGGTGAGGCTAACTGACCTGTAGTTTCCAGCTTCCTCTCTGCTACCACTCTTGTGAAGCAAGACCACCACTGCTCTTCTCCAATCACTTGGAACCACTCCCGTTTCCCGGGATCTATTGAACAGGTCATGCAGTGAACATGCCAGCACATCTCTGAGCTCCCTCAGTATCCTGGGATGAACTTCATCTGACCCCATGGCCTTGTCCACTTTCAGTTTTCCTAGCTGTTCCTGTTCTGGAGGTGGACCCTTAACCCGAGGGGGAGTTGACGCTACCCGTGGGGAAACCCCCACAGGTCCCCACCGTCAGGAGGCGGAGCAGACCGGGAAGTGGAGGCCGACTGGAGCATTGCCAATACCAGCCCTCGTTCCCCACAGGTTGAGCCCTTGGGTACCGGGGCCGGCTGGTCTTAGACATGCCTCCGCATGATTGATCCTGAGGAAGATGTTCAGGACAGGGAGCCAGGAAGCAGCAGAGACACAGAGTCCGAAGGAGCTGAGTTCAGGACAGGGCCTGGTTCCAGAAGCCCGGACAGGCTGAGGCAGGCTAGAGCATGAAGACAAGTTAAGTCCTGGCTTATAAGTAGGCAGGAGCCTAAAAGAGGCCAAGACCAAGTAAACTACTAGAAGCAGAGTTGAGTACAGACTGGAGTCAGGGCAGGCGGCTGGAGACAAAGTCTAGGCACGAGCACAAGTCAGAACTGAGAATCTGTCTAAAGCGTAGTCAGGAGAAGTAAAGGTCAAAGCCAGGAATCCGTCCAAAAATGTAGTCAGGAACAGGTAACAGGTACTGGAACTCAGGAACTGGAAACAGGAATGCAAGACTGGAACAAACGACTACAGGAATAGGAACGAAGGAGAAGCAACTAAGCACACGGCAAACGTGGAGACCTGTTGCCAAGGCAAAGACCAACATAAGAACATAACAACATGCCATATTGGGTCAGACTAAGGGTCCATCAAGCCCAGCATCCTGTTTCCAACAGTAGCCAATCCAGGCCATAAGAACCTGGCAAGTACCCAAAAACTAAGTCTATTCCATGTTACCATTGCTAGTAATATCAGTGGCTATTTTCTAAGTCAACTCAATTAATAGCAGGTAATGGACTTCTTCTCCAAGAACTTATGCTATACTAACTGCACTAACCACATCCTCTGGCAACAAATTCCAGAGTTTAATTGTGCTTTGAGTGAAAAAAAACTTTCTCCGATTAGTTTTAAATGTGCCACACACTAACTTCATGGAGTGCCCCCTAGTCTTTCTATTATACGAAAGAGTAAATAACTGATTCACAACTACCCGTTCTAGACCTCTCATGATTTTAAACACCTCTATCATATCCCCCCTCAGCCGTCTCTTCTCCAAGCTGAAAAGTCCTAACCTCTTTAGTCTTTGCTCATATGGGAGCTGTTCCATTCCCCTAATTTTGGTAGCCCTTCTCTGTACCTTCTCCTTCGCAATTATATCTTTTTCGAAATTCGGCAACCAGAATTGTACACAGTATTCAAGGTGCGGTCTCACCATGGTGTGATACAGAGGCATTATGACATTTTCCGTTTTATTCACTATTCCCTTTCTAATAATTCCCAACATTCCAGGTTCACAGTGATTTGGTTTAGTTCGTCTGACTCATCACCCCTGAAAACCATCTCCGGAACTGGTATCTCCCCAACATCTGTTGCGACCGTTGCTGCCCGACGACTCCCTCTTTGCCTGATGGAAGTTTGGCTGCCGTGGCGTCATCTTGCCGACCTCCTCCGGCATCCCCGGACCGTCTAGATGCTGCACTCCGCCATGTTTCCCAGAAGCCTAAGGGTGCGCGCACGGCGTGGCCCCGACTCAAGTACCAGCAGTGGCGCGAACCTCAGGGGCGTCCCCCTGAGATGACGTCATCCTCACCGGATACTTAAGGTCTCTGAATTCGCTAACTAATCAAGTTAGCAAAGGAAAGGTTACCTAGCTTCCTCCAGGTATTGCCTCAGATGGGATTCGCCACATACCTTGCTACTCTGCCTCCTCGGACTTTACCAGAGGTACCCGCTCCTAGGGGGCCTCGCTCTCTCTCTTGTTTTTCAGGTCGCAGTCTGGAATTGGTACTCGCTCCTCGAGGGCCCATGTTCCCGGACTTGCTACTGAATACCACTTCTGCCAGGAAGTCTTCCCTACCTACAACACCAGTGAGTTACCATCTCTCTGAGTGTTCCCTGGAACCAGGTACTCGCTCCTCGAGGGCCTAATTCATTTTCAGCTCCTGGGCTTCTAAGAGACTATTGTGTGAATGTTACCATCATGGTTCTGTTCCTGAACTCTGCATACCCTGCCTACTCACTATATTCAGTTTCTCTCCAGCTCAGTTATCCAGGATCGCTGTTGCAGTATCTGAGGGACTACAGCCCAGCCGGGCACTTCCAGCTCACTACTGCCACCTCTGGTGGTTCAATATACTGTTTAATAAAAGAACTAGTGTGTGTCTGTCTCCAAACTCTGAGCCTGACCGGTGGTCCCTCTCGAGATCTTCCCCCCGGGGCGTGGTCATCTGCCACCAGCCCAAGGATCCACCCACAACTATCTCAAACACTAACAGATTGCTAACTCCATGGATCTGGCACAACTCAATGCCTTGCAGGCCATACCGGGCCTGGGCCTGGCCCTGCGCATTGTGGAGCAGCAAGACGCCTTGGAGATACTTACTTCAGCGTTTCATCAGCTACACACACACAGAAGGTTCAAGGCACAGCTTCCAACCATGAAGGTCAGTTACAGGAGGTAACTTTAAAGACTGCTGTACAACTGGCAGCTCCAATCCGCTTTTCTGGAGAAATCCTGAAGACCCGGGGCTTCTTAAACCAGCGCTGCATGCATTTTGTCTTACATCCATCTTTATTTCCTACGGCTCTCTCCAAGACTACCTACATCCTTTCCTACTTGGATGGTAGAGCTTTGTCTTGGGCATCTACCTTGTGGGAATGCAAGGACCACATTTTGCAGGACATAGATTTATGGACTTGTTTAAATCCGTTTTCAATGTACCTGCTCGAACGGCTGTAGCCGGCTCTGCCTCTGTCTCAAGACTCTCTTTTGCAGAGGCCTGGATACCCGTTTAAAGGACGAGCTGGCTGCTCGCGAAACACCTGACTCGCTGGACGAATTAGTAGCCTTGGCCACTCTGATTGATCACTGGCTCCGGGACAAGGTGAAGGAACTCCGGCCTAAGGTGTTACCTGGGTTGAAACAGGCTAGTGCTATATTTGCACCTCGGATGGTTCCAGTAATCCCTGCTGCTGATAAAGATGAACCGATGCAACTTGGGCATGGACGTTTGACTTCCAAAGAGAGAAGACTTCAGAAAAAGCGTGGCCATTGCATGTACTGTGGTCAGCCCCGCCACGATGTTACTACATGCTCCATTCGTCCGGAAAATGGATGGGCCTAAGACCTGCAGGAGGACTGTTCTTAGGCCTCACTATGCCCTCTCCTCCACTCTTTCTCCCAGTCTCCTTGACCTACGGACCAGTCACGATTCAGACTCCTGCCCTGGTGGATTCAGCACTGTAGAGGTCCACAGCAATTGTCCCAACCGGGAGGCGGTTCGGGGAATTCGGAGAAGGCTTTGGCACTGGACTAAGGCGGAGTCCTATGCGACCAAGGACTCGGCAGCCAGAGGAAGAACAGACGACGTTGGGCCCTGGTGACTGAAGAGTCTTCACCCTGGAGACTGGTACTCCCCCGGGAGGAGCCCTTAGGAGTCCAGCCGCTGGGACTTTTGGATAACACATTGAAATCATCGGTACAGTGTGCTGCGGCAGTCAAAAAAGCAAACAGAATGTTGGGAATTATTAGAAAGGGAATGGTGAATAAAACGGAAAATGTCATAATGCCTCTGAATCGCTCCATGGTGAGACCGCACCTTGAATACTGTGTACAATTCTGGTCGCCGCATCTCAAAAAAGATATAATTGCGATGGAGAAGGTACAGAGAAGGGCTACCAAAATGATAAGGGGAATGGAACAACTCCCTTATGAGGAAAGACTAAAGAGGTTAGGACTTTTCAGCTTGGAGAAGAGACGACTGAGGGGGGATATGATAGAGGTGTTTAAAATCATGAGAGGTCTAGAACGGGTAGATGTGAATCGGTTATTTACTCTTTCGGATAGTAGAAAGACTAGGGGGCACTCCATGAAGTTAGCATGGGGCACATTTAAAACTAATCGGAGAAAGTTCTTTTTTACTCAACGCACAATTAAACTCTGGAATTTGTTGCCAGAGGATGTGGTTAGTGCAGTTAATATAGCTGTGTTTAAAAAAGGATTGGATAAGTTTTGGAGGAGAAGTCCATTACCTGCTATTAAGTTCACTTAGAGAATAGCCACTGCCATTAGCAATGGTTACATGGAGTAGACCTAGTTTTTGGGTACTTGCCAGGTTCATATGGCCTGGATTGGCCACTGTTGGAAACAGGATGCTGGGCTTGATGGACCCTTGGTCTGACCTAGTATGGCATTTTCTTATGTTCTTATGTTAAATGGGAGGCATAAGGTGGAGGGAAGCTGGCACGGGAAAAATGTGTGTTTGTCTATCCAGGATGGGAAAGACCAGACTGGAAGGCCAAGCAGGTATTGACCTGCCATTATTTATCATATTACTATGAGCAATTAACCATGGACGTTAAAAGGACATACTCAAACTCTTGAACAGAGTGCATGGCATTTTCAGAAGGTGTCAATTGTTTACTAACAGGCCGAGTCATCAGGCACATCCTCTGAATGAAACGAGCGTGACAGAACGTCTGCTCTGGTGTTTCGATCTCCAGGGCGAAACTTAAGCACAAAATCGAAACGATTAATGAATAAGGACCATCTGGCTTGTCTGTAATTCAGACGTTGTGCATGGCGGAGGTACTCTAGGTTTTTGTGATCCGTGAACACTGTTATTTGATGTTGAGAGCCTTCGAGCCAAGGCCGCCATTCTTCGAATGCGAGCTTTATTGCCAAGAGTTCTTTATTGCCTATCCCATAGTTGTTCTCGGCTGGAGAAAATCTTTGTGAGAAGAAAGAACAGGGATGTAAGGCTTTCGAATCTCCAGGTTGGCTTAACATAGCCCCTACCTCCACATCTGAAGCGTGAACATCTACTATGAAGGCTTGTTGGGATCTGGATGCCGCAAGCACGGTTCTGTGGAGAAGGCAGTCTTTAATTTCTCGAATGTGGAAATGGCCTCCGCTGACCATTTTGAAGTGTTGGCACTCTTGCGGGTCATCCCAGACAAGGGTATGGTTAAAGAAGACTAGTGTTATGCTCAGTGAAGTGGACCCTTGGTCCAACGATGACCGATTAGGCCACCGTCGGTAGGCGAAGCCGATCCTCAGAGTTGCAGGTAGGAATGAAGAAGATCTGGATGCAGGCGCCTCCTGCTGGTCGTGTAATCCAGATGCTGGCGCCTCCAGCGGGTCGAGGAGCAAACCCCGAGGATCTCTTAAAGAAGTTCAGTCCAGTAGTCGTGAGCTAGAGATGTCCGCAGCCAGTCCAGGGGTCGAGAGCCAGAGGTGTCCGCAGCCAGTCCAGGGGTCGAGAGCCAGAGAAGGTATGTCGCCAAGCCAGGGATCGAGGAACCAGAAGAGACGTCAGCCGGACCAGGAATCAACACGGAAAGACAACCAGGAACCAGGAACTGAACAAACTCAGGAGCCAAGAAGTCAAGGCAAGGTCTGAGGGCACAGACCTTGCTTAAATAGTCCCAGCCAATCAGGATGCCGCAGGAAGAAGCTAACTCACATCCTGTGAGTATCTCTTTAAATCAGAGCCGCCCGTGCGGCCCTAGCAGCTAGTCAGGGGGCGGAGCTAAGCCGCGCGGAGAAAACGCCGCGGCCATGTTGAAGAAGCTGTGCCGCTGAGGATCCCGTCAGCGCCGATGCTCCATCCGGCCCCTGGGGACAGCGGTAGTTTCCGGTTGCGGCTTGCCGCGGCCGGTATTCATAACAGAACCCCCTCCTTTAGGCCTCCCCCTAGAAGGTCTGGGTTTCTCCGGGTGGTCTGTGTGAAAATCCTTGAGAAGATCCTTGTCCAGGATATTAGTAGCAGGTTCCCAGGAGTTCTCCTCCGGCCCAAATCCTTCCCATGCCAGAAGGTACTCCCATCTGCGGCCACGTCTCCGAACATCGAGGACCTCCCGGACTTGATACGTCGCGTCGTCCTCCAGCTGGACGTGTGAAGACACAGGAACCTTCCGAGATGGCCAGTTGAGGAGCAACGGTTTCAACAGGGATACATGAAAATTGTTGTGGATGCGAAGAGAAGTAGGTAAGCGTAGTTGGTAAGTTACGGGCCCAATTTGTTTAGTCACAGGAAAAGGACCGATATACCGAGGGGCCAACCTCATAGAAGGAACCTTCAAACTAATATTTCTGGTGCTAAGCCACACCTTATCGCCAGGATGAAATTGAGGTGCCGGTCTCCGATGCCTATCCGCAAATTTCTTAGCCGTCTGAGCTGCTGTGCAGAGCATGTGGCGAGTGTGTACCCATAAGCGTTTGAACTGTGAGGCGGTGAGCTGAGCCGCCGGAGAGGGCACCGCCAGGGGCAGAGGCACCGGTGGTGTGGGTTGAGAGCCAAAAACAACTTGAAAAGGGGAGGATCCAGTGGAGGAGCAGGCGTGATAGTTATGCGAAAACTCCGCCCATGGCAACAATGCGGCCCAGTCATCCTGGCGTGCATTAACATACGACCGTACAAACTGCTTGAGAGAACGATTGGTACGTTCTACCTGTCCATTGGCTTGCGGATGGAAGGCGGTAGTGAAATCCAAGGTAATATGAAATTTGGCACAAAGACTCCGCCAAAATCGAGCGGTGAATTGGGAACCTCGATGGGAGGTAATATGCAGAGGTAGGCCATGAAGCCGGAAGATATGAGACATAAATAGTTGAGCCAAATGAGGAGCAGAGGGGAGGGCGAGCAGGGGTGTAAAATGAGCCATTTTTGAGAACCGATCAATCACCACCCAGATAACCGTGTGTCCTTCAGAAGCAGGTAAATCAACCACAAAGTCGGTGGAGATATGAGTCCAAGGTTTGGTTGGCATCGGTAGAGGTTGTAGGTGTCCCCACATGACTTTTATGTTGGGCACAAACGGGACAGGAATCTACGTACGCTCGAATGTCTTTGCACATCCCCGGCCACCAGTAGAATCGTTGAAGGAGGTCCTGTGTTCTCTTACGGCCAGGATGTCCAGCAAATTGGGAATCATGTCCCCATTTCAGTACCCTGTTGCGGAGTCTGCTGGGAACCACGGTTTTCCCCATTGGAACAGAAAAGGTAGCTGCAAGAATAATACGGGCTGGGTCAATGATATTCTGCAGGACCTCCTCTCCATCCTCGCAGATGAAAGAACGGGATAGCGTGTCCGCCTTGATATTCTTGCTTGCAGGCCGATACCGGAGTTCAAAATCAAAGCGAGAACAAAATAATGCCCAGCGAGCTTGTCGCGGGTTAAGATGTTGGGCGTGTTGTAGGTAAGTCAGATTCTTATGGTCTGTACAGATAGTGATTCTGTGCTGGGCCCCCTCCAGCCATTGTCGCCATTCTTCCAATGCGAGTTTAATGGCTAGTAATTCTTTGTCGCCAATAGCATAGTTGCGCTCAGCAGAAGAGAATTTTCTTGAAAAATACGAGCAGGGATGAGACGTACCTTTGGCATCAATCTGACTTAAAACTGCTCCTACTCCCTCGGTGGATGCATCGACTTCAACTGTAAAGGAGCGACTTGGGTCAGGATGGCAAAGACAGGGCTGTCGTAAAAAGGAGTCCTTAAGAGCCTGAAATACTTCCTCTGCGGCAGTGGGCCAATTAGTGATATTAGCTCCTTTACGTGTGAGTGCAGTGAGTGGTGCAGATAATTTGGAAAAGTCCTTAATGAAATGACGGTAGTAATTGGCAAAACCAAGAAATCTCTGGAATCCAAGATGGCGTCTTACTGAGAGGACATGGCCTTTGGAGCTCCGCAGTGTTTGCAAGAAATTACCTCATTTTACTTTTTGGAAATTGGCAGAAATGCCACATACCAAGCGAAAAGCTCGGGTCAGAGAGGCTTCCTCGAGTGTCCCGAGCCCGACACTGCAGCAAACAACTATTGCGGAGTTTTATTCCCCGGCAGTAAATCCAGTGTGGCCCGCGCTAGCGACATCCGGTGAGCAAACGCTGTCGCATGCGGCTGAAACAACTCTAAGCCCTGGAGCCCCGCTGACACCTCCCCCCCCGACATGGACACAGTCTGCGAGCACTGAATCACCTCTACAACGGAATGCGCTGGAAGGGGTGAGTTCACCCGAGGGGTGTATCGCAGGGGAGAACTTAACTTCGGCTATGGAGGGAGGACTATTGGTGTCAACCCCGGAGGGGGGAGGGGAACCCTCCGAAAGCTCTGCAGCCGTAGGAGGAGAGGGAATGGCCTTGGAAAATTCCACAGAATTGTTTAGAGCTGAGGAAAATATAAACGTCGTTATACAAGCAATTCCCTTCCCGGAACTGAAACCGCTAGAAAAACCTGAGAACATTACCTTGGAATCGTTATGGCTAGCTATAGCCACACTTCAAAACTCTTTAATGACGATATCAGGTCCTATGAAAATAATGCAAGAAACTTGTGGCAACTTGAAAGCGTCAGTGGAGAAACAAGAGAAGAAAATGACTCAAATGGAGGAGAAAATAAATAAAATCGAGACAGTACAAGATACGCTGATAAGAACTGATATTGTTACTAACAGGAGGTTAGAGATAATTGAAAACGGTTTGAGAAACATCAATATTAGAGTATTGAATTTTCCTAAATGCAATTCGATATCTCCAAAAGAACAATTCAAAAGCTATTTGAGAGATGTTCTTAAGATTACTTTGGAAGAACAACCTAAGATAATTAAGGCATACTTTGTGTCTGACCTTAAAGAAACACCTGAGAATCAAATGGGATCTGGTGAAAACGTATTATTAAATATTACTGAATTCCTAGAAACCACACAACAACAGCAATTAGAAGGAAGAGGAACCTTATTGGTAAAATTTTCAACACCATTGGACAGAGAAAATATCATGAAGAAGTTCTTACAAAATCGATCTGTTTTATATCTAAACCAGAAGGTATGGATATACCCTGACGTTTCTAAGGAAACACAAAGAAAAAGGAAAAATTTTTTGACATTGTTACCTATAGCTAGAAGTCATGGAGCCCAGATTATTCTGAGGTTCCCATGCAAATGTGTTATGAAAGTGTCCGGGAATAGATATGTTTTCTATGAGCCAGATCAGCTCTGCAATTTTTTACAATCACATCAGTGGACATTAGATCCAGGCTGAATCAGCGAACTAATATATAACTGCCTAACTCTCAGTTTTCCTTTTTTTTTTTTATATGCTTGTTAAATTGCTCTAAAGTGGAAATGGATCTCCCCCATGTAGTATAAAAGTAACATGAGCAATAGTAATATTATATTTCAGTTTTCCATCTCTATTCTAAATATATTTTTCTTAATTCTTATTTGATGGCACTATTAGAGATTTGGATAATTGTAAAAAGTTACCTTAAATAATGGAAATATTATGCTCATTTGCTGGATCATGTAAAATGTTTTGAGTTATTGAAATTTGCAAAATTAAAAATTAAAAAAAAAACAAAACCAAGAAATCTCTGCAAGGCTTTTAGCCCCTTCGGTTGAGCCCATTCCTGTATGCTTTTTATTTTTGTAGGGTCCATTTGGAAACCTTGTTTAGAAATAATGTAACCCGGGACTTCCGGCGATGACGTCAGCCGAGCTGCAGCGCTGGATATGAGCTCCGCAGCCCTCTCCCCTCTAATCCGGCCACAAATGTGTAATTAAGCGGCGAAACCCCGCCCCGCTATACCGGAGGGTCTGTGGGGTCGGGAGGCATCTGGGGGATTGAGCGCTGGCGGAGTGGTTTGCGCTCGCTGACACCGCCGAAACGGAAGACGGGAGGAGCCGGCGTGCAGCCTTAGCCACGAGGTTCCCTGCGGCAGCGATCTGGGCCTACGGAGCGCATCTTTCTCCGGCGGCGATTATTTTGACAAAAAAAAAAAAAAGCCCTTGCCTGCCCTTTGGAACCTGGGCTGATACATATAGCAAAATTGCTTACCTTGTAATAGGTGTTATCCCAGGACAGCAGGATGTAGTCCTCACATATGGGTGACGTCATCCACGGAGCCCTTAAGCGGGAAAAACTTCTGGCAAGTTTCTAGAAGCTTTTAACTGGCTGCCTGAGGCTACTGAGCATGCCCGGCATGCCATGATATTCCTTGCCACAGGGGTCTCACTCCAGTCTTGTATGTAGCAATAAGCGTTAGCTAAAAATGATATAATAAAGTCTGATGCCCAACTCCGCGGGGTGGCGGGTGGGTTTCGTGAGGACTACATCCTGCTTGTCCTGGGATAACACCTATTACAAGGTAAGCAATTTTGCTTTATCCCAGGACAAGCAGGATGCTAGTCCTCACATATGGGTGATTAGCAAGCTAGAGGCTGAGTCATTGTGTAGTGCAATGTTTCTGTTGAATGAGTCAGCCGAGGATCACAGCAGGTTGGATGTAGAAGGAGTTGGGATTAAAACTGGAAACAAGTTCTTTAAGACAGATTGTCCATAGGCTGAATCCTGTCGCCCTTCCTTGTCCAAACAGTAATGAGCTGCGAAGGTGTGAAGGGAACTCCATGTTGCTGCTTTACAAATGTCAATGAGTGGCACTGAACGAAAATGTGCTACTGAGGTTGACATTGCTCTTGCTGAATGTGCTTTTACTCGCCCTTGGAGAGGAAGGCCTGCTTTTGTATAGCAAAATTGTATGCAGTCTGCTAGCCAATTTGATAGAGTATGCTTTCCCACTGCTTTACCTGGCTTATTAGGGTCATAAGAGATAAAAAGCTGATTGGATTTTCTGAGGGACGTAGTGCGATTTAAGTAATAGGACAACGCACGTTTACAGTCCAAAGTGTGTAAAGCTCTTTCGCCTTGATGAGAGTGAGGCTTTGGGAAGAATGTGGGTAGAACTATAGTTTGATTTAAGTGGAATTCCGTAACTACCTTAGGAAGGAATTTTGGATGTGTTCGGAGAACCACTCTGTCATGGAGAAACTTTGTATAAGGTTCATATGTGACAAGTGCTTGTAATTCACTAACCCTCCTAGCTGATGTAATGGCTATGAGGAAAATAGTTTTCCATGTGAGAAATTTAAGTTCACAGGTATCTATAGGTTCAAAGGGAGAACGCATTAAACCTGTTAAGACCAGATTTAGGTCCCATTGTGGAGCTGGGGCCCGAATTGGTGGTTTAAGTTGAGTTAGACCTCTCATGAATCTACTGACGAGAGGTTGTGTGGAGATAGGAGCGTCTCCTATCTTGTTATGATAAGCTGAGATTGCACTCAAATGTACTCTGATTGATGATGTCTGAAGACCAGAGTCTGAGAGATAGTACAGATAATCTAGAAGAGTAGTTGTGGGGCAAGTGAAAGGATCTGTATTGTTTTGCTTGCACCAGGAAGTAAATCGTTTCCATTTGAAAGAATAATTCTTTCTTGTGGACGGTTTGCGGGAAGCTATAAGCACTTGAGAAACATTAGATGAGAGATTAAGTGATTGCAAGATCAAGCTTTCAACATCCATGCTGTCAAGGATAGGGATTGAAGGTTGGGATGGCGCAACCCGGCCCTGATCCTGAGTGATGAGAGTGGGAGCCACTCCCAGGCGTATTGGATCCTTGATTGACAGGTCTAGCAGTGTGGGAAACCATACTTGTCGAGGCCAATAGGGGGCTATGAGAATCATGGACCCCTTGTCCTGCTGTAGTTTCACCAGGGTCTTGGTGATAAGCGGTTATTGGAGGATATGCGTATAGTAGGCCTGAATTCCAAGGGCGAGCAAAGGCGTCCTTGGCTGGCTGGTTCTTCTGTTTGTGCAGAGAACAGAAGTGTCCACTTTGTGGTTCAGCTGCGACGCAAAGAGGTCTGTTGTTGGTTGTCCCCAACGTTGGAATATCTTTGTCGCTATCGAGGGATTCAGAGACCACTCGTGAGGTTTGGAACTGGCGACTGAGTCGGTCTGCTAGTACATTGTGAATCCCTGCTAGATAAGTGGCCTGTAGGAACATTGAGTGGTTCAAGGCCCAGTCCCAAATTTGTGCCGCTTCCTGACAAAGGAGATACGAGCCCGTACCTCCCTGTTTGTTGATGTACCACATGGCTACAGTATTGTCTGTCTGGATTAGCACAGTCTTGTGTGAAAGGCAGTCCTTGAACGCATGCAGCGCATAACGTATAGCTCGAAGTTCCAAAAAATTGATTTGATAAGTGGCTTCGAGTTTTGTCCAAGTTCCTTGCGTTTGGAAAGAGTTCACATGAGCTCCCCCAGCCCAAGGTGGATGCATCTGTAGTTAATGTTATCTGAGGGACCGGTTTTTGGAAGGGTAGGCCCTTGCGCCAAATTGTCCTTGAGTATCCACCATTGTAGTGATGAGCGTAGTTGGTGGGTTACTTGGATGCGAGAGTGAAGTGGTTGAATTGCTTGGATCCATTGTGATCGAAGAGTCCATTGGGTTAGTCGCATGGCAAGTCTTGCCATAGGAGTGGACGTGAACCGTTGACGCCATGTGGCCTAGTAAGATGAGAAACTGATGAGCTGTCACTTGTGGTTGTATGGACATGGAGTACGCCAACCGGGACAGTGTTTGAGCACGATCTTCTGGAAGAAAAGCCTTGTGCTAGGTTTGTGTCTAATTCTGCTCCTATGTATTGTAGCAGATGAGACGGTTGAAGGTGGGATTTTTGATAGTTTATGAGAAACCCCAGCTTGTGAAGTAAACTGTATTGTGTAACGTAGAGAAGTTAGTGCTCCTTGGTGCGAATGGCTTTTTATTAGCCCAATCGTCTAGGTAAGGGAAGACATGAACCCCTTGTTTGTGCAAATGTCCTGCTATACTGCTAGGCATTTGGTGAATACTCTGGGAGCTGAGGCGAGGCCGAATGGTTAGAACTCTGTATTGAAAATGCTGGTGTCCCACCTGAATCTTGAGGTACTTGCGATGAGGTGGGAAAATAGGTATGTGAGTATAAGCATCTTGGAGATCCAGAGAACAAAGCCAATCCCCCCTTTGTATGAGAGGAAGCATGGTGCCTAATGATACCATTCTGAATTTTTCTTTCTTTAGAAATTTGTTGAGATTTCTGAGATCTAGAATGGGACGAAGTCCTCCTGTTTTCTTTGGAATGAGGAAATACCGGGAATAGAATCCTCTTCCCTTCTGGGAGTGTGGTACGTGTTCCACAGCTTTTGCTTTCAGAAGAGTAGATAATTCCATCTGTAATTGAGGAATGTGTTCGAGATAGGAGTTTTGTGGAGGGAACTCCTGCGGGGAAGCTGTGAAGTCCAAGTGGTAACCTTGTTGAACTATGGATAATACCCATTGATCTGTGGTGATACTTTCCCATTCGTTGTAAAACTGGGAAATCCTTCCCCCTACTGGTAACTCTGGAAAGGGGTTTGGTCTTTGTTCTCCGGGACTGCTTTCAAAAGCCAGAGGTGGAAGCTGTTTGGGGCGGAGGCTGCGGCCTTGCAGCTCTCTGCTGTCTCTGTTGAGGCCGTTGTTGAGGCCTTGTAGGGCGTGGTCTAGAGGTTTGAGGGTAATATCTCCTCGGCCGGTAGAAAGGTCGTCTGGTGTCTCTATGCGGCGGCCTGCGAGCAGGGTGAGTTGAAGGGTCATGGGACAGAGTGGAGAGCTGTTTTAATGTTTCAGAGTGCTCTCTAAGTTGCGTTACAGCATCCTGCACCTTGTTCCGAACAAGTTGTCACCTTGGCAAGGCAAGTCCACCAGTTTATCTTGAATTTCTGGACGTAAGTCCGAAGCCTTCAAACCAGGCCCATCTACGGGCACTGATGCCAGATGCTGCCCGTTCTGGAGGAAGTCTCAAAACGCATCATATGCCGCTCGCACCCTCATGTTTTCCCGAATCCAGACCTTTCTGCACAATCTGTTGAGCTGCCTCCTGTTGTTGTTGAGGTAGAGATGGGAGGAACTCCTCAATCTGCTTCCACAGATTTCTTTGATGCTGTGTCATATACAGCTGGTAAGCTGCTATTTTAGAATTCAGCATCGCTCCCTGATAAATCTTCCGTCCCATAAGGTCTAGAAATCTGTTATCTTCCCTGGAGGGATAGAGGCGTGCGTTCTAGACCTACGTGACTTCTTTTGTGCAGATTCCACTACTAACGAGGTGTGTGGTAGTTGTGGTTTCTCGAACCCTGGGGCTGCTTGGACTAAATAAGTGGAGTCCACTCTACGATTTACTGCAGGAGTTGTACACGGGTGCTCCCAAATCCTTTGTTGAAGTTGTAGTAGCACTTCATGCACTGGGATAGCTAGGTTATGTTTTGGGGGATCTACGAACTGTAGTATCTCTAATGTCTGCTGCCTTTCATCCTTCTCCGCTTGGAGCTGAAAAGGGATGGATTCTGACATCTCTTGAATGAAAGAAGCAAAGGATAAATCCTCAGGAGGGGATTGTTTCTTGGCCTGAGGTGGAGTACCTTCTGATAAAAAATCCTCTGAAGAATGCTCCGATTGTGTATCCGACCAAGTATCAGTAGGTGGCTGGTATGCCTGATGGTCCAGCCCTTGCGATGGTGATATCCCAGATGGCCCTTGTAAGGGATCTTGGGTGTCTTGTTCATTCTCACTGGCATCACTTTCCTCCTCAGGTTGTGAAGGCAAAGAAGCTAAAAGATCCTGATATCTTTTGTTAGCATTGCATGTAGTCTTCTCTCAGAAGAAACTTCTGGAGCTGCAAAGATGTGTGGCTTAGACTTTCTTGATGCTTCTTCCCTGTCCTGGAGCTCTGGATGGAGCTAGGGTGTAATGTGGGTTGTTTGTGCAGCAGTAGGAAGTGCTGTGGTTAGAAAAGAGAACATTGAAATGGGAATCAATGAGGAGATAGGCCCTGGAAGCCATCGTGGAGATCGAGGTTTGTAAATAGTCGATTCCATCGATGGCTGTGACAGCTGTATCGTTGGATCAGTCGGTATCACTGAAGAAACAGCAGGCCGCCCTCCATCGGCATAGAGAGCGTTGTTGGCGGAGACGCTGCAGTCGTCCTCGCCATCGAGATGGACGATGGCACCGGCATCGGTATCGATGGTGGCACCGATGGTTGGCACCGGCATCGATATCGGCATGGAGATCGACGGTGTGCACCGATGGTGGCACCGGCATCGATATCGAGGAGGGCATCGACTCGATAGTCGGCATCGATGGAATTATCGGCATCGGCCCGATGGCCGGCATCGACTGAGAAGTCGGCATCGACCCGGAGGTCGACATCGGCAGTGTTGCCGGAATGCTTTCCTTAGGGCATCAGTGACAATTTTCTTAATCAATGCTGTTAAGTCTGTCACCGAAGTCGTTGGTATCGGTTCCTCTGTAGGTGTAACGGAGGTCGATGACAATTTCCGCTGTTTGGATACCGGTTCCTCCGGCGGTGGCAATGGAGGAATCGAGTGATGTCTACGGTGCTTATGCTTTGTGCGAAGTTCAGTACGGACTTTGACGATGCCACGGATGGTGTTGGCGATGAAGCGTCTCCCGACCTTCTGGGGTTCTTGTTTTGAGACGTATTTTCTTCGATAAGCCCTACCGGTGAAGATTTAGTCGATGACGAAGGCGACGGCGATGCTCGGATTTGAAAAATCTGAGCCATCTTTCATGGCGAAGTTTCCTACCTTTCGCCGTCATTTCTTGACACTGGGCAACAAGAGGCGATTGTCATGGTCTCCCACCCCAAACAGCGTACGCACTCGACGTGCGGGTCTGTGATCGACATAGTCCCGGTTGCAGGCCGGACATTTTTTGAATCCGGAAGTTTTCTCCGTCGACATCCGTCGATGAATTCGGATTCCTTTTTTTTTGAAAAAAGAGTATGGTGTTTGTCACCAGCCGGTGACAAACCGAGCGAGACCCGTAAAGGGTTAAAAGTTGAGAATTAAGTTAATCGTTGTGAGGTAACTCACGGGGCTCCTGGAAACCGCGATGCAGCTAGCAGCGCGGAAAAAAGAAGACTGGAGTAGAGACCCCTGTGGCAAGGAATATCATGGCATGCCGGGCATGCTCAGTAGCCTCAGGCAGCCAGTTAAAAGCTTACTAGAAACTTGCCAGAAGGTTTTTCCCGCTTAAGGGCTCCGTGGATGACGTCACCCATATGTGAGGACTAGCATCCTGCTTGTCCTGGGATAACCCCCCGATTTCTGGACGGGGGATGCGACAGCGCAGCCACCGGGCCGTTTCCACCCCGTGCCCCAGAACACCCAAAATGGCCGCCACAGTGGAGAGCCCCAAGGTGCAAGCCACCATATCGGAGGACATCATCCGACAGATTACCGGCAGCGTGTCAGCGGCGCTGGAGGTGAGCTTGCTGAAGATCCAAACCTCCATGGATGGCATAAGGGAGACTCTGGAGGGGCAGACTCGGCGGCTGGAGGGTGCTGAGCAGGCACTATCAGATCAGGGGGACCGGCTGCTGGAGGCTGAGCGACGAGTGGTGGAACTGCAGGCTAACCAGGCCACTCTGATGGCTAAATTGGAGGACCAGGAGGACAGGAGTCGCAGGAATAATATCAAGATAATTGGACTGCCTGAATCATTAAAGGAGGACGATCTAATACAATTTGTGGAGATCTGGCTTCCTGACCACCTGGGACTGCAGTTACCGGGGGACCATCTGCGATGTGAACGGATCCACCGTATTGGACCCCCCAGGGCGCCGCAGGAGAGGCCTCGGCCGGTGATGGCTCGCATCCTGAAATGGGCGCACAAAGTGCAGCTACTTCGAGCCTTTCGGAAGGAATCATCGGTGGAATACCAAGGGCAGCGCGTGCTACTCTTTAATGATTTCTCGGCGGCCACAACGGCGCTTCGAAAAGAGATGACACCATCCTGCACGGAATTACATAAAAGAGGAATTCGTTTCGCCCTTCTCTATCCCGCAAAATTACGAGTGCAACACGACAACAAAGTGCTTTTCCTTCATACCAAGGCGGAGGCGACGGCTTTTCTAGCCACGTTGCCGCGGGCGGAAGCCGTCTGAATATATCATCTATTGACCCTGGTGATTTTCCCAGCTAACATGTTTTTCTGCTTCCGGATCTGAGTGGTTTCCTTTTGGTGCTCTTTCTGGCAGGTTAAGGGGGCCGGTGGATACTTCGCCCCTAGGGTCCTTGCCCTAATGTAGTCTCTCAGACACTACAGTTTACCACCAACACTTGATGGGCATGGTTCTGTTTCGCTCATGCTGCGGTCGGATTGGTGATGATACCATGCAGCGGGGTGCCACTAGTTATTGTTCTATTTGTTTATACTGTTTTGGTTCTCACAGTTTTGGCTTGCTGGTCGGGAAGTGGGGGGGGAGGGGGCTGGAGAGAAGGGGGCCCTGGCACGCCTAGGAGTGGGAGGGGCGGGGCGAGGGGTCCCGTGCTTCTTGGGGCTGCTTGGAATGACTGTGACGGTGTGGATGTTGGAATGGATGTGTGGGGGGGGGGGGTCGGGTGTGGGGGAGTTCGGAGAGGTTTGGTTAAGGGGAGGGGTTGGTGTGGAAGTTCGGGGATTGAGACCAAGGAATGGGACGTTTTATATCTAGTAAAGGAGGGTCTGGGGCTACAGCTGGGAGGCTCCAGACCTCTACGTGGTACAGGAGTCGGGGCCTTGCGTGGGGCCTCGAGACACCATCCATAACTTGTTAGTAATGGAGCGGGTTAAAGTAACTTCTCTTAATGTAGACGGGATTCACTCGCCCATTAAGCGGAAAAAATTGTTAACGATGTTTCAGAGAACTAAGTCTCAAGTTGTTTTCCTACAGGAAACGCATTTAAACGATGCGGAGCATGGGAAGCTGAAAAGGGGGTGGGTGGGGCATTGCTGGTTCTCATCATATTCCACGCGCAAGAGGGGTGTAGCCATTTTAATGCACAAACAATTAGCCTTCCAGCTGACCCGTACTTATCATGATCAAGAAGGGCGGTATGTGATAGTCACAGGTATCCTTAATCAGCAGCACATCGCATTTTGTAATATTTATGCGCCTAACCTGTATTCTCACGGTTTTTTCACTCAGCTAGTAAAGCTGCTGAGTAATTTGACCGGGTATACTCTTATAGTGGGCGGTGACTTTAATGTCGTCGCTGATAAGCAGCTAGACTGTAACCCCGCCAGAAGGGTTACAGCGCTGGATGGGACACAGGGAGTTCTCTTCTTGTGTCAAGAGCTCCAGCTGCTAGACGTCTGGAGGGTATTGCACCCCTCGGAGAGGGATTACACTTTTTTCTCCAACCCCCATCAGTCATATTCCCGTTTAGACTATTTTTTAGTAACAGATTCCATGTTCTCGGCGGTGGAGGAGGCAACTATTGGGGCCATAGACGTGTCTGATCACGCACCCATCCATGTACAGGTGTCCCTTGGTAGGAGACGGAGAGGGGCTTTCTCTTGGCGCATGCAACCTGATTTGTGCTGTGACGCGGCGTTTCATACTCATCTACAGTCGTGCTGGAAAGAGTATGTGGGATTTAATGAATCACCAGATGTTACGCCCACAACGCTCTGGGAGGCGGGGAAGGCGGTAATGAGAGGGCATATCATCGCTTATACGGCCAAGGTGAATCGGCAGAGGAACGCTGAGATTTTGCGCCTCACGGCCGAGCTTAAAAGCACTCAGCAGCGGCACATGTCTGATCTGTCCCCATCTAGCAAAGAGCAGGTTGGGCAACTGTGGGAGGCACTCAATACCCGCTTGTACCAAAGGGCCTCTAAATCCCTTCGCTATTATAAGTACCAATTATATAAGCAGGGTAATCGGCCCGGTAAAATGATGGCGCATCTGATAAGGCCTAGAAATCAGAAGACGGTCATTGTTGGGCTTAACGACCGTGGAGGGCGTTATGTGACCTCCCAGGCCGCGATCGAAAGTAGATTTCTGGAGTATTATACGGAACTATATAGGCAGAAGGGGCACAATCCCGACACCTCAGCTCAGTTTTTCCAAAATATGCCTTGGCCTCGATTGTCTCCTGATCAACAGTTGTCCTTAAACCAATCTATTACAGAGCAGGAGGTGTATTCGGTGATCCAGGGTTTGAAGCAGGGGAAGGCTGCGGGGCCGGATGGGCTGGGGGTGAAGTATTATAAAATACTCAAGTTTCATTTTCTGGCACCGATGTCTTAAATTTTACAATGAATTGGAAATAACTCGGGCCTTGCCTGAGGGATGAACCAGTCGGTTACTGTGGTTCTGCCCAAAAAAGGCAAGGACTTAGCCGATGTGGGATCCTACAGACCTATCTCTCTGCTAAATGTGGACCTAAAAATCCTAGCAGCAGTGCTAGCGGCAAGGCTAAATCTTATTTTACCCACACTAATTGGAGGGGACCAGACCGGGTTTGTTCAGGGGCGCCAAGGCGTATGTAACATACGGCGCCTTATTGCAGCGCTGAGCTACCATTCTTCGGAGGATGCGTTGATTTTGAGTTTAGATGCTGAGAAGGCGTTTGACTCAGTATCCTGGGACTATCTGTTCTGGATGTTGGGCCAATACGGCTTCAACGGGGCCTTTGTAGCCTGGCTCCAGGCTTTATATAATTCCCCGAGTGCTCGTCTTTTATTAAACGAGGCCCTTACTGAGCCTATACGGTTACATTGTGGGGTGCGGCAGGGCTGCCCTTTATCGCCACTCCTTTTTGTTCTAGCAGTTGAACCCCTAGCTACGCGGCTGCAGGGGGACAAAGGGTTTTCAGGGCTTAGCTTGAGTGGACACCCGGTTAAGATGGCACTATTTGCGGATGATATATTATTGTTTGTTGGGCGCCCTCGCAGAATTGTGCCGGTGATCATTCAAATCTTTGAGCAATTTAGGGACATAGCGGGCCTCAAAATTAATTACTCCAAATCTGAAGTGCTGGCGCTGACACCGGGGCTTCAAGGCAGTTGGCAAACCTCATTCCCTTTTACGTGGGCGCCAGGTAAGCTGCGTTACTTAGGAGTATGGGTCCCTTGGGACCTACGCCAGCTGTACGACCTAAATATCACGAAAAAAATAGACGAGCTTCTACTGCAACTGACGGCATGGAATCTTCTCCCTTTGAGTTTCTTTGGAAGATGTGCGCTGATTAAAATGATACTGGTTCCTAAGTTGTTATACCTGCTCCATATGTTACCTTGCTGGTTAAGGGCCAGGGATGTGCAGAGGTTACATGGGGGTTTGTCCCGCTTCTTATGGAAGGGGAAGCGTGCTAGGATTAAATATACGGTTTTACAGCATGCCCAGGAGGCGGGAGGGTATGGCGTGCCAGACTTTCGGCTCTATAATGTTGCCTGTCAATTGAGGTTGTGGGGGAATGGATCACGGGGAATATTGTTACTGTGATGCGGGTTTACTGTCTAACATGTCTGCTCCGTGGAAGCCTCTTTCTTTATTGCAGATGGATGCGAGGAAATTGCAGGCCTTGGTATACCCGAGCTGCCTGTTGTCCCCTTGTATCAAGGCCTGGCGCTGGCTGCGTCAGTTGAGTGGCTTGAAGGGCCTCGCATCGCTACTGATGCCGCTTCTGGGCAACTTGGATTTCCGCCCTGGACGGGACTGCCGCGGCGTGTTTCAGCTCTGGGCATCCAACGGAGCGGAGTATTTATATCATTTGTTTGATCCTGATACTCAGGAGCTTATGGACTTTCAAACTTTTACCAGAACGTATCGACTGCCGCCTCAGCACTTCTTCGGCTATTTACAGGCGCGCCACTACATCCAGACCATCCGCTGGTCCAGGGAGGACGTGGCTGCAGAGTCGCTATTTGCCACTAAACTAGCTGACACTGTTAGTGAGACTAACTCTATCACGGGATGGAAAAGATTGTGTAGGGACTATATAAGACTAGATCACCTCACTGTTTTAGCCTCCCGGTGGGCCTCGGTTTTACAGGGCGAAGTGACTCCTGACCAAGTGAAAAACTGGTTTCAGTCCTTACACACCCAAAACCCGGACCTGGGACTTCATGAGTTGCAGTACCGTTTATTGCACTTTTCCTACTACGACGACGTCCGGAGGTTTCGGATGGGGTTTACTGATAGCCCGCTCTGCATAAAGTGCGGGACGGAGGAAGGCACCTCGATGCATAGGCTCCTACTCTGCTCGATGGTCATTTCCCTGTGGACTCTGGTGCGCCAGACTATTTCTATATGCACCGGTCTGCCAGCACACTGTGGAATATATGCGCTGCTTACCCACCCGCTGCACGCCTCGCGTCCTTGCCCACTTGCTAAAGCCAAATTTGCCAGACTGGCGATGCTACTGGCGTGCCGGACTATATTAGCTGTGTGGGTGGAGCCACAAGGGGTGCCCTATGAGGCTGCTTGGTACGCCAGGATGACATCCGAATTACAAATGGAGCGGCTGGGCTGTATCTCGGGGCATCGCAAAAGGGACAAGCCATATGAAGACTGTTGGCGGGCCTTTTTTCAAGGTCTCCCAAGGGGGAGACCTTGAAAAAAGGGGGACACAGGCAACTTTACTAACCGCAGGATACTCCAATGATTGGAACTGATTCAATTCCTTGGACTCAGGGAAGGGATTTGGGGGGGAGGGGGGGCCACGGGGAGTGAGTGAGCATGCATGTGGGGGGGTTGGGGGGGGGTGTGAGGGGGGGGGCTCGTACAGGGTGCAGTTCCACGCCCTGGCGGCAGGTTGTTGATGGGAGGGGTGGAGGGTATAAAGTTGTGGTTTGCGCTTGCGGGGGGGGGGGAAACTTGAAAAACTGAAAACAAGGGTCCGGCGTTAGTGGGCAACAGTCTGGGTGTTTGGTTTACGACTCTGGAAGACGAGGTCCTTGTTGAAATGTTTTACGCCCCTGCCTTATACTCTGTATTTGTGCCTTACTGATGTGTTGGGTGCTGTATATTTTTCTAGACTGTTCACTGCTCTTGACCCAATAAAAAATATTTTGCAAAAAAAAAAAAAAAAAAAAAGAAATAATGTAACCCAGGAACGGCAAAGACTCAGTTTCAAAAATACATTTCTCCAGTTTAGCATACAACTGATGGTCCCTGAGTCTTTGTAATACTTGTAGCACGTGTTGACGATGAGTTGGTAAGTCCTTGGAAAAAATCAAAATGTCATCAAGATATACCACCACGCAAGTATGTAACAGGTCTCTAAAGATTTCATTAATAAAATTTTGAAAAACTGCAGGAGCATTGGTTAAACCAAACGGCATTACCAAGTACTCATAATGTCCGTCTCTGGTGTTGAATGCAGTCTTCCATTCATCCCCTTCTTGTATTCGTACCAAATTGTACGCACCACGGAGATCCAGTTTAGAAAAAATTTGAGCTCCTTGCAGACGGTCAAATAATTCCGCAATGAGAGGCAAGGGATACCGATCCTTGATAGTAATAGCATTGAGGCCTCTATAATCGATGCAAGGGCGTAACGTCCCGTCTTTTTTTTCCACAAAGAAAAAACCAGCCCCTGCAGGCGAGGTGGATCGTCGGATAAATCCTTTTTGCAGGTTGTCCTGAATATATTCAGTCATAGCTCGAGTTTCGGCAGCAGACAGAGGATAGACGCGCCCACGCAGTGGTGTGGAACCAGGCACCAACTTGATTGCGCAGTCGAACGTCCGATGAGGAGGCAAGGTATCGGCCGCTTTCTTAGAGAATACATCTGCAAATTGTTTATATGGAGGGGGCAATTCCCCCAGAGTCGAGGCACAGATATAATTGGAAGCGGAACCGGAGTCCTTCAAACAAGTCCCAGAACATTCAGGACCCCACTGTGTTAGTCGTAAGGAAGCCCAATCAAATTGGGGATTGTGGCGTTGCAACCAAGGTATGCCCAATACTAGAGATGTGAATCGTGTCCTCGATCGTCTTAACGATCAATTTCGGCTAGGAGGGGGAGGGAATCGTATCGTCGCCGTTTGGGTGTTTAGAGTATCGTGAAAATCGTTAAAATCGTGAACCGGCACACTAAAACCCCCTAAAACCCACCCCGACCCTTTAAATTAAATCCCCCACCCTCCCGAACCCCCCCCAAATGCCTTAAATTACCTGGGGGTCCAGCGGCGGTCCGTAGCTAAATCGGGGGAAGGGGGGAGGGCAGGAAAACCGGCACACTAAAACACCCTAAAACCCACCCCGACCCTTTAAATTAAATCCCCCACCCTCCCGAACCCCCCCCAATGCCTTAAATTACCTGGGGGTCCAGCGGCGGTCCGTAGCTAAATCGGGGGAAGGGGGGAGGGCAGGAAAACCGGCACACTAAAACAACCCTAAAACCCACCCCCCACCCTTTAAAATAAATCCCCCACCCTCCCAAACCCCCCCCCAAATGCCTTAAATTACCTGGGGGTCCAGCGGCGGTCCGGAACGGTCTCCTGCAATTGAATCGTGTTGTCTTCAGCCGGCGCCATTCTGCGCCGCCATTTTGCAAAATGGGGTCCAGTGGGGGTCCGGGAGCAATTTCCTGCCGCGAATCGTTTTCCGTACGGAAAATGGCGCCGGCCAAGTCAATGGTGCCATTTAAAGAAGCCGGAAGTTCTCGGGCGGCCAACTCATCTTTGATTTTAGCAGTAAGTCCTTCTAAATAGATGGTCCGAAGAACACTCTCCTCCCAATGGAGTTCATTGGCTAACGTGCGGAAGTCAATATTGTAATCCGTGAGAGACCGTCCTCCTTGATGTAGATGGAGTAGGTCAGTGGCGGCAGCAGCTTGTTTCCCAGATTCCTCGAAGGTAGTCCGAAACAGCTCAATAAATTGAGAGTAGTTCTGCAACACTGGGTCCGATCATTGCCATAAAGGAGAAGCCCAGGTGAGGGCCTTGCCTTCCAACAGGGACAGAATGTAGGTGGTCTTCATGACGTCATCTGGAAAGAAGGGTGACTGTAGTCGGAAATGCATCGTGCATTGGTCTAAAAACCCCAGACAAAGACGAGGATCTCCGGCGTATCGTGGTGGTGCTGGAAGTGGAAGGACTGGACGGAGGCTGCTCGGTGCTGGGAGTGAAGCAGGTGTGACCCGTGAAGCTGTGGCAGATACACCAGGCTGGTTGGCCACCACCGCATCAAGCCGGGCGTTGAGCCGCTCCATGGAGGCGGCCATGGATTTGAGCATACTCTGTTGCTCCATGATTTTCTGAGCCAGGCCGGGAATGGCTCGTAAAGCTGAGGCCTCTGCCGGGTCCATGGCCTTGACTTACTGTTATGCTCAGTGAAGTGGACCCTTGGTCCAACGATGACCGATTAGGCCACCGTCGGTAGGCGAGGCCGATCCTCGGAGTTGCAGGTAGGAATGAAGAAGATCTGGATGCAGGCGCCTCCTGCTGGTCGTGTAATCCAGATGCTGGCGCCTCCAGCGGGTCGAGGAGCAAACCCTGAGGATCTCTTAAAGAAGTTCAGTCCAGTAGTCGTGAGCCAGAGATGTCTGCAGCCAGTCCAGGAGTCGAGAGCCAGAGGTGTCCGCAGCCAGTCCAGGGGTCGAGAGCCAGAGGTGTCCGCAGCCAGTCCAGGGGTCGAGAGCCAGAGAAGGTACGTCGCCAAGCCAGGGATCGAGGAACCAGAAGAGACGTCAGCCGGACCAGGAATCAACACGGAAAGACAACCAGGAACCAGGAACTGAACAAACTCAGGAGCCAAGAAGTCAAGGCAAGGTCTGAGGGCACAGACCTTGCTTAAATAGTCCCAGCCAATCAGGATGCCGCAGGAAGAAGCTAACTCACATCCTGTGAGTATCTCTTTAAATCAGAGCCGCCCGCGCGGCCCTAGCAGCTAGTCAGGGGGTGGAGCTAAGCCGTGCGGAGAAAACGCCGCGGCCATGTTGAAGAAGCTGTGCCATGAGGATCCCGTCAGCGCCGATGCTCCGTCCGGCCCCTGGGGACAGCGGTAGGTCCCGGTCGCGGCTTGCCGTGGCCGGTATTCATAACAAGTAGTTCTTTATAAACCTTCAATAGTAATTGGTGAACCCCAGGAATCTCCTTAAAGCCTTCAAACTGGTAGGTTGGGACCACTTCTTGATACTTTCAAGTTTGTGAGGATCCATTTGGAAGCTTTCCTTTGACACTATGTAGCCTAGAAAAGGCACTGAGTCTTTGTGAAATTCACACTTAGAGAGTTTGGTGTACAGCTGGTGTTCGCGGAGACGGTGGAGTACTTGCTTGATGTCTGCAATGTGGGTGTCCAAATCCTGGGAGAAAATTAGAATATCGTCCAGGTAGACCACAATGTTCTTGTACAGCAAATCCCACAAGATGTCGTTCATCATATTTTGGAAAATTGTGGGTGCAATGCACAGCCTGAACGGCATTACCAGATACTCGAAGTGACCGTCTCGCGTATTGAAGGCCGTTTTCCATTCATCGCCACTCTGAATGCGAATGAGGTTGTAGGCCCCCTTCAGGTCAAGCTTTGAAAATATCTTGGCCCCTTGCAGCCGGTCAAATAGCTCCGAGATTAACGGCATGGAGTAACGGTCTTTGATCGTTATTTCATTTAGACCTCGGTAATCGATACATGGACGTAGGGTACCATCCTTCTGTCCCACAAAGAAAAAGCCTGCGCCGGCTAGCGACTTTGGTTGGATAAAGCCCTTTTGGAGATTTTCTTCAATGTATTCTGACATTGCTTTATTCTCAAGCAATGGGTACACAATGTTGGGTTCCATATTAGGTGCTACAACCCAAGAAAGAGATCTAGGCGTCATAGTGGATAACAAATTGAAATCGTCGGTTCAGTGTGCTGCGGCAGTCAAAAAAGCAAACAGAATGTTGGGAATTATTAGAAAGGGAATGGTGAATAAAACGGAAAATGTCATAATGCTTCTGTATCGCTCCATGGTGAGACTGCACCTTGAATACTGTGTACAATTCTGGTCGCCGCATCTCAAAAAAGATATAATTGCGAAGGAGAAGGTACAGAGAAGGGCTACCAAAATGATAAGGGGAATGGAACACTCCCCTATGAGGAAAGACTAAAGAGGTTAGGACTTTTCAGCTTGGAGAAGAGACGGCTGAGGGGGGGATATGATAGAGGTGTTTACAATCATGAGAGGTCTAGAACGGGTAGATGTGAATTAGTTATTTACTCTTTCAGATAGTAGAAAGACTAGGGGGCACTCCATGAAGTTAGCATGGGGCACATTTATTTATTTAATTTTATTTATTTATTTAAAAGTTTTTATATACCGCACTAGGGGTAGTTACCTATCCATCTTAGCGGTTTACATCGTAAAACATACATAATTAACATACAATAAAATTACTATAAAATTACAAACTTTACATTCACTTTACAACTGGATATCAAATAATGCTATAGGATTAGAGAACAGAATTGGTATATTCATTCTGATATGTTATAGGCACAGATAAATAAGTATGTTTTTAGAGCTTTTTTAAAGTCATTGCTGTTTTCTGTTAGACGAATATACTCCGGAATTGAGTTCCACAGTGTAGGGCCTGCAATTGAGAATGCTCGTTTTCTGGTTAGCGCTAAACTTGCAACTTTTACTGTGGGTATTTCCAAAATGCATTTGTTCATGGATCTGAGTTGTCTGTTTGGTTTATATAATCTCAATAGTGAGCAGAGCCAGATTGAATTGGGGTTGTATAGCAGATTGTGAATTGTGGTCAGAATTTTGTAGGAGATCCGGAATGGCATTGGAAGCCAGTGCAAATGATATAATAGCGGTGTGATGTGGTCTCTGCGTGAGGCATTACATAGCATTCTGGCAGTTGCATTTTGCACCAGTTGTAACGGTTGTATTGATGATTGAGGTAAACCGAGATATAGCGCATTACAGTAGTCTAATGTAGTCAATATCAGAGATTGAGTCACAAGGCGAAAATCATTCGGTAACAATAATGGTTTTATTTTTTTCAACATAGATATTTTGAAGAATGATTTTTTCACTATTTCAGATATGTTTTTAGTTAGTGATAACCGGGAATCTATAATTACTCCTAAGTTTTTTGCATATGGTTTAATCAAAATATTTTGTTTTTCAAATGTAAAGAACTGTGGTGGTTGATATGGTGAGTCAGGTATTGTTGATAAATACATCAGTTCTGTTTTATTAGTATTTAATTTTAGTCTGTTATGAGATAGCCAGGTTTTTACTGTGGATAGGTATAGTTGTAACAGGGAAAATGTTTTTGACCAGGATTCAGTGAATGGAATTATGAATTGAATATCGTCTGCGTAAATTTTGAAGTATAAATTCAGTCCTGTTAAGAGGCGACATAGCGGTAGAAGGTAGATGTTAAATAGTAAAGCAGAGAGCGATGAGCCTTGGGGTACACCTGTTTTAGTTGTGTACCAGTCTGATTTATATTTACCCATGGAGATTCTTTGTGGACGGTTTGAGATGAATGATGAAAACCAATGTAGAGCTGAACCAGTAATGCCAATTTGAGATAAGTTATCTAGCAGAATATTGTGATTGAGAGTATCGAATGCTGCCGATATATCGAGTAGTACTAGTATGTAATTTGTGTTTGCATCGAAACCTCTCAGGATCGTGTCAAAAGATGAAATTAATAATGACTCTGTGCTATGACCTTTTCTGAAACCGTGTTGATTATTGTGGAGAATTTTGTTTTCTTCAATGTATTCAGAGACTTGATGCAGTACGACTGATTCCAGTATTTTTGCGATAGAAGTTAAGGTAGCAACAGGTCGGTAGTTGGTAAAGTCTAAAGGATCATGATTTTTCTTCTTTGGGATTGGTAGCACTGATGTTTTTTTGAGATCTTTTGGAACGAATCCCTGAGCCAGGGAAGCCTTAACTATGTTTGCTATAGAAGGGGCAACCTGGTCCTTTATGTTCCTAAGTACGTAACCAGGGCAGGCATTAAATGGGCTATTCGAGGGTTTTGATTTGGTTAATATTTGGTGATTGTATTGTGATTGATTGGTTGAAATTCTGATAATGTGCAGTCTAGTTGTAATGATTTTGAAGATGGTAATGGTAAGGAATTAAATTCAGATGAAATATCTTCTGTCTTTTTCGTAAAGAATTTAGCAATTTGATTGCATAGATCTTCTGAGGTGACTGATGAAGTCATATCTGGCAGGGTAGTTAGATCTTTTACAATTGAAAATAATATTCTGGGATTTCCATGTGCTTCCCTTATTTTTGATGTGTAAAATGCTTTTTTTGTTTTGATTATTTCTTTTTTATATTTTTGCAAGTGGGTATAATATTCCTGCTTTCGGCACGGCAATGGGTTTTTTCTCCATCTACGTTCTAAGTTACGTAATTTACGTTTGTAGCTTTTTAATGTTGAGGTGTACCAGTCTACTGATTTTTTCTTAAGTTGTTTCTGAATTTTTAATGGTGCTATTATATTTAATTAATCAGTTATGTTTTCATTCCAATATGACAGCATACTAGTAACTTCGGTGTGTGGATTCTGGTTTAGTATTGGTATGGTGGTGTTTGATAGGAGTTCAGAATTAATTTTATTGCGTCGTATTATGGTATTCTCCTCTGATGTATTGACTGAGATGTTACTGTTTTTTGTTGTATGAGACCCTGTGGCTTTTATCAAGAATTGATCTGACCATGGTACAGGAGTAATGTCTGTTTGAAATGAGAAAAATGATGAATTAAAATATATTTGATCTAATGTATTGCCTAGTTTGTGTGTAGGATCAGTTATTAATGTTTCTAAGTTTAGGCCAGCCATGGCATCTGATAAATTTATTAGTGTCGAATTTTGTTGTGGCTTGTTATAATGTAAATTGAAATCACCGGCTATTATAGTGTTTGATAGGTCACATGGTAATGTGACTATGGTTTCCAAAAATGATGAAACTTGATTATTTAGTACACCTGGAGCACTGTAAATTAAACAAATATTAATACAATTAGTCAATATTAACAGCATTTCTATTTTTGAATCATTCGTCATGATAGATTTTTTGCATGGTGAGAGAGATGTTTTAATTATTGCTAATAAGCCACCTCCTCTACTATCTGCTCTCGGTTGAGAAATAGGCACATAACCGGGCGGACATAAATTGTTCAATAGCACAGTGTCATGTTCATATAACCAAGTTTCTGTTAGTAATATGATATCTGCTGAGGTTGAAGATATTAAATCATGAATTATTGGGGTTTTTTTTCCTTATAGATTGACTATTGACCAGTAAAATGGTCAATGTGGTAATTATAATTGAGTGGGGTATTATAGAAGAGTTAGAGATTGTAACTGGAGTTACTTGCCGGTGTCGCAATGTATGTTGTCTGGGTTTTAATGATCCGTATCTTCCTTGTCCAGTGATAGTTGCTATATTCATGTTTTTATCACCTGGAGAGTGAGAGAATGAAAAGAGACAATTAATAAAACGTATCAGTTGTAACTGGTGCGCACGAAGGGGCACACAAAGGGGCATGCCCCTTTGTCGCGCTCCTTCGTGCACGCGACGCCCCGGCGCGTGCGCCTCCGGCGTTTCTCTGTGACCCTTATGCCGACGCCTCCTGGTGACGTCGGAGGTAGGACGGGGTTAGACCCGCGCGGCACAAGGGAGGGCAAGATGGTCACAGCCCAAATCAGGTTGTCAGCGTTCAGCTGATAGTGAATCTGAAGAGGCCCCTGCCGTATAACTAGGAGTCCGAGTTGTAGGTAGGAGTAAGTCCGGCGTTTCTCTCTGACCCTTATGCCAATGCCTCCTGGTGACGTCGGCATTTAAAACTAATCGGAGAAAGTTCTTTTTTACTCAATGCACAATTAAACTCTGGAATTTGTTGCCAGAGGATGTGGTTAGTGCAGTTAGTAATAGTTGTGTTTAAAAAAGGATTGGATAAGTTCTTGGAGGAGAAGTCTATTACCTGCTATTAAGTTCATTTAGAGAATAGCCACTGCCATTAGCAATGGTAACATGGAATAGACTTAGTTTTTGGGGTACTTGCCAGGTTCTTGTGGCCTGCATTGGCCACTGGAGGAGACAGGATGCTGGGCTTGATGGACCCTTGGTCTGACCCAGTATGGCATTTTCTTATATTCTTACACCCTACCCTTCGGTGGCTCAGTGTTGGGCTTCAGTCTTATGGCACAGTCATAGATCTATGTGGAGGAAGAATATCAGCCGCTTCTTTGGAGAATACATCCCCGAAGGATGCGTATTGGGGCGGCAATCCTGGCATTGCTGGAGTCGTAGGCAATCATATAATAGGTGAAATCTCCTTAAGGCACTTCCCATGACATTCTGGGCCCCAGCGGGAGAGATCCAGGGATGCCCAGTCAAATTTGGGTTGGTGCACTTGCAGCCAGGGTAACCCCAGGACGATAGGGTGCATAGCCTTTTCCAGTACAAAGAAGGAGAGCAATTCCGTATGGAGAGCTCCGGTGCGCAGAGTTACTGGAACGGTTTGGCAAGTCACGTCGCCCGGCAAGGGCTCTCCATGAATGGAAGACAACAGTAGTGGATCTTTCTGTTACGGCCCTGGGCCGTACCCCTGGTCCCCTACTTACCCCGAGGCCGGCTTGGGTCGCCGAAGATCCGTCGAGGCCTGTTCAGGCCTCTGCCGCGGCTCTCCCTCCTCGAGGGAGACGCCAGCGTTTCCTCATTTTATCAAAGTTTCCCTTTTGAAAATGTAGTGTTTGAGCTGTAAATTTACTTAGGGGTAGATTTTCAGACGAGCGCGAACAGCCTACTTTTGTTTGCGCTCCAGGCGCAAACAAAAGTACGCTGGATTTTAGTAGATACGCACGTAGTCGCGCGTATCGGCTAAAATCCTGGATCGGCGCGCGCAAGGCTATCGATTTCGTATAGCCTGCGCGCGCCGAGCCGCGCTGCCTACCCCCGTTCCCTCCTAGGCCGCTCCGAAATCGGAGCGGCCTAGAAGGGAACTTTCCTTTGCCCTCCCCTCACCTTCCCCTCCCTTCCCCTACCTAACCCACCCGCCCGGCCCTGTCTAAACCCCCATCCTACCTTTGTCGGGGGATTTACGCCTCCCGGAGGGAGGCGTAAATCCCCGCGCGCCAGCGGGCCTCCTGCGCACCGGGCCGCGACCTGGGGGCGGGTACGGAGGGCGTGGCCACGCCCCGGGCCGTAGCCACGCCCCCGTACCCGCCCCCAAAACGCTGCCGACACGCCCCCGCAACGCCGCGCGCTCCGGCCCCACCCCCCGACACGCCTCCCGACACGCCCACTCCGAAAACCCCGGGACTTACGCGAGTCCGGGGTTCTGCGCGCGCCGGTGAGCCTATGTAAAATAGGCTCACCGGCTCGCAGGGCCCTGCTTGCGTAAATCCGCCCGGTTTTGGGCGGATTTACGCGAGCAGGGCTCTGAAAATCCGCCCCTTATTGTCCCCCTTCCAGTTATTAGTTTAAATTTGATCATGTTATGATCACTGTTGCCAAGTGGCCCCACCACCGTTACGTCTCTCCACCAAATCCTGCGTTCCACTAAGAATTAAATCTAAAATAGCTCCCTCTCTTGTTGGTTCCTGAACCAATTGCTCCATGAAGCAGTCATTTATTACATCCAGGAACTTTATGTCTCTAGCAAGTCCTGATGTTACGTTTATCCAGTCAATATTGGGGTAATTGAAATCTCCCATTATTATTGCACTGCCAAATTGGTTAGTTTCCCTGATTTCTCTTAGCATTTCATCATCTGTCTGACCATTTTGTCCAGGTGGACGGTAGTATACTCCCTATGACTATACTCTTACCCAACACACATGGGATTTATTTATTTATTTAGAGTTTTTATATACCGACATTCTTGAAAAAAAAAATCTAATCACATCGGTTTAAATGGGTATATGGAATCTATATGGGTAGAACTCTTATCTATATGATTTCTATATATAGAATCTATATGGGTAGAAATCATATCGATTTCTACACATATAGATTCTACTGCGTAAGAAAATTTCCAAATCAGTCAGGCTCTTTGCAATTGTAAATAGGATGCTCGTGAATTTGGATTAAGAGCATATTCTTTTTTTTTTAATTCTTTATTTCTAATTTCAATTTACAAAGTAAATCACTTAATTTGTATCCAATATTACATTGAACTTTTTAGGAAAACATTAGGTTCAATTACAGAATGAAAACATAAAAATTATTCATAGCTTACCTAGTTTCCAGTTACTATATATTTTGGGGAGCTTAATGAGCAAGCCATTTTACAAACATCAAATCTTAACAAAATATGGCAGAGTAATACAGACACTTCTTCAATTACCAACAAAATTTCTTAAATTACCAACAAAATTCAATTGGAGGAGCCTACCTCCCCCCTCTGAGTTCTACGTTCTTCCAGAAATCTTTCTAAATCTGAAGGTTCATAATATACATATTTTAAACCATCCACCCTCATAGTGCATTTACACGGAAATCGTATAACTATCTGTATCCCATATGTTCTGGCCACACCAGCTAAGGCAATGAACTTTTTCCTTCTTAGTTGAGTATCTTTTGCTACGTCTGGATAGACCCGTAGCTTCTGGCCTAGATAGAGAAGGGATCTATTTTGCATAAAACAATTTAATACTTTATCCCTATCCAAAGAGAGGGCAAATTTAACTATTAAAGTTCCCCTTTTCTCTATCTGTGCAATGAGTGATGACTCTATCAGATCAGTAACGTTCAGGGTAGACTCTTGTGATGGTAGATTAAGATTTTGATTTCCTTCATTCAAGAAATATGCACATTTAACCAACGGAAGATTGTCAGAAGAAAATGACAAAACTTCTGTAAAATAATTTTTTAACTGTTCTACTGGGGAAATCATCTTACATTTAGGAAAATTTACAAATCGAAGATTTGGATAACGAACCACATTCTCCAAATTTTCAATCTTTCTAGATAAGATGTTTTCACCCTTTATTATTGTTGTCTGTACTTCTTTTATCTTAATAATATCTGTTTCTACCTTCTTAAGAGTCACCCCATTATTTATTACCATAGGGCTCAAATTTAATAATGTGGTTTGTACATCTTTAATGTTCACATTCAAATTTTCAACATTTTTTTTGCAAAGACATTGCCGACCATAACATTTCTAGAGATACCTGTTTAGTTTCACCTAGCTTGGCACTAGAGGTAGAGGGTTTTATCAATAAACTTAAAGATTCCTGTTCTGAAGCATTCTCCAGAGTAGGGGTTGATATAGCTCCTCCAATTGCCAAAGATCTCCCATTGGCTACTCCAGTTCTCTGATCCTTCATTTGAGAAAATGGGCACGTCCCCTCCATTTCCTTTGGCAATGCAGCTTTCCTTTCTGGAACTTCCTCTAATGGGTTCACCGCAATATACTCTGTCCGTAATGGCGGTGAACCTAGTCCAATGTTATCTGCGATGCTCATTGGTGGTGCGGGAGTTGTTGGTACCACGGGACTAAGACTTATTTTTCCCGACAATGGGGATACTTGCTCATATTCCCCCATTGTAATGGGACACTCGGGGGTTATAACAGCTGTAGGTGTGTAAAATCCTGTTAAAGTTGTTTGTATAGGACCCGGCCTGGTAGGGGTAGAGGCATCCTGCCTGACTTTGCCTTTTTCTTTTTGTATGAGGCATAATTATAAACTAATAAGCAAATTAACAATTTAAGGGATTTTACTCACACTTCTGCCTTTGAACTTATTTATTTTATTTATTTATTTAACAACTTTTTAATATACCGACGTTCGTATGGCACATCACGCCGGTTTACAAGTAACTCAAAAGGAGGAAATTACAATGAACAGGGGAAGGGGGGTGGGAGCAGGCGAGAAAGAGGAGAGGGGTGAGGGAGACAGGAGAGGAGGGAAAAGATAGGTAGCATGGAATGGAGAATAAAAGAACAACTGTTAAAATAGCAGGAACTTATTTACAGAAGGATCTATTTACAGTGGTTGCAACTAAAGTAAGATTGTTTACCTCAGTTTAACTGTATAATTTTGTAAATTGCAGTACGATAAAGGGAGGGGCGGAGGGGGGATGGCAATGAGATATTGCCTTAGGATAAGGGGGGAGGGGGGGGAGTAGACAAGGAGAGGGGTACTAGGGGTGCATCTAGGTTTGGTTGGTTTCAGGATAGGCCTTTCTGAAAAGCCAAGTTTTTATACCTTTTTTGAAGGTGGCCAGGCAGGGTTCAAGGCGGAGAAAGGTGGGAAGGGAGTTCCAGAGTGTAGGGCCCGCTATGGTAAAGGCCCTTTCTCTCGTGGAGGTGAGGTGAGCAATTTTGAGGGAGGGGGTCTGTAGGGTACCTGCGAGGGAGGATCTGGTTGGACGGTTGGTTATGCGGAAGTGAGGCGAGTCCTTGAGCCAGGGGTTGGTTCTGTAGAGCAGATTGTGAAGGATGGTGAGGGTTTTATACTGTATACGGAAGGTGATGGGTAACCAGTGGAGGTCCTTAAGTATGGGGGTGATGTGGTCTCTTTTTCGGGTGTTAGTTAAAATTCTCGCCATGGCGTTCTGTAGGATTTGTAGGGGTTTGATGGTGGACTCTGGGAGGCCAAGGAGGATGGAATTGCAGTAGTCCACTTTGGAGAGGATAGTGGTCTGCAGGACTAGTCGGAAATCTTGTGTGTGGAGCAGTGGTTTAAGCTTTTTCATGATGTGGAGTTTGTAAAAGCCCCCCTTTAAAAGGGATTTAATATGAGCTTTGAAATCGAGGCGCTGGTCTAGTTCAATACCAAGGTCTCTAACAGTCAGTGGTGTAGCGGGGGGAGAGAGTATGTTATTGGGGGATTTAAGTTCAGGTTGATTAGATATAATGAGTATCTCAGTTTTTGAGGCATTAAGAGCAAGGTGGAGGTTGGATAGAAGTGAGTTGATGGCTGTAAGATAGGAGTCCCAGAGTTGGAGGGTTTCTTTTAGTGTGTTTTTGATGGGGATGAGGATTTGAACATCGTCGGCGTATAAGAAAAAGTTCAATCCTAGGTCGGCGAGGAGGTGGCACAGGGGCAGTATATAAATATTGAAGAGGGTAGAGGAGAGTGAGGACCCCTGGGGAACTCCTTGTGTGAGAGAAATGTGAGAAGATTCAGCTTTGTCAATTTTCACTATGTATTCTCTGTGGGAGAGGTATGAGGAGAACCAAGATAATGCAGTGCCTGCGATGCCTATTTCTGCTAGGAGGGAAAGTAGGATTTGATGATTGACCGTGTCGAAGGCAGCTGAGATATCAAGGATGGCGAGGAAAAAAGATGTCCCTTGGCCCATACCTATGAGGATGGTGTTGGTGATGGCTAGCAGGAGATTTTCAGTGTTACGCTCCTTACGGAATCCAAATTGGGATGGATGTAAGATGTGGTGATCCTCGAGGAAGTCAGATAATTGAGCATTGACTACCTTCTCGAGTACTTTGGCAATGAGAGGCAGGTTGGATATAGGACGATAGTTTGCAGGGTCAGAGGGGTTAAGGGAGGGTTTTTTGAGGAGGGGCTTGACGACAGCTATTTTGAGTGGGTCTGGGACTAAGCCAGATGACAATGAGCAATTGATTATGTCAGCTAGGGATTTAGCAATAGAGGTGGGCATGGAGAGGAGGGTTTTTGTGGGGATTGTGTCCGCTATGTGAGAAGCTGGTTTTATCTTTTTTAGGATAGACTCTATTTCCGAGGTGGATGTGAGGTCTAGAGATTTCAGTGTAGGGCCATTATGGTTGGGGAGCAGTGGGGTAGGGATGGGCTTGGGGAGGAAGCGCTTGATGATGTTTGCAATTTTGTCGTGGAAATACTTTGCGAGCTCTTCGCATTTTTCCTTGGGGTTGCTTTCGTGGGATGCAGGATGGGAGGGCTTTGTGAGGTCAGCAACATAGGAAAAGAGGGCGCTTGAGTTGAATTGATAGTCGTGGATTCTAGAAGAGTAGAAGTCACGTTTGGCTTTGAGGGTAGCTTGACGGTAGTTGTGTAGGGTCTGTTTGTATTCTGCCATATGCGTGGGTGTAAGAGGCATTAGGGGACTCCAGTTCCGATACCAAGATTTGTGGCAGCCTTCCAGCCTTCGCTGGCCTAAGCCGGACCAAGACGTGTGCCCCTTCGGAGCGCGCGGCTTAGGCAGCGCGCGCCGACTACTGCCCACTTTATAGGAGCCGACGCTCCGGTGACGTCACTCCAGCCTCGCTCTCGTTCCCGTGGATAAAGTCCTCTCAGGTGTTCCGGGGGCTACGACCCTTGATGGTCTGGGTCTATCGAGATAGCAGCAGATACCTGGAAGCCCCTCTCACCTCCAACTCGGGCTCCCCAGGAAGAGCATATTCTGATTATAACTGTTGAAAAGTCTGAAATCTATCATCATCTGAATGCTGAGCAATAGAGGTCAGACCCTTATAGGTCTGTAGTGTGATGGAGTAATTGATTCTTGTGTTTGTTTGTTGCATTGACACACAAATATTGAAAATGACTGTTTAATCATAAAAAGGGCTGAAGAATTCTGCATTTCTTTAAACACACAATGGACAGTGATAAGCTAGAAGATTGACAAGGACTGCAATATGCTCTTTTCAGATGCAGTGATTGACTTGTTTAAAAATACTGCAGATGGGCAACTGTTGTTATGTGATACAAAATAGCCCTGCTGACAGCCATGACCATTTCTGTCTAGCACTATCATGTAGCTTGGCTAGTCATATAATACTGGTACAAGAAGACCTTTAAAAGAAAATGGACTGAAATATACATCAAATCAGGAAGAGACCTTGTTCTTAATTACATTTTCAATGTATTCAGAAAATTATTAAAGGTTATCTACCTTATAAATGGGCTCTGACCGACGGCCCGCAAATGCGCAGTAGAGAGCAGCTCTACCGCGCATGTGCGGGCCAGCACGTTGGTCAGAGCCGTGCGTGCCCGAAACAAAAAACATGGCGGTGGGGCCGCAGGAGCGGCGGCGGCTGCGAAGCAGGAGCGGGAGGAGGAGCAGAGGCGCCGCACGCGAGTGACACCCCCCCCCCCCCGAGATCTGCCGGCAGGAGAAGCAGCGCCGCGCGCGAGTGACACCCCGCCCCCCCCAAGATCTGCCGGCAGGAGCGGCAGGAGAAGCAGTGCCGCGCGCGAGTGACACCCCCCCCCCCCCCGAGATCTGCCGGCAGGAGCGGGAGGAGAAGGTGGTGAGAGGGAAGGTGAGAGAGAGAGAGAGAGGGAGGGAGGTGAGAGAGAGAGAGGGAGGTGACAGAGGGAGGTGAGAGAGGGAGGGAGGTGACAGAGGGAGGTGAGAGAGAGAGAGGGAGGTGACAGAGGGAGGGTGAGAGAGAGAGAGGGAGGTGAGAGAGGGAGGTGAGAGAGAGAGAGGGAGGTGACAGAGGGAGGTGATAGAGGGAGGTGAGAGGGAGGGAGGGAGGAGAGAGGGAAGGTGAGAGAGAGGGAGGGAGGTGTGAGAGAGAGGGGAAGGGAGGTGAGAGGGGGTGAGAGGGGGGAGGAGGAGGGGGGTGATAGGTGAGAGGGGAGGGGAGTGAGAATGAGAGGGAGGGAGTGGGAAGGAAACGGACCGAGCCCGTTGTTACGGGCTTAACGGCTAGTTATTTATATTGCAATCTTTAGAGAAAAAGAAGATTGAAGAGAAGCAGACATTGCTGCATTCTGTCTCCCCATTTACCTTGACTTGCATATCAGGATAATTTGGAGTAAGTGTCAATGCAGAGATGAAGGACAGGAATTTAAAATTGTGCATTACTACTGTTTTACTCTTAAATATCCCTAGAAAATATGACAGAAGCTACTTATACAGTAAACATTATGTAAACTGTAATTAATAAGAAGTTTATTCATTGCTTATCATCTATCAAGTTTATGTTGCACTGGAGGTGGACCCTTGGCCTGGTGCAGGATTGATACGGCCCTCTGGTCAGACCCGGAGGGTGCCTGCCACCAGGAGGCAGCACATGAAGAGACAGAGGCTAACTGGAGCTTCACCAATAATAGTCCGGGGTTTCTGCAGGTTGAACTCTTCGGTACCCCAGACCGCCTGGACTTAGGTGGTGCCTCAGATGGTCTCCTGAAGAGGTAGTGGAGAGGTATGCCCACCACGAGCAAGATTGCACGGCTGACGCAGATAGGATGGACTAGACCCGAACTGGAAGCTCCGGAGACCTTAGGGAGGTCACAGATCAGGAAGGTTCTCCGGGTGAGACAGGCAGCGCCTACGGGTCTACTTGGGTGGAAGCCGCGAGTGGATTCCCAGCAGGTTGGTTTGGTAGTCACAGTAGGCCAGAAGAGAGTGTCCGAGTGAAGCTCAAGGGTCAGAGCCAGAGTATCAGTCCAGAAGTAGTTAGCCAAAGCAGGGGTCAATACTAAGGTCAGTCTGAGCGTAGTCAAGGCAAGCGAGGGTCAGTTCCAGGCGGTAAACAAGAGAATGGTCAGGCAGGCAGGGGTCAGTTCCAGGCAGCAGGCAAGAGAGTGGTCAGGCAGGCAGAGGTTAGTACCAGAGATCAATCCGTAAGGGTACTACCTGGGAAGGATGCAGGAACACACGGAGACTCAGGAACAGGGAGACGCTGGAACACTGAGTTAGGCAAACAAATAACACGTTGACCTGATTGCCAAGGCTGGGGGACAGGGCCTCACTTTTATATAAGAACATAAGAACATAAGAAAATGCCATACTGGGTCAGACCAAGGGTCCATCAAGCCCAGCATCCTGTTTCCAACAGTGGCCAATCCAGGCCATAAGAACCTGGCAAGTACCCAAAAACGTCATCGGGCTGCGCCGTGGAGCTGGTTCCCACCCTTGGCCCTTTAAAGGGCTGAGCAGTCCGCGCGTGTGCCTAGGGGCAGGACCAGAGAGGAGAATGTGCCCTGGCGTGGAGCTAGGCCCGATGTGGAGGGCCTGGGAGACGCCGCCGCAGAGCGCAGTGGATGGGAGGCACTGGCAGCGGCAGAGGAAGGCCCGGGGCCCGACAGCGCAGGAGCAAGGTGAGCAGGCTCGGGTGCTGGCCTAGCGTGGACGGGACACACAACAGTTTATTTATCAATATATTATCTGATATCCAAATCAATATTTCTTCTAAATTTTCTGATCAGAATAAATCCAAATTTTTATATACAAAGTTAAGTGGCTTCTTTTACTATGCTATATTCCCCGTAATTTATTTTGGTGTTGGAATGCCTCGTGGGGGTGTGTATGGTATGTGGTGTAGTTATAGCGATCAGTTATTTTGTTTGTTTGTTTGTGATAGTGTACTTTTAAATATTTAGACAAAGGAATTTAATGATTTCTTTTAATGACACCTTAAAAATGGTAGAAACTTGTTCTTTTATCTTTCAAAAAAAGTTATGTTAATTATCAGATGTCGCGAAAGATTATAAATTGGTTCAAAGGGGATTTGAGACCCATCTTTGTTCTAAATCTGTTAGTTCTGTGAAGGACATAGGGGGACTCATTTGTTCTGTAAGTTAATATAATAAAGGAGAGAATAAGAGGTAGATTTTAAAAGCCTTGAGCACGCAAAAAGGAAACATATGCATGTAAGTGGGCCACACGAGCTATGCAAATTTTAAATAGCCGGGAAGGACGCGCATACATTCATATATGCGCACCCAGAAAAGGGGCAGAGCATGGGCGTTCTAGAGGCGGGGCCAGCACTGATACACATAACCCTTAATTCTCCTTGGCCAGCGCATGTAACTTTGCCCCCTATGAGGAAGGCTGAAGAGGTTAGAGCTGTTCAGCTTGGAGAAGAGATGGCTGAGGGGGGATATGATAGAGGTCTTTAAGATCATGAGAGGTCTTGAACGAGTGGATGTGACTCTGTTATTTACACTTTCGAATAATAGAAGGACTAGGGGGCATTCCATGAAGTTAGCAAGTAGCACATTTAAGACTAATCAGAGAAAATTCTTTTTCACTCAACGCACAATAAAGCTCTGGAATTTGTTGCAAGAGGATGTGGTTTAGTGCAGTTAGTGTAGCTGAGTTCAAAAAGGTTTGGATACGTTTCTTGGAGGAGAAGTCCATTGACGGCTATTGATCAAGTTTACTTAGGGAATAGCCACTGCTATTAATTGCATCAGTAGCATGGTATCTTCTTAGTGTTTGGATAATTGCCAGGTTCTTGTGGCCTGGTTTGGCATCTGTTGGAAACAGGATGCTGGGCTTGATGGACCCTTGGTCTGACCCAGCGTGGCAGTTTCTTATGTTCTTATGCTACAGCTGTGTAGGCATCTGGTGAACATTTGGGGGGGGGGGGGGGGGAGACTCTTTATAGGGCTAAGCCTGACAATATATGCACCATTGTAAGGCGGGTACTTTGATTCGGAGTGAGTTTTCAGGAGGTGGGTTGGGGTTTGGGGGGTGATGTTATAGAAACATTCAGAAGTACTCATTGTAAAATTGACATCATTAAAGAATCTTAGTCCTTATAAGTTATGAAAAGGACTTGATTTGTATAATGCAGCTAGCAGAGTGCAGTGTACAAATCAACTCCTCTTGTTAGAATTAATATCACTTAAAATGTCTAAAATTCTTTAATGATGTCAATTTACAATGACTACCTCTGAATGTTTCTGTAATTCTGTAACAAGCCTTCCCGGACAACTCATAACCATCTCCAACTCCTGTAAGAATGTGACTGTAAATATTCATTAAGTTATTTATTTTATCCCCATACAATTCTTCTACTCCCCACTGTTCCTCTTTTTTCTCTATCCCAGTTATTCCACCCCTGGTTTTTTGTAACTGCTTCCCCTTTGCACCAGTTTAGTTCTACTGTTCTTTGCACCCCTTGTTTGTATGTAAACCAGCCTGATGTGACTTGTTCATGAATGCCGGTATATAGAAAACCTAAATAAATAAATAAATAATTCCACCCCCAAACCACCTCCTGAAAAGTCATTCCAAATCAAACTGCCCCCCCTCCCCCTTACAATGGCACATATATTGAGTATCAGGGTGAGCCCTATAAAGAATATTTCTCTCTTTCTCTGAGTGTGTGTAAGATATGCATGTAAAGGATGCAGACATATGTGCGTAAAGAGTATTTTCAAACCTAAGTGCATACTTTATAAAATAGCGCACAGCTTTGCATGTGGCGAGATACGCGTGTGTATGGGCGCACACACACAGCCATTTTAAAATCTCCCGTAAAGTTGGTTTTGTGAAAGGGGTAGATACTTTTATATCTTTTGTTATTTATGTTTATGAAGCTTGAATTAAGCTTCTGATTATGTTCTCTGAACTAAAATTAAAATAGAGGCATAAATTATTAAATCTTCATAGGGTGTGCTTCTAAGCAAGGAGCTACAGAATTGAGATTCATGATATGATTAGTACAGTTATACTCTTAGAGCCAGATTTTAAGAGCCCTACGCATGTGGGGGGGGGGGGGTTTACGCGCATTGGGGCCTATTTTAAAAAGGTCCCGGCAAACGCTCGTAAAGCCCAAGGATGCGTGTAAGTCCTGGGGCTTTACTAAAGTGGCGGTCCGGGGCCAGAGGCTCTGACAGAGCGGCTATGTGCCAGCAGGCGCAAAAGGTAAGGACAAAGGTCAGGGAGCAGGGGTTAAGGTTAGGGGAAGGGGTGGGTAGGTCAGGCTAGGGGGGAGGGAACCGGGGAAGGCAGGTGCGGCTCGGGCACGCGCAAGGTGCACCCCTTGTGTGCACCAGGTAACGCGTGCACATGTATGCCCGCGCGTACGTTTTAAAATTACTACCCCTTAATGTATATGTGCAAGCTGTCAGATAAGATTTTTACACTGGAATTAAATCATTTGCATGTCACTGAGTACAAAAGAACAAAAACAGCAAAAATAAACAAGGTCTAGAAAATTTGACACAATTTTTCCTTGCCGGGGTCCATCTGATGATGTCACCCATATGTGAGAACTACTACCCTGCATGTCCTAGGAGAACTAACTATAGTGTAAATCTCCAAAGGGATTGTTTTATATTAATTTACATTAGAAGCTCAAGATATATTGCAAGGAAAGAGCTCAGTAATCCACAATATAGTGGGTGAACTGAGAAGAGAGGGTCGGTCACCTTGCTGGTGGCTGAAAAGAATCGGTAAGTACCGCATGGGGAAATTTTTAGAACTTAAAAGTTTTGGGGAGAAGTAAACTATTGGGGTATGTTATTTAGTGTGTTTGTGTGCCTGTATTAAATAGTCAGAGTGCAGGCAAAAATCAGGAGTTTGTGTGTTTGTAAAAGGATTATGATAAGTAAGGTGATCAAATTTGTGGATGACACAAAATTATGCAGAGTAGTTAAATCTCAAGTGGATTGTGATAAATTGCAGGAGCACCTTGTGAAAATAGAAGACTGGACTTCTAAATGGCAGATGAAATTTAATGTGGACAAGTGCAAAGTGATGCATATAGAGAAAAATAACCCTTGCTGCAGTTACACAATGTTAGGTTCTATATTAGGAGTTACCATCTAGGCATCATAATGGATAATACATTGAAATCGTCGGCTCAGTGTACTGCGGCGATGAAAAAAGCAATGTTAGGAATTATTAGGAAGGGAATGGTAAATAAAACGATGGATGTCATAATTTCTCTGTATTGTTCTGTGGTGAGATTTTGAATACTGTGTGCAATTCTGGTCGCCGCATCTTAAAATAGATATAGTTGCACTGGAGAAAGTGCAGAGAAGGGTGACCAAAATGATAAGGTGCATGGAACGGCTGCCATATGAGGACGAGCTGCCGGCACCCAATACCCCGGTACGGCCACTGTGCCGGAGGCCTCGGTCCCGCCCCTGCAAAATAGGCTCGGCACGCGCAGGAGCGGTTAAGCGCATAACCCTTTTAAAATCTGCTCCTGTGTGTTTATGGGAAAAATGATTAATACATGTGGTCCTTAATGAGTTATACTTATCATGCAGTATTAAACCAAATCTTATATACTGCTCAAATGTAACTGCAAATTAAGAGCCTGATTCACTAAGCATTTTTCCCAAAGACACAGAATGGGAGAAAAGCCTTACTGAATCAAGGCCCTAAGAAAGATGGGACCAATTTTATTTTCCTATGCTATGTATTGTTTTATTTATATTTCTATCCATTGAAGAATTCAATTACTGTGCTTATAGATCATTCTAACAATTTTAAAGGAATGAAAAGTTACCAACTCCTTACACCTCAAACTCACACACACACTTGATTGCGTGGCATTCATATACTCACCCATGGAACATATGTTCTTCTTCATAGCTATTTTATCGTTTTAAATTATAAAACTTTAAATATAAGCTATAATGATCATTTATCTTTTTGTTACAAATAAACCCCTAGTGGCTGTTGACATTTCCTTGGCATCCATTCCATTTCTCAAGCAATTATTAAAGCAGTGAACCCCTATCCTAGATTTCTGAACATGTTTCCTCACGAATATAAACCACATAATTAACATTTTAATCCAATAAAAATTTTTACACATACTTTATCATGTAGGCTTTCTCTCATCATCTCATGTTGTCTGTAAAAAAAAAATATTTTAAAAGGATTATTTAGAATTACAAAATGCCATTCTTCAGAACTACATTCAACTACAAATAAAAGCAAAAAATGGCAATTAAATTCCAATGGCTGCCGTGAGAAAAACATTTTTGTACTAATTTCTTTATTTAGCTTAATCTATTTCCATAAGTTAACCAAGGTACAAAGTGAAAAAAGATTAAATATACACGTTTGTACATACATACATGCATATATCTATCTATCTATCTATATATATATGTATATACACACACACATATATATACATATATTTTCCACACAGTACAAACCAACATTGAGGGTTAGGTAAAGATCAGTGAAATGTCTGTAACAATTATTGTATAAATAATAATGAACCCACCCAGAACAGCCCACCTGCCCCTGCAATTGTGAATTTCAAAAGTCATAAGAACACACATATATCTATCTATATGTATGCATAAATAAAAATAAAAGGGGAGGGGGGAAACAAAAAAAAAAAAGAGTACTTACAGATGGACTAGGACAGGGGTCGGGAACCCATGGCTCGCGAGCCAGATATGGCTCTTTTGAGGGCTGCATCTGGCTCGCAGACAAGTGTCGCCACACTTTCCAGTCCCCCGCTGACCCAGCTGCTCCCCGGTCCTCCTCCGCCCGGGCTTAAAATGCTGTCAGCCCGGGCGGAACGCGGCAGAATAGCTGGAGTCGGCAGCATCGGCATGCTCTCTTCTTCCCGCGCCCCCCCCCCCCCCCCCGGCCCGGAAGAGGAAGTGGAGAGCATCGGGTGCGTGCGCGGCAAGAAGAGGCCACGCTAGTGTGGTCTGCGTCGGTCTGACGAAAAGAAGACTGCAGCGCGGCTCAGAGGAAAATGAAGAGCTTCAACCACGGCCGATGGGACTCCTCCTCCGCGAGGGCTGAAAATGAAGGAGGTTAGCGTTGGGAGGAGGCTGCTGCTGCCGCGAGTTCCCGGGGGGGGGGTGGGGGAGAGAGAGTGAATGAGCGAGCAAGCATGTGTGTTTGAGATCCTGTGTGTGTGAGAGATTGCATGTATGTGAATGATTGAGAGCCTGTATATGTGAAAGAGAGTATGTCTGTGATTGAGAGCCTATAAATGTGAAAGAGAGTATGTCTGTGATTGAGAGCCTGCCTGTGAGAGAGAGAGCATGAATGTAAGTTTACCATTGGGAACCTGTATGTGTAAGTTTGTGATTGAAAACCTGTTTGTGTGAAAGAGTATGTGTGTATGATTGAGATCTTTGTGTGTGAGAGAAATCATGTGATGTATGATTAAGAGCCTGTGTGTATAAGTAAGAGAGAGATCATGTGTGGTCTGTGTGTGATTGAGAGCTGGTTTAGGTGATGGAGGCATGTGAGTATGTGATTGAGAGCCTGTGTGTAAATGAGAGAGAGAGACCATGTGTGTCTGTGTGTGATTGAGAGCTGATTTAGGGGGAGGGAGCATGTGAGTATGTGATTGAGAGCCTGTGTGTAAATGAGAGAAGAGAGGACATGTTTGTAAGCATGTGAATGAGAGGTCTGTGTGTGAGAGAAAAAGACAAGCATGTATTTATGTGATTGAAAGCCTGTGTGTGTGTGTGTAAGTGTGAAAGATAGACAGCATGTGTGTAAATGTGTAATTAAGAGCCTATATAAGTGAGAGAGAAAAACATGTGTATATGTGAGTGACTGAGAGCATGTGTGTATAGGTGTGTCATTGAGAGCCAGTGTGAGAGAGAGCGCTGGTATGTGACTTGAGAGAGGAGAAAGTTCCAAGCAAACCACCCCGCCTCCTGCTAATTCAGAACAATCTCAGGACACCTGGGATATCAAACGTTCCCAGGTATGCAGAGCAAAAAAAAATTTTGTATCCTTATTATTTTTCATTACTGGGTCTTTGTCTCTGCTATTTTGAAATATTTTGTTGGTATCTGGAAATGTTTTATATGAGTTTTTAATTATTGGATATTCCACTCATCAGCTGTTTCGAAATATGTTCTTTTTGTTAGTACAGTTTTACTGCTGATGATTTTATAAGGATGGGTGATGTTTCTTTTTTCCTTTGTTACACTGCATACAGAGACTCTGGCTTGTTGAAGTTTCCAATTCAGTTTTTTTCTGCATGCTTCTTGTTATGCGTTTTGGTCTCTTTATTCTATGTTAGGTGAGGGACAGCACGTGATTCAGGTGAGGTTTTCTGCTGGCGGTGTAGTTTCTGTGTAGGACTCTATAGCAGCCTGACTTGGTCCGTTTTCCTAATAGGAGATGTATTGGTGTCTTAAGGCCTGGTGTAATATTTTCAGAGACTTATTGTACTTTAAAAGTGTGATCTTACATAAAATGCACACATTTACTTGTATTTAGTTTTAAAACATATTGTATGGCTCTCATGGAATTACATTTTAAAATATGTGGCGTTCATGGCTCTCTCTCAGCCAAAAAGGTTCCTGACCCCTGGACTAGGAGATCATCTCCTGAATGAAAAAAACTGCACATTTAACCCTTT